>NW_006800011.1:69503-108979 GCF_000485575.1 Poecilia formosa | reverse complement strand
ATCTTACAGGCTCATCCATGTGGTCTAATCACTTATGATCAAGTGGACTGTGAACTTAAATGTTAAATAGATGAGTACATCTAGCAACCACAGAGGGAGAGGACAAAGTAAAACAAGCAGAGGAACAGGAAAGATGGGGTGAATGTCTGGTGCATTTTTATTTTGGCTCCTGGAATAAATGGAGAAAGAACAAACTATCCGTTCTTCAGACATTTTCTTATAGAGGCTATTTAAATGAAACTCACTAAAGACACAAAACTAAACTGAAAAAATACAGAACGGTTGTTTGATTAAAGAAACAAATACCTTCCATATATATTTCTAAATTATCTGTACACTTGAAAAACAACAATTTTACCAAGTAATCTTTGCCTAATCGTATCTTAGTACACTTGAAATGAGACAAAACTAAACCACAAGTAACTTTTCAGGAGCTTGTTTTAAGTCAGTAATTGAAATAGTTCTAGTAACTTAAAGGTTACTTTTATGTTTTATCTTACTTCAGGTGTACTATATTATTTGCGCTGCAAGCCAGACTGAAATACTTGATAGTATTTGGTGTTTTTGCACTGTAATCATTTACTGAAATGTTTTGGTTTGGTCCACATGCAGGTAAGTGAACATGTGGTCATAGTGGGAAATCTTCTGGAATATTGTGGTTTCTTTTAGCTTTTTCTGAACTTTGAAAAGTCATTAACTGAACTCCAAAAAATCTGATGATATTTACTGAAAAATTCATTTCTGGGGTAAGTGGATTGTAAAAAAAACCCAAAATATTTCCCTCTGCATTGGCAGATCCTCTCTGCCAGTTTCAAATAGCTTTTTTCTGCTGTTTGATTTTATTTCTTAGATTGGAGGATTGAAGAAAGATAGTTTTGTAATTTAGCAGTTTACTAATTCAACAAATATGGACTACAAGAGCCTGACTCATAAAGTGGTCAGTGTTTGGTCAATGTGGCTAAGAGTGTTTTCACATCTAATAGTCCGGTAAACTCTGTTCGATTGTGGACCAAAGTTGCAATATTTGTTACATTTTCAGCTGCTTTGGTTCTCTTTCACACTGCAATATGTCAAACGGTCCAAATTAACTGAAAAGCCTCCTCGCCTGTGGGGGAGCTGCACCAAGAACCACTGAAGGAAACAGCATAAAAACCTCAGAATAAGACACTGAGTGCAACTCCCTTCTTTGTTAAATGTAAACTGAAATGGAGTAGCATCAGATTTTAGCAGTTGTAGGATTTCTGTTTTGTCTTTGGTATCTAGTTCTAGCCTGTTGTGTTTGTTTTGGTTCTATTTACCCAGAATTCTTTGCACTGCAGTCCACTTCAACTTTTTTGAAGTGGTCTCTGGTTCGCTTGGCATTCACATATTCATTTAAACCGCACCAGGGTTCACTTGAGCCAAACCGAGACCGAGGTTTGTAGGCGAACCAGAGTTCACTTTTGTGATCGGTTCCGCATTCACACCTCCCTAATTACGGGGATAAAGTTCAAATAATATGAGAATATATTCAAAATATGAGAAAAATGTTGCAATAATACGAGAATAAAGTCATGTTATTACCTGAATAAAGTGGTATTATAATACAGCTTTATTCTTGTAATTTATTTTTTGTATTTTCTTACCACAACCAGAATGCTCCGTCGTAGTATGCCGTATAATTGGGTAGAAATATTCGCTACAAGACTCTTGTGCAGTGCATCAGCAGAGAAGAGAGGAAGTCAGGTTTCCCTCCTGTTGCTCTTTGTACCCAGCAGCAGAGAGGCCAACAATGAACGCTTCCATTAAACAATCAGCGAACAATCTCTGCCGTCCTCAATCAGTGAGATGTTTTGCACTCATCAAAATAATTACCATCCTGACCAGACACTGCTGACTGATAAACAATACAAATGTTATACTGTACGACAAAAAAATCAGAGCACGGAAGAAAACAAGTTCGTCTAGGCCTCTTAGATTTTTACTTCAACCAATTAAGTGTGATTTTCCAAGCAGCTCACCACTGTTTACTACTCTTCACTCGATTGTTTTCACTAATGCAATCAGTCATAAGTGTGCATGGCACAGAAAGCAACTCAACGAGTTTGAAAACAAACAGCATGAATGTAGTTGGCAACCACCAATGATTGACAATTATTTGATCATTTGCTGCAGTAAAACTGAGGTTTCTTTATGTAAAAAAAAAGAAAAGAAACTAAGTACACCCTTGTTGCTCCAAAGAGAAAATAGCAGCTGGATTCTTTAATCAGATTTGTGTTTAAAAAGCTAAAAGTTTCCATTATTATACACAAGCTTTGTACTACTGGTGCTTGAATTTTAATAGTTAATTTTCAAGATTTGGAAAGTGCTTGAAATTCAAACTTTGCAGGTTTTTTTTAAAGATTTTTTTGGCTCTAGTGGCCTTTATTTGATAGTCAATTGACAGGAAAGTGGGTAACGAGAGAAGGGGGAAGACATGCAGTAAAAGTCGCCAAGGCCGGGAATTGAACCTGCGACAGCTGCGTCAAGGACTAAGGCCTCCATATGTGGGTTGTGCTTAACTCCTGCGCCACCACAGCACACCCCAAACTGTGCAGTTTTTTAATAAAGTGAAATCAAATGTTTTATCAAAAGCCTAAATTTGGAAAACGTTTTTTTACAGTTGAAACCAGATATTGGATAATTTTTTTCTCACTGAAGTTAAATCAGATAAAACTTTTCTTGTTTTAGGTCAGTTAGAATCACCAAAATTATTTTTATTAGCAAAATGCCAGAAAAAATAGCAAGATCATTTTTTTGTAACTTACTTTGTATTTTGTTGTTTAAACATTTAATTTGAGCAGGAAGGTCAATAACCCATGATTTGGTTGAAATAATAATGAATATTTACTATTCATTACATTACCTTATATTTATTATTCCAAAAGTTGCAGTAACTTCATGATCTTATATCTTTTACATTGAACAACATTGTTGAAATTGGCGAATTTGTTAAGTTCGTGTTTTTTTTCTCGGACCAG
Source organism: Poecilia formosa (assembly GCF_000485575.1). Taxonomy (NCBI): domain Eukaryota; kingdom Metazoa; phylum Chordata; class Actinopteri; order Cyprinodontiformes; family Poeciliidae; genus Poecilia; species Poecilia formosa. The sequence continues at coordinate 105,980 of NW_006800011.1, read as the reverse complement.
TCAGGTGTGTAGGTTGTGTGTGAGACATTTCAAAGCATAACATTTTGTTATATGTTAGTTTACTTTGTCCCTGTTGCAGAATGTAGAATAAATGATGTATAATAGCGAATTTAAGATGTTTTTTGTATTTATTTGTATTGCTTTTTATCTCCAAAATTGTGCTGGAAAAGTTAGAAAACTTGCCTTGAAAATATTTTTACAGTGGGGAAAAACGTACAAACCCTTAACTATCCGCTTTCATTTTGTCATAATTAGGAACAATGTTTGTTTTGTTGCTTGATTATTTTCCTAACATGTAATTGCTGCGACCCCATCCCTGTATTTTTCTTTAGCTCTGTGGCGTGGCGATCGTTGAACTGTGCCGCTCAGTCTCCTAACCACTCCCTACAGAGCCTGTAAACCATATAAAATCAAAGAAAGTTTCCTTAATGCAGAGCCTATCATTGATTCCTGCAGGAGCTCTGGCGCGTTTTGGCTTCGGTGATGGGAAGGAATTGATTTAGTGATGACCGTATTTCCCCATCGAGTCCTTTGTACACAATTTCTGCTCAAGTGCACGAATTACAGCGCAGATCAGAAGGCTGCTGTCAGGGGCAATTGTCCTGGAAGATGAATTTAGAGGAATGCATGCAGCCAGAAGCTGAAATAGCAGAACGATGCTTTAGATCTGGGCTTTTAATGATCTATTACAACATTTTTAGGGAGATGAAGAGATTTATTTATCTTTTTATTTAATTTTAGAAACTACAATTGGGCACACAAGTTGAATTTCCTGTCCATGTTCTCTAATCCACAGAGGGTCAAATGTTTACATACAACAACTTTATGAGACAATTTTGACTAAAAAGCTGATCAATCCTCTTAAGGCTGCAACTAATAATTATTTTAGTAATTGAATAATCTATTGATTATTCTGACATTTAACCAGATTAAAATATAGACACATTCTGCAGATTTTTCCTAAACTACTTAAGCCTTTTCCAAACAATACCAGAAGTACATCAGAAGGTGGAAATACTGTAAATAAACAGTTAATTTTCTTTTTTAAATAAGAAATGAAACATTTTATTGCTTAAAATGTGATACCTTAACCAGGTGACTATAAAAAAAGTTTTTGCATGAGTAGTTTTGGGTAAAATATATTTACATACAAGGATTTTTATCTTATTTTTATCTTAAATGCGAAACAGATGGATATTTTGTATGCTAATTATAGCTCTGAATACATTGGTTTATTCAGCAAATGATATTTTTTGAGTGTGTATACTCTAGTTAGCGAATAATCGATTACTAAATTAGTTGACAATTATTTCAGTAATTGATTAATCACAATCGTTTCAGCCCTTGTGGTTTCCTGACATCCACTCAACCTCTAAGCTTACAGTACAACCCTGCCTATTCGCTGTTCAGTATTTACAGATTCCACTTTTCATGGACTTCTTTTGTAGAGCATACCCAGAAAAATCCAAAAGAAACTGCAGCTTGAGGAGCTAAAATCCTACTTGACATGTTATTGGCTGGCATCAATAAATTTCCAATAAATTCTGAGATGAGGACCATTTTATAAACATAATCCACTTTGTCCATTTTGTTTGTTTTTTGGGATTATTCTCACACAATCATTCAATTGTGTGAAAGTTTTAACCATCTAACTGGGCCACAGTCGTTCATAAACTACGGATGTTTTCACATCTGGCTCTCCGGTAGACTCAGTTTGATTGGGGACCAAAGCTGCAAAATTAGCAGTTGCGCAAAGACAATGACACACAAACCTCAGAGGTTGACTCTGAGCACGACTTCCGTCTTCACAAAATGTAAGCAAAAATTAAGTGGCGACAGATTTTAGCGGTTGTAGAATTTCTCTTGTTGCTTTCAGAAAACCCCATTAGTCATTTTTTCTTCTAAGACTAGACTTTTAGGTTGTATTTAGCCAGAAAGCTGTGCGCTGTAGTCCACTTCCTGCTTTTGGAGCGGTTTCCAGTCCGCTTGGCATTCACATATGCATTCAAATTATGGCAGAACCTTCCTGATGGCCACAGATGAAGGATTTGTAGTTGAGGTACAACTTGCTGAAACATGTTAGTGGTATATGTTTCTATTTGAAAAGAGTAGAAAAAGATTTTTGAAGAGTAGAGGGAGCAAACAAGCCAATATGTTCAACACATCAGTTTCATTGTCTTCAGAAATCATTTAACACACTTTTTAAAAGAAGGAGTTAATTTCTAAAGTTGTCCTAATTAGTGATACTTGGGTTTATTCTTGAAGAGTTTTTAAACTTCTTGAAGCAGTTAATAAACCGAGAATTCACAGATTCTTCCAGACATCAGTATTATTCTTGGAACAATTGCTAAGTGCTGATAAACACAGACGAGTGAGTTTAACCCGAGGCGAAGATCCTGTTTGCTGTAAGTCTACCAGAAGCCAAACAGGACATTTTATTTTTTCTCGTCGTTTTTTTCAGAGCAGCGTCTTGCCACTGGCTCTCTACGCCTGCAGCTATGTCGCCCCGTGGGGAACGTTCTCTCGGGCGACTCTTGCCAATCTCCTACCTGCCTCCAAAATGTCCGTGCCAATTTCTAGTTTGCGGTCCAAAATAAGCACAGCTCCTTTTCTGTTCTTGCATCTAGCTCACCTAATTATCCTGGTGCTATGAGGCATGTTAGAATGCACTCGCTCTGCCTCTGCCAAGCCACTTTCCAACCTGTGCTCTTTAATTGGTCTTCATTATAGAAGAAGCTTGAGGAAACAAGTTCCACGTAAAGACTTAATACGACTTGTTTGTATGCTGCATGCAGGAATGGTTCAGACTGTGTGTTTACAGTAATGCTGCTAATAACATTTAGGAAGGGGAAGCTGCTTGAAGTGTCTTTCTCACTCACACTATTGGATAAAAACTGGGAGGTGAGACTGAATCCACAGACAGCAAGTGATTTGAAAACAACTCATGTTTTTAGGGCTGCTGTCAATAATTTAATCAGATTAATCCATGTGCTTATCTTTGTTAGCTGGAAATATGAATATTAACGTTTTCAAAACAATCTTTAAATGGGATCTGTTATGAAAAATTCACATTTTGCACATTTCTGTATTTCCATCTGCGTCTAAAAACAGACCAGGCACATAAAAAGAAACGGCCAGCTCTCTTCTGGCAAAAATATTATTATTTTTTTTATTTTTATCTTTTTTTGGGGTGTCTTTGTTTCAGAAACCTCTGGAAAATCACCAGGCACTGATTGTTGCCTGGCAACCCCAGTGGAGCTCCGCCCATTACCTGGGAACCCAACCTGAGCTTCAGCACATTTGGTCAGCTGGTTTTACCGCTGTAAGCTCTGTACAACAGCTGTTGTGCTGTGGTGGCGCAGGGGTTAAGCACAACCCACATATGGAGGCCTTAGTCCTCGACACAGCTGTCGCAGGTTCAATTCCTGGCCTTGGCAACTTTTGCTGCATGTTTTCCCCCATTATCCACTTTTCTGTCAATTAACTATTGAATAAAGGCCACTAGAGCCAAAAAAATCTTTTTAAAAAAACCCAACCCAACAAATAAACAGAATCAATGTTTTAGGAGAGCAAATGGAAAATGTGGGAAAGGTCTTTCTATCCAATCTATCAGGTCAAGAGTTTCATCCTTGAAAATAACAGTAAAGCAATAAAGCAGAGGGGCGAAAGAAAAAAAAATAACCCGACACGGTCACGAGTCGTCCTGAGGTTCAAATAGAAAAACATAATAAAAAAAAATGGAGAACTGCTCGGTCCGCAGTCATATTCCGAAACACACACTCAACAAGAACAATTACTTCATCCCAAATGGCGATTTCTCCTCTTTCTCCGGCTACTGTACCGCTTCCATTTGTTCTAATTATTAGAGGGTTTTACAGAGTAATTGCTTTTGGATCAGAGGAGCTGAAACATCAAAAGGTAATTCAGACATTCTCCACACCCCACAATGAGGAGTATGCATCGACCACAGCGAATAACAAGAAATGAAACCGTAGAAAATGATGTGATTGGATTGACCTTCTGAGTTAGAGCACGTCTGTGGAAGCTCCACTCAGTCACTCATGAGTGGGTTTTAGCTCCTGCAGCATCCACAGCAGCCATTATTGTAATAGTATGCATTACTGGCATTCAGTTCCTGTTTTGACTCAAACCTTGACCTTTACGGCCAATTTTCCACATATACATCGGACATAGGTGTTGTTTTCTTATACGGATATATTTGGAGAAATGTCAGCAACAGTTGGGGTTATATGCATAATGTATATAAATCAGATACATTATCTGAGAAGAAAAAGGCAGCAGAATTAAAATAAATCCCTAAATAATTTGAGTTTTGCTCCTCATTTAAAATCCCTGAGAGGCTGGAATGAATGTTAGTCACTTCCCCAAAGTTTCACTATTATCCAGACGCACAAAAATGAAATGCCATTTGAGGCCATGTACTGGAAATTAGTTTTCAAAACTGTAAAATGATGAGCAGCGGTAAGATGCTGGAGGGAAGGCCCTGATTGGCAGGTCTCAGACCAGCGCTATCAAACCAAAACTGCTGGAGAGATGTGAAATCCCAGACCCATGGGGTGGATAATAATAGTTCTGGTGCAAATATTAAAATACCGACTAAACCATAAAGGAGATGTTGATGTGCTCTCAGCGTGCGCTTCAAAAATTCCTCTGTTAATGCGGTTTTCTGAATATGAATTATTATGAGCATCCATCATTTGTTTTTAACATAAATTTAACTATAAATGTATTGAGTTCAAGTTTAAAAATGCTTCATTTATACACACAAAAAATGAAATGTAACAAACAAGTGCCTTCATGGAGTTGTTGTGGACAGGAACAAACTCATGTAGCAGTCAGTGTTGCAACGACTCTGGAGAGGCCTCTCTGACTGAAGACTTGATTTTTTTTTCTTTCTTTTATTTGGATCCACATAAGTCTCCGTTCCTTGCATCTACTCCACACATTCAACATAAACAACTAAAAATATGTAACATACACAGGTAATAAAAGTAACTACAAAAACAAATACAAAATAGAGTCCGTAGGTAAAAAATAATTAATTATACTATAATGAAAAATATTCTACGAAAGGACATTAATTTCAATATGTACACAAAAACATACACAGTCAATATAACACCATTAAGAAGAATTATTCAGTATATTTGTTTTTCTTGTAAATACTTTCTTAAAGTTGTTTGAAATATATTTTTCTGATTTATCCCCTATATATATATATATATTGGTAAAGTGTTCCATGTGAATGTATCTATATAAGGCAGACATCTTAAAATAATTTAAATGAACTTTTGAAGGAATAAATCGACCTATGACTGCATGTCTAGTGTGATAATGTATATTGGTACTAAAAAAAACAGACTGACATCTTGTCTATACATCTCATGACTGTCAAACAGCCGTTTTGGTTTAATTGCATAAATATTGTTAGCAGACATCTTTTACCAGCGCAATTTGCGGAAATTGTAGTAGATAACTATAATCTGCATCACCTTTCCTGGGCTATTCTGAGTGACTTATCGCAGGAACAAACTTATTCACCTGTGATTTTTTTTATTGCACTTGTTAATTAATGGTACGACGGAGTATTAAGGCCATAATAAGGCAAATAAAAAATACAATTACAAGAATAAAGTCATATAAGAATAAAGTTGAAATAAACAAGAATAACGTGGTAATGATACAAAAATAAAGAAAACATATTAATCATTCTCGTAAAACAACTTTTATTCTCAAGTTATTTTGACCTAATTCTTGCAATATCACTTTACTCATAATTTTATGAAAATGTTTTTTCTTAGAATAGCGTTAATATTCATATTTTTCAGTAGTCTTAGCTCTCCGAACGTGTTCTGTTTTTAGAAAATGACCTTTTTTGAGTTTGTTTACGCCAATTTTATGTTTTCATTGTCTTGTTTCGTACGACATTAGCTGAATATTGGTTAAGTTTTTCCCACATTTGTAATGAAAACTTGTCTTCTTGTTGGCGCTCGGCAGGATCAGAAAACCTGAACGCTGAAATCTGCTGTGGAAGCCACTAAAATCACAAACTGTCACCGCTGTAATGTATGCCTCTCTCAGCCGAGGCCAATTGACGGCAGGAAAAGCGAACGTGACATTATCTTACTGAAACTCGGACCCTGGTACCAGACGTACATCCGTGCTCCGCCGTGTTAATGTAAAACTCACTCTGACATTTATTTAAAATCCAATTTAGCTCAGGTGCTGCGGGGATATGGAGTCTGGATGGAGTTTTGTGTCGGCTCTCTAATGAAGGAACCAACGCTGGAAAACTTAGAGCCTGATGAATATGAGCAGATGTCAGAAAGTGATCTGACACATATTCCATCAATTTGGCCGTGTACCTGCAAGGAAATAAAATGTCTGAATAACTCATTTGGTAAACAGAACACCTTGTGTGGCACCTCGAAATTCTATCAAACCGGGATGGGAATGGCTCTCTGGATATACGTGCATGTCTGACTGTATATGCATGTGGGTAATTTTCAATATGATGGTATTTGGACAGTCTGAATTAGAGAGTAACGCATATCCAATTTTGTTCAATTTCATCCAATTTTACTTGTTTGTCAATTTGCTCCTGGAAATAAAGGTTGAGATGCAACCGTCAATTTGCCTTCGGAGGAGCCATGAAATGGACATTTTACATAAATATCCGGAAATATTTACATTTAGCTTACTTCGTTGGTATTTTATAACACAGACCAAAGCTAAGTAGTGCATAATTGTAGAATGATACAGTTCAAAACCTTTTTCTTCTCACTCTTTTAAGTTAAATCAGACCAAAAGTCTCTTTTTTTTAGGTTAGTTAAAATTATCAAAATTATTTCTATTAAATGCCACAATAATGAGAAAGAGATTTACTTTTTAATGCCTTCAAAATCAGAAGTTTACATACATTTCCTCAGTATTTGGTGGCATTGCCGCCCTCAAGCTTCATACTATAGTTTGCTGGAGTCCTGACTTCCAACCAGGCCTGAGCTGCAAGAGCACAACCGCATCTTCAATGTGCATCATATTGTCGCATAAAACCAGCACAAACCTAACCCTCACAAATACAGTTCACATGTGCATAATGCACACAAAAACAGTTCATTATGTACCACAAAAACAGCAGATTTGATCCACACAAAGCCCAACATGCTTGATACAACACACTCGCACACATATGCATAGCCTACTTTGTTTAAAATGTATTTACAGATTATACTAAATAGTAAAGTCAGGAAAGTAAAGCCTACCTGTGTGATCCACGGGAGGACGAGGACGGAGATTCCCAGGTTCAGGTGACGTGTCTGAGACTTCCAGAGGAGGAGAAGCAACAATGTTTGCTTAATTTCAACTCTTTTGGCAAACATTTTGACTAGATTTAAGTATTTAACCCTCAGTCTTAGCGCAATGCTAAGGAAGAGCGCAGCAGATGTCACGGTCAGCCAACCGTGTTTCTTCAGTTTGTGAAAACAGAAAAAAAAGTTGGTAAAAACTACAGAGGGTTCAAACTCCACTTATTCATCTCTAGCTAGCTTCAGTGTATTGTAACATCTAGTTTACCAAAAAAAAAAAAAAAAAGCAACAAAACAGGAGGGCCAAATTTGTTGGCCAAATGAAACTTTTTTTTCTTTTTTCTTAAGCTAAACCAAACCAATTTTCTATGACTCTAGGTTTGTTAAAATTATCAAAATTATTTTTATTAAATGCCACAATAATGAGAGAGAGAATTAATCAGAGGTTTACTTTTTAATGTCTTCAAAATCAGAAGTTTACATACATTTCTTAAGTATTTGTTAGAATTTTCTTTGTACTTGATGACTTGGGTCACATCTGTTAGTTTTTTTTGGAGTTCTGCATTTTATTAAGCTTTTTTGTATTTTGCAAAATTCTAGCATTTTGCTTAAAGATACACCATCTTTTGTTCAAATGATCCTGCACTCCATGTTATGAAAATACACTGTAAGGTTATGATTCCTGCAATATTATGACTTTATTCTCATGTTATTTAAACTTTATTCTTGCGTGACTTTATTCATGTAGTGTTTTGATTTTATTCGTGAAATATTATAGTTTTATTCTTGAAATATTACAACTTTGTTCTCAAGTTATTTCAGTTTTATTCTCGTAATGCTGTTACTTTCTTCTTTTAGGAGTTCTCGTAATATTATAACATTATTCTCTGAATCTTATTTTTTTTATTTTTCTTAGTATGGTCCTAATACTTGGTCAAAATAAAGCAACATTTTTAAATACTTCAGCAAGGCTGATGTGGTTGGAAATCCAATAATAATAAGTCAAAGTTTATCTATATTTCACATTTGCAAAACCCTCAGCTGACCAAAGTGCTTCACAACTATCACATCACAGGCAGACAGAAAAAATAAGAAAATACCAAAATAAAAACATTTGAGCATTTCATTTCAACTGCAGCGATTCCCCCCTCCCAATCAGTGAATAACAAACTTTATTTTGAAAGGGACAATGTAGAGCTCAAACATAAATGTCACCAGATTATAGCATAAGCTAATTCACATCTGCAGTCCTATTGCTGCCATTGAACTATGTAATATAAGCAGACTTTTCTGTCCTGATTGCCAATTGACTTTCCCCAGATGAAGCCACAGAGAAGAGGGCACTATCAACAATGGAGGCCAGATTTTCAGACACAATGTGGCTGATTTCCTCAGGACAAAAATGCCAGAATTGGTTGACGTCTCTTTTTGGATGTCTTTTTTTTTAAGAGGTTTTGTGAGAAGCACGGCTAATTAAATTTGCTTCGTAGGCAGCGTGTGACTGCTCTGCATTCTGCGCTGATATGTTTGTGTACCAGCTGACAAAAACTCAATGCTTCAGCGTCTCGGTAATGAGAGAAGGTTGTATGAAACGTATGGCTGGGCGTTTAGATTCACTGTAATGTAATGAACATTAATGGGACACACTTTCAGAAAGTCAGTCAGATGACAAATGATGAGAGTAAAGGTCATGATGCAGGTTCCTTTTAAAGACGGGGGAGTTGGAGGATACTTTACCCACAGATTCAGATGCAGAGTTTGGATGGGTGAAGGAATAACGGATGAGTGGATGGATAGCTAGATGAAGGAATATCAAATGGATGGATGGGTGGAAGGACGGATGGATCGACGAACCATGGACTAATGGATGAATGGATGGAACGATGGATGAATAGATTGAAGGAACTAATGGATGGATGGATGCCCTGATTAAACGAGAAGGATGGGTCGATGCATGAATTGATGGATAGATGAAGGAATAACAAATGGATGGACGGACCGACCGACTGACGGGCCGACGAACCATGGACCAATGCATGGATGTCCTGATTAAATAATGTACGGATTGAAGGAATTTGATTTCCTATTTTGACCCACTGAAATTAGGTCTCTGTCTCTTTAAGAAGCTTCTACTCTTTCTGACACTCCACCATCACAACAACTTTTCTCCATTAAATTAATCACAATCGTTCAGTCCAATGTTTTTAAAGTCCTCAGACGCTCCACCAGGTGTTTGCTAATTGCTGCTGCTAGTCTAGAGGAGCTAAAGTGTAAAGAGACTTTAATCTCAGAGTAACTGAGAATCAAGTATTTCTTAAACATGTGAAAGAATCAAACACTCCAGGTATAATTTTGATAAAAGAATAACATAACACGATATAAAGCTGAAAAAAGTAGATTTTTACATAATGCCTCTATGTAAAAAGAGGACTACCAGGACTACTTCCTGGTAGACCCCCCAGGAAGTAGTCCTGGGGACTACTTCCTGGGGGAAGTAGTCCCCCCAGGACTACAGGAAGTAGTCCTGGGGGGACTACTTCCTGTCCCCCTAGGATAAGGAACGTTGAATACCAAAAGTTGATGACCTACGTTTGCGTTTTTTTATGCGGTGCCTCTCAAGCCATGAGTTCTTGAGCATTATGAAGGTCGTTGCACTCCCACTGAAGTGTACGTGAGAGACCAAAGCATCTTGATAATGTGAGCGTGTGGAAATGCTCACAGCAGAGGCTAAGAAAAGGTCACTTTGACAGAAGAGAATTAGAAAAACGACAGAAATGTCAGGAGGCAGTTTTATTAAAATGTCAATATTTTACTATATCACTTCAAGCAGGTCATTGAGATAAGACCTTTATGCTGTGTTTTTCTGACTTTCTGCCAAATTCTGGCATTTTCTACAAGGAGAACGACGCAGTCTCATTATATTTTGGGGGAAGAAGGAAATATGCTTTTCACTTGTAATACACTGCCCTCCTAAAGTTTTAATGAACTTTTTTTACTCTGTGTCTCATTACAATCACTATCGCATACTTTTTTAGGATTTGATTTGATCTCTTAGGAAAAACTCTTAATTATGAATAGTAGTGGAGCTAATAAATGTTTTGCATGAAAATCATTAATAAATGCCTTGCAGAATCGCCTTTTGCTGCAGTTACATCAGTGTTTTGGGTTCCAACTTTCCACATGGACAGAAGGAATTTTTTGCATATCTTGTTCAAACAAGATATTTCCATACATTGTTTAAAAAAAACTTTTTATTTTAATGATTTCAGTACATGGGCGGGGAAGAATTTATCCAAAGCTTCCTAAAGCTTGTCTGGACTCCTTCAGTAATGCTAAAACACACACAGGAAACAAGTCAACAAAAGAATATAAAATAAAAAAAAAATGCATAGTTTTTTCCACTATGTATGTGTTTTATTACATGTAATGACAGCTAATTTTATGTTTAGCATCTTTGATAACTTTGAAAACATTTAGCCCACTTTGCTGATAAACTCTGAACCGATAATTTAATTCATTCTTCAAATAGACGTTTACATTAATTCCCTTATTGTGAAGTGGGTTTATATTGTTAAAGAAGCTGTTCTGTTTCCTTTGCCCCATTAAAGTTACAACAAACAAGAAACCTACATTATATAGTGTATAGTCGTCTTTCAAATGCAGAAATAAATTGAGTTGAAGTTAGCATGTTAGCATTAGCTTCTGCTAAATACTGTGTTGTCGTATTAGCTAAACATTAATAGCTAATGTTTAAGCTATTAAACATTAGCTTAATAGAACTAATGTTTGATTAATTTTTTAAGGTTAGTTCTTAAATTAATTTATCTTATAAAACTTAAAAAGTGCCAGATAATTTCAATTCTTATGACCTTTTTAAAGGGCTATTTTGTTTACACAGACTTTGTAATCAATATTATTTATGGTTTTGATTTTTACTCTAGTTAAAGTGAAAAGTCCAAGAAATTACTCAAGATTTAAAAAGTATTTGGTAAAAAAATTATTGAAGTACTAAGTAACGGATCACATTATCAAACATTTAAAAATATTGTGAAAGAATTAACAATATTAACAATATTGAAAAATTACACAATCATCAGGACTGAAGTATAAAAGTAAGTGGAAATTTAGTTTTTTTCAGGACCAAAATGACAATAATTTGTCATATAAATAACCAAAAATAACAAAATCAGGTAAAATACATTTTTCCAAATCAGTTTCTTTCAATAAATAACTTATGAAACTTTAACAAAAACTGCAGGTGTGTGTCTGTGTCTGGTGGATTTTTAGTTAAAACATGTTTCTCATTCAGTGGGTAGAAAATTTAGAAATTTTACTCAAGTAAGAGTAGAAATACTTTATAATAAATTTACTCAAGTAAAAAAGATAAAAGTACAGCGTAGTAAAATTACTCGTAAAAGTAAATTTTTTCAAAAAAGTTACTCAAGTTAATGCAACTAGTTTCTACCCTTATCTGCTAATATTGATACATCACTTACAGTTATAACTATATATGTGTTTAAATGACACATGATGGAGTTAAAAAGGAAAAACTTCCACAGATTCCTGCCTACATTAGCAGGATTAGCTGGCTGCGATATCTTTTTACATCCATCATTCACAGTTTATTTTCCGGTTTAGAAATAAAATATTTCCTTTGTTTTGACTTTCTGCAGCCTGTAAATTAAGCTTTAAACAGGAATAAACAATGAAGAATCTCTGCTAATTTGGCCTAGCAGGAGTTTGGACATATACCGCTCGATAAGTCACGCTTAACTCCATCTGATAAATAATAGATCATATTCCATCATTGAATGAATCCAATCACATTAAAGGATAACAAGAGGAGCAGGGGAACAGGTGAGTGGGAAGAGGCTCAATTTCATCCCGCAAATAAGTGCGAGGCGAACAGCTGGGGCCTCAGCAAGTGGTTACATCAAGACTGACAGCTGCCAGATAGCTTTCAGAGCTGTCAGAGGCAGCGGTGACCTCACATGTCTGCAGAGTGATATGTGCACGGGGGTGGCGGCCATGTCAAGGTCAGAAATACTTTGCTTTTATTGTCGGGCTTTTCTTTCCAAAAGAAACTCCGACGTTTGGTTTGAGGAGCTGGAAGGAACGACGGAGCGTTGGGGCCTCGCTAAGAACACAAAACAACTAAAACTGCAAGAATGAAGGCAGCAAAATTATGAGGCTATAGTTATTAAATTACAATAATAGTCATATTACAAGAATACAGTCATAATGAAGTGACATTATGAGAAGTCATTACATTTCATGAATAAAGTCATAATGTTAGGAGACTATAGTTACTAAATTACAATAACAGTCTTTAAATTAGAATGAAAATAAAGACATGTTACAGGAATAGTCATCAAGTTACAAGAATAAAGTCAGAATATTACAAGAATGTTATTAGGAGAATACAGTCATAATATTAGGAGAATATAGTTATTAAAATACAATAATAGCCATATTACAAGAATAAAGTCATTAAATTACAAAAATAAAGTCATTATGAGGACAAAGTTGTACAAGAATAGTCAAAATTACGAAAACGGTCATATGTGAATATGAGAACTTAATTCATGTACTACTATGTCTTTATTCTCATTATTTTTACGTTAGTGTTGGATATTGGTAGCAAATAAGGTTCAGTTTATACCAGGTATTTTCATAGAACATTTAAAATTATGTATTTTCTAGACCACACATTATCCTTACACTAAACTTTCCTTTAAAATGGTTAGACAATACTTTGTGATACTAGCTTTTTTTGTTGTTGTTTTTAAAGCAATGACCTATTGTAGCTCACCTTTCTCGTTGAGGGTCTCCATTATGCCCATATTCAATAGAAAGTTGAGTGGAAGGAAAACCGTTGGTGGAAAACGTGCCCCATCAACCTGGGATAACTATTTTCAAGGGATTGAGTCTTAAACACAAAAAAACTCAGTTCTTTGTTCCAGTTCCTTTTGTATAGCACCTCTGGAACCAGAAACAAGCTCAGAAACATCTTCGCAGAACCTGTTTTCAGATTAAAATATATCTGAAGGAAAAGTCCCACAGGATGTATTCCAAGAACAACAGCTTATAAGTTCAGAAGATTCAAGTAAAAACCTGATTTACCCATTTAAAACTTTTACCAGAGTAAAGTTTAAAATGTTTTTCTCTTAGTTTCATAGAGAAGAACAGTTAAATTACTAAATATAAAATATTTATGTTTCATGCAGAACTCCTCATGGCCAAATTGTCCTTTGTCACAGATCGAAGCGTTGTGAGATAAATTGAGGGTGACCGCGTCTGGAGGCGAAAGCCTGTCATTTATCTGATTGATGTTTGAAGAAATTAGCAAGTAAAGCACGTATTCTGTTTATTTTACACTCTGCGCTGTTACATGGCTGTTTTGAAGGAAGCAGCAAAAACTAGTACTAATTTGGAGTCCAAAAATGAAATAATCCTTTTTATTTTTCTGTGTGAACTCTTTACTTCACTTTGGCTTAACTCTAGTTCATTGGCCTAGAAAGTTTGGGTAACACTTTATTTGAAGGGGGGTGAATAAGACTGTCATGACACTGTCATAAACATGACATAACACCTGTCATGAACATGAATAAGCCTTCATGAATATTTATGACTGTTGTCATAAAGCGTCATTCGGTAAATTATGACACTTTTAATACAAAGTTGACATTATTCAAAATGTCTTTATGACAACTTGACATTAACCAGGAAATCATTACTGTTTAAACTTTACCTTTAATAACATAAAGTTACCTAATTTTTAAAGTGCAATCAATAATACTTTTATAACAAATTTATATCAGTAATGATTTCTTGGTTAATGTCAAGTTGTCATATCAAAGACATTTTGAATTATGTCAACTTTGTATTAAAGGTGGCATAATTTACCGAATGACACTTTATGACAACAGTCATAAATATTCATGAAGGCTTATTCATGTTCATGACAGGTGTTATGTCATGTTTATGACAGTGTCATGTCAGTCTTATTCATCCCCTTCAAATAAAGTGTTACCAAAGTTTGTTTGGGGACGTATGAATGTATAATCACAGTTTGGTTCACTTAAAAACCTACATCTTGGTTTGGTAGAAGTGGACTCTGGTGTATATGTGAACAGGAAACCGCTCCAAGATGAGGAAGTGAACTACAGAGCAGGGCATTTGGGTAAATACAAGCAAAACAAACGTGTTAGCAGAAGAAATGGCTTGTTGTCTTTTACCAACAACCACTAAAATCTGACACCAGTCTATTTTTGTTTACATTTTGTGAAGATAAAGTTGCGCTCTGTGTCTTCAGAGGTTTTCATGTTGTTTCCTTCAGTAGAAATTGGTGCAGCACCCCCACAGGCGAGGAGGGGAACAGATTACTCAATTAGTTTGGTTCGTTTGGCTCAGTGCCGTGTGAAAGCGAACTACAGGAGCTGAAAATGTAACTAATGTTGCAGTCTTGGTGCCCAATAGAACCGGGTCTACCGGACTATGAAGTGCTTAAAGTGTAGTCAAAGTACAGCTTTCTATGAAAGCAGAGCTGGCTCGATTCTACACAGATATCTTTGATTTGACCTCACCGATTTGTCAGATTCACCTTATATGTTTTATTTCATTTTATAATTGGTTGCTCTCGTACAGGGAATTGCATTTTGTTATCTTGCAACCAAAAACTTCAGAGTGTTTTTTGGGAATGTCATGATTGCTCAACGTTGTGCATAATCGTCAAGTGTTAAAGATCCTGAAGGTATCACGTCCTGGATGACACCATCACTTGTTCACAACTTCTGCTAATCCACCTCATTTGCTTTTGCTGCTATTCTTGAAATCTCTGTCTTTAGAAAGCACTGCAAAAACATAAAACATTACCTAATATACTTGGTCTAATCTTTTAGTATACTTGAAATAAGACAAATAATAACTTGAGTAAATTTTCAGTGAGATATGGGAGTATTTTGTCAATAATTATACTTCCTCTGGCAGATTATTTCACCTAGAACATGGAAAAATGTCTTTATAAGTTAGTAAAATCTGGCAGTGGAATTAGTACTTTTCAATATTCAAGAATTAGTAACTTTAAAAAAATGCTTTGGTAAAAACTTGCAAGTTAGTTTTATTTTTTCAAGTGTTAGATAGAAACTAAAAAATACTTGGTAAGACTTTGTGTTTTTGAAATAAGCCGGGCATAGAGATGTTGGAGTTTGGGATATGATTCTTGCCCATTAAGATCATAATATGGTTGTTATTTAGGCTTTCCAGATGCTAATAAGTTGTAAAAAAAACAAAACAACAAAAACAAAATAAAAAACAATGCCTTGTTGCCATGGTTACATAGCATAACAAGCATCCAGATAATTGTCCACACATTCAACGCCATTCAAGTCTGGAAAACTAAAAGNTGTTGTCATAAAGCGTCATTCGGTAAATTATGACACTTTTAATACAAAGTTGACATTATTCAAAATGTCTTTGTTATGACATCTTGACATTAACCAATAAATCATTACTGTTTAAACGTAATCTTTAATAACATAAAGTTACCTATTTTTTAAAGTGCAATCAGTAATACTTTTATAACAAATTTATATCAGTAAATGCTAATAAGTTGCAAAAACAATGCCTTGTTGCCATGGTTACATAGCATAACAAGTATCCAGATAATTGTCCACACATTCAACGCCATTCAAGTCTGGAAAACTAAAAGTCTAACCAATCAGAACATCTAGAATAACTTTTGTTCACGCCGATGTTTACAGAACGTTGAGTTAAGACACTCCGACAGGCGAAAACTTTTAAAGTTATTTAGGGCATAAAACAAGAGAGGAAAAAGTAATCTCCGTAGCGACAGTGGGTCAGCTGTGTCCCTAAACGCACCACGTTTCCCATCCGGTATGAAAAAGCATTTCACAACATGATATTTCACTGCCTCTGGGGACAGCCAAAATTGGGTGAACAACAGAGGGGGGAAAATGGTTAGTAAATGTCACTTTAGTGCTTTGGTAACCCAGGCTAGGATTAATGTCAGTCTGAGTATAGGGCTGCCGTCTCAGAAAGAGAGAAAGCAGACAGCTTTCAGACAAATGGTACACACTGTCGACAGTTAAGAAATAAATCTCCCAGCGTCTTCAGACTCTCTGTTTTAGAAGTTTGTCACAGTCTCTCAGAGAGAAGCTCCAATTATTTCACCCTTTTCATCCGAATCTTTGACATCACAAACACAGCCAGACTTTTAATGTTCATTTTTACATGGAGTGGGCTAAATTAGAATTATTTGAGGTTTTGAACTGAGATAAGTCACTTAACAGTTCTTAATGAGAATATGTCAAAACCACAAATAGATGATTTGTTTATGTTGAGACATCTAAATGTGTAAAATTCAAATGAGGTAAGAAAAACGGACTAATCGACCATCTAAGGATGGATATTTGGTTTGTGGATTGATTTCATGAACGAGTGAACAGAAGAATGGATGGAGTAATGGCTGGATGAATGATTAGTTAATGGGTCAACCAATGGAGGAATGGATGGAGAGATTATTGGATGAATGGATGGTTTATTGACTGACCGATAGATGGGTTGACCGATGGATGGTTGGTTGGTCGGTTTACAGACTGGATGGATGGATGATTGGTTGGTTGGTTGTTGTGTAAATGGATGGATGGATGGATGGATTTTATCCAAAACTCTTGCTGCTCCAAAAAGCCCTGCAGTTTCTCTCCAACACTGTAAAGAGACATCAACTTAAATATCAGTGTGGATTGTATACAGTGGTGTGGAAAAGTGTTTACACCTTCCTGATTTCTATTTATTGTGATAAACTTGCCAAAAAAATATATAATCAGGAAGGGGGAAAACAGTTTTTTCACACAACTGTACAAAACTAATTAACAACTCAATAAATGATTAAAATCTCAGAATTACCCACAGCCATCCCCATAATGACTGACTACTCACAAATAATAGAAATCAAGCTAAATTAAGACATGATGTATTGTCTTTGGAGAAACTATGAATTCACGCAGCGTCTTTAAACCAGCCGACATTTCTGCACCGCTTCTCGGGAGCCTTCTTTCTTTCATTCGCAAACATTGCTGGATTCACAACAAGACAGTAAGGCGCAGCATAAGTCTGCCCATCTAATAACAGATTATTACGGTCTAATCTCCCACCGGGTCCTGAACACTGGCTCCCAAATCAAGAAGAAATATCTGGCCGACGCGCTCCGCAGTAACCCACTTACCTCAGTCGCATCTTTTATTTCTTTCTACCTTGTTGCTGTTTCTGCTCATCTCTGCGAATATTACTGGATGCTGCTTCTGATAAGGACTGAAATGCAGCTCTGTTCTCCCTGCGGAGGGTTTTCTAGAAATACTGGAAAACATTAACGCAAATTAAAATAGCGCCGCTCGTCGTTTATGAGCACCTGGATCCCATTGAGAAGAATCACCAACCAGCCTTACAACAGTATTTAAATTTAACTTACTTTACTTTTTCACCAGTTACAGCATGGAAAACAATTATTATAATTATTAATCTACAAAATAACCAGCTAGATAAGCAGATAAGAGAAAAACAAAAACTGTAAAAATTAAAATGGGTAGAAGTTGCGAAGAGAGAAAAAAAATAGTCACTAAAAACATGTTTTATGATCTTATTAGTAGATATTTACATTTATTTATATTTAATTTTAACTTTGAACATTTTTTTAACATGTTAGAAAACTGAATTTTCTACCAAATATGTGCCAAAAAAATCAACACTGCACATTTTTCTAAACCTACCATTCCCACTTTGAAACATGGTGGTGGCAGTATCATGCTGTGGGAAAGCTGATAAGAAAGGCTCAGTCAAAGTCCAGATATAAATCTAATGAGATTTAAACAGGAGGCTTTGTGGATGCAGAGAAGGAAGTTCAAAACATCTCTTTCATTGATCACAATGAGGCAGGATTGAATCTCCTACTCCAACATCTTTCTAACGATGCAGCCAGACAGATTTAAAAAGGAGCGGCAAAAGCAAACGAGGTGGAAATAAACTAAATCTCACCAAGTATTTTTGTCTTGTTTTTAATGCAGATGTTTCAATATTCTTAAAATAAGATAAAACTAACTTACCTTAACTTTTCAGTAAGATATAGGAGCTTTTTCAGTCAAAAATTCCTTAATATTAATTTTAAAAAGTACTGATAGCTCTGGCAGATTATTTTACTAATAAGACATTTATCCACATTTTTTTTATCAAGTGTTCTAACATGTTTGTATTAGACAAACTATGAAAAATACTTAAGATTTCTTGTTTTTGGAATGAAGTATTTTTGAATTGAATTAAATCAGAAACAGGTTTTGGAAATTAAAGTTCACATATGCTTTTTATCTTATCTACTTCAACATAATCAATTTTTGCAGAAAGAAAAAGGATTTAAAAAAATTTAGTTTCTAGCTGACTGAAATAATACTTTATTTGCATTTTACTTCTACTTCACAAAACACCTAATACATTTAGATTTATAGTTGTAAAATTGAATAAATGTGAGAAAACTCAAAGGAATATTATTAAATGTATTGACTTTTATCACTGATTCCATCCCGTAATCCCAGCTGCAGACTGGAGGATCATTACTGTTCACTACAAACGTTTCTCAGGTCAGGTTAGCAGTAGCTATAATCAACAGCTGGCCGCATTAGTGATGAAAAACAACTGAAACAAACAACTGTGCGTGCCTACACTACTCCCTCCTACGGTCAATACCGGACCGAGGGAGAAACTGCAGCACCTGGAGAAAACCCACACAGGTTCAGTGAAAACATGCAGCATTAAAACAGAAAGGGCAAAACTGAAACGGAGGATTTTCTGGGAAAAAGGAATAAAAACAACGTGAGAGGAAACGGTTTGTTCTGACAATATCAAATTTATAAGACATCATTTGCTCGTTTTGCTTGATTGTGTCTACTCAGATTTCCTGGAGTTTATTTGTTGGAGGGATGGTTAAAGGTTACCTGCTCTCTAAGTCTGTTTAATTAATAATCTAAGTACTGTAAAATAATATTTATAATCACTAATTGCAGTTTAAGCTAAGAAATGTGCCAGCAGTTTGATAAACAAATGTAGAAATAACATATTGCTTGGAGGCCAACTACAAGGTTAGAAAGCAAATAAACAGCAGAAATCACTACTTTTTTAATTTAAAAACAACTCAACCATTTCCTCCTACTGACACAAGATCAAATGCATAATGCATATAGAATATAAAAACTGACAATATCTCATTTTCTTTAGAGTTTCACTTTTCCTGCGTCTGGCTGTCACAAGCTCCAACTCTCCACCCCAAAAAAAGCAACAACAACAAAAAAAGTCTTCCTGAAGGAACATCACCAAGTTGTCTTGGGAATGATGAGGAAAAAGGAACAAGATGTTTCAGGGGCAAGTACGCAGAGATTTGTTCAAAATATCCACCCTGAGTCAGCCATTATGTGGTGCTGTTAAAGTTTCAACGCCAACTTTACGGCAAGTAAAAAATGCAATAAATAGTTGTCACATTGTACCGTAAAATTAGTGGAAAAAAGACCTGCTTTCTGGGTTAGCATGCTAACATTAATTATGGTGTATGTGCTAACACCAGTATGCTAATTATTGTGATTTTTAGACTTATTGAAAATGATCAGAGTAAATATTTCCTGAATGGGTCACCAATAAAATGTGTCACAAATATTTGCCACATTCTATTGTAAAGTTAGTTGAAAGAACTTGCTTTCTGGGTTAGCATGCTAACATTAATTATGGTGTATGTGCTAACACCAGTATGCTAATTATTGTGATTTTTAGACTTATTGAAAATGATCAGAGTAAATATTTCCTGAATGGGTCACCAATAAAATGTGTCACAAATATTTGCCACATTCTATTGTAAAGTTAGTTGAAAAAACTTGCTTTCTGGGTTAGTTCTGGTGTACATGCCAGTGCTAGCGTTAGCATGCTAATTATTGAGATTTTCAGAGTTATTGAGAGTAAAAAATTCCTAGATATGATCAACTTCTGCATATTTGGGTGAATGGACAAAAAATTTAACATTTTAGCCAAAAAACCCCCAGCAATTTTACATAAGAATACATATTGTGGTTTTCAAACAAAATGCATAAAAAAGCGGGATACTCTCTATCTACCTCATAGAGAGTAACCAAACACAGGAATACTTTCTATTCTGCTGACAGTCGAGCAGAAATGTCTCAAACTGCAGGTTTTTCTGTGATCCACTACGATTGAAATTTGGCCTCCCTCGGAGCAGCCATGCACATAAAACCATGATGTTTTACTTAAAATGAAGCATCCAACCTGAAGTGGTAGCCCATGCATGAAATAGGACATATTGATCCAGAAGGTACCGCAGAGTTTTCCAGGCTAAAGGTGAAAAGTTTCTGAGGTTTAGACGGAGTTGACCCAAACCTTTTTTTTACGGTTGGAGTATTTAAAGTAAATGTGAAGAGTTAGCCCAGGGAATCGCTAACGATTGCTTAAACCGTATATTAAAGACAACTGGGTTTACTTCAAGAGTTCATGGTTTCATCAACAACTGCTTCACTGATTGTCTCAGAGTTCAGAAATGGGCAGACAAAAGTGAAAAAGTTGGACCTCATGCTATCAACAAGCTTCTGGCTTTAATCTGGATTAATGTCAGTTTCTTAACATTAAGAAAATGTTACTTGACATTAAATTTCTTGAAACCAGCATTTGAACACCACTCTTCTCGTTCATACCTCTAAAAATTAATTGCAGTTGTATACTGTGTAATTATTCCAAAACTCCCTGTAAATAGAAACTGAATTTTAATGGTTAGAAGAGCTTTGAAAAGACGCTTGGAGGACAAAAACACTGTAGAAGACATTGAAGCACAGTTTAAAATCCCCCAGAATAAGAGACGTTGTTGAATATGTTTTGAATTTGTTGCATGACTAACAGGCTAAAAGCTCAATCCGTCATCTGCATGTGTCCTTCAAATAGACGCTCGATAACAAATGTTTGATTAAACTTTTGAAATGCGAATATTAGAGATGCAACCAAGAGGGAATAAAGACGTCGAACCGTTGAACAGCAGAAGTTCATGTGCACATCCAGATAAAAAACAAAACGTGTTTGTAGCAGCTGTAATAAGACTTCAGTGTGTTGCAGATGCAGTGTTGTGTTTACTTTCCGCACATAAAATATCGTAGTAATTTATTACACAACGCCAATGTTGCTGCATGTCTGTGTGATTTATAAACAGTTTCCTCCCGAGCACTGAAAGGTTAACGGTGTTAATATCTGTCCATATGCTTCTTGTAGACAGGAATTTAACAAGTTTTTAAATTTGTTTAGCACAGTTTAAAAAAGAATTATGGCTAATAAATCTCCTTTTTATTATGAGTAAGAGCAAAATGCTTGAAAACGCCTTCTTTAATAATTCAAATGCTAAATATATCCTAATATGTATTTACATGCACAGTTTATCAATGTATATTTCCTAAACAATTACAGTAATGTCAGAAAACAAGCTAGGATCTACAGTTTTCCTTAAAAAAATTAAATGTACACAGTTTTTCTTTTATTTTTTTGGATTAATAAAAAGTAATATTTAACATCATACAGTAATGGAAATATTTCTAAATTAGCACCACAAAGTCTGTGATTTTGATTGCAAAAACAAACAAAAAAACCACAAAAACCTGGATGGACTGATCAGTGTGAAAAGATGTTCAATACTAATTAACGCAGAAACTAACAGCTATTTATTGATATTATAACAATTAGTTTTATCAATACATTCTGGCACAACCGGCCCTTTAAGAACATTCAGACTTTTTATTTGGTCCAAAATGAAATTGAGTTTGACAACTCCGACTTACACTTAAAACAAACAAAACTAACTCATAACCAACTCTATGAGGTTGTTTCAGGTCAATAATTTGCCCATAAGGTGAAAAGGCGCCAGTTCCCATGGCAGAAGTGGAGCTAGAAACTTTTGCTGAAAAGTTACTTTAAGTTAGATTTGAGCACTGAGATGTTTGCACCAGGATCTCGACCAAAAATACTTAATATTTGGTGTTTTTACAGAGCATAAAAAGAGAAAAACTTTGTTTCCTGAACCCGATTTCAGATTAATCAATTTAATTTCTGGCTGTATCTCATCACCCTTCCTTTCTGGCACGGCCTCACCGTCTCGTCAGCATCGATTCCCCCCCAACAACAACAACAACACTCTGCAAATCCCTTTTCAACTCAGCCTTCTCTTCCTTTGTGTCGCCTCTGGTAAGATTCTCGAGCCAAGAATGAGAATAAACACTGCGATGGTATACTGGAGGCTCTGGAATAAAAACACCGGCTGACTCTGACAAACTGATTAGTGAGCAGATGGATAAAACAAGATTAATGTGTATAATTACTATCGACAGGGCTTATCTCGGGAGAAGACTTGTTTTGTGACTTACACTGTATCTACAGCAGTTTTTTGTGCAGTTTGGATGGTTCTGAAACGCTTCAGGCTTCAAACAAAAGAACAGAAAATATCCTAAAAAAACCAGATGAGTTGTGAAAAAATGATGTGCCTGAAATATTAGCTTCATAAAACTCTTTGGATGCAGGCAATTTACCTTCCTTTGAGTCAACAGGCTGCGAAGCTGCAGGGAGGTAAAAGAAACTCTGCTTCTGTCTCCATTAAGTTGTTGATGGAAAGCCCCGCTGGGGCGCTTTCTAATTCCCAGCAGAGGTAAGCTGCAGTATGTCAATACCACACACTTGATTTACCTATAACAGTTCAGAGTCAATAACAACACACTCAGGCTCGGCTCAAACGCTGAGCTGAGGGTGATTAAAAACGCGCCTCGAGGAGGAATTACTTGTGCTTTAGCATCCGTTAGCATCTCTTTTTTCATCAATGTGTTTATCTTCTGACACATCTCACCATGCAGGGCGACATTAGCAAAAAATATACAACAGATGCAACATTTGGCTCCTTCAAAATGCCTCAAAATCATATATAAGCTACGCTTTAAATAAAAGTGAATGACATAGAAGCTTGTTTTAAGAAATAATTCCTGAATATTGAAAAAGTCCTGGTTCCAGTGGCAGATTATTTCACTTAAATGAGAGGAAAAATGTTTAAGAAGTGTAGCTGGTAGTTTTTCATCAGTATTAGTGAATTATTTACTTAAAAAGCTTCTGTATGTTGCCAAAAAGTTACTTGTAAATTAGCTGCGTCTTATTTCAGTTGCACTGAGATATTTGCGCTAGAAACTACACCAGTAATACTTGATTAGATTTTGTGTTTTTGCAGTGTAAAGGCTGGAAGATTTTAAATTTGTCTGTTGATTTTCAAAACCTCATAGACCCGAAACAGGACGATTTAAAAAAAAAAATCATAGATATGACAAGTTTAGCCGTGTACACACACAGACTGATTTCACTCACGAACATTCAGAAGTCAGACGGGAAATGGCGTCAAATTACAAAGTCAAATCAAAAATATTTTCTGTATTTTTATAGCTGAAGCTAACATAGTTAATTTATTGCACTACAAAATGGCGCTATGTGCCTGGAAAATACATAATATATAACACCGCCCCTTTAAGTGACATTCAGCTGGCACTGCCCCGTTGCTTAGCAACCCCACCAAGCCTAGACCCGTTACCTAGCAACCATGGCACTACGCTGAATGTTTATGGAACTTACTAAAACATACTGACAATATAATATCCTTAATTTTTATGTTTATGGATCTATTTATTAGTCTTTTGAACTGATATTGAAATTGGTTTTCTTTTCCCCTTCTGCCCCCCAAACAAGCAGTTTACGACATCTGCCAGCAAATTACGCGAGTTCACAAAATGGTGACGGCAAAAGCTGGGAGAAATCACCAGTCAGTGGGTTGATCAACAATAATTTAATGCATTTTTTGAAAATGTTATCTTCTGTTGAGTGTTTATGACTTAACTCATATTTAATCACAATACAGTATAATCCAAAGTATGACAAAATTACTTTTTTCATACTTTGTGAAAAAAGTAGCTTTTCATCCAAAAAATTATTATTTATAGATTGAAAAATATACTTTTTTCATCCAATTTTTTTTTTTCATTTTTAAATGTATTTAAATAAATATTTATTAGTTAAAGTGCTATTTAACTGATAATACTCAACTATTATTAGTTATTAGTTGTAAAAACGAAACATTCAACTAATAATAATGAATAAAAACTAGCAAACACTAAAAACTAATTAAACCAACAGAATTAGAAAACAAAAAGCCATAACGAAATAAAATTAAGCTATAATGAAAAACCCAAAAGTATTCTAACCCTGACTTTGATGTTTTTTTAAAAAGTTGGTGACGCTTTAAGTGAGCCACCAGGCTGTCTGTGTGTCTCACGGTGCTGATCCGAACACCTGCTGCTCAACTTCCTCCCGCTGAGCTGCTCAGATCCAGACAGGAGCAGCTCCAGGTGTCCAAACCTGCGACAGGAATGTTGTCACGTTCCCAACCACCCACAGGACCGAGGTGTTATTAATGTAATATAACACATAAACCAGGCAGGGACTGACTGCGGTCAGATTCCTGTTGTGGATGTCTGTCACGCTGATGCCTCAGACATCCAGCGAAGGGATCAGTTAACCCGGTAAACCATCTCTGAATTATTTTATTTTCATTTTTTCAGAAGAAATTAATGATTGATTGCCTCTGTTTAGCGTTTTAACATCGACTCGTCGGTGCGATAACCCCGTCGACTCCACGTTTGCTTCCGTATCTATATTTATTCATTCACTTATTTATTTTTGCCTCTTTCATTCGTCAGTGTCTCTTGTCAGAACGCGATCTCGTTTTTTTCTTTCATCACGCAGGAAGTGACAACTTTTTTTGTCAGCACGATGCAGATGGTTCAACTCATTGTTTTTTGTTCCCAATCTGTTGGTGGACGTAAATAAATCTTTGATGTCACAAATATCATTTACATTTCCAAAGGTAGCAAAACACAAAGAGTAGTAACAGGAATTTAAGGTTGACAGAAATCCTTTTAACCTCCATAACTGCTGCTTAATTATCAGGATTTATCTGTCGACATGTGACACTATGAAAATTGACAAATGTTCGTAAATATTAGTTTTTAAAAATATATATATTTTTTTAAATTAGATACTCAACCACCGCTGTGTTCATGAGAGGCTTATTAATAATTGAGGAATAAATATCAAGTCTGGAAACCTGACATCGTAACGGACTGAATGTTGTGTTTTTAACATAATCTCTGCTGAGCTTGCGGGGCGCAGGCGGTTGCCACGGCAACGGGTGGCTTAAACGACAAAGAAACAGAAAGTAAAAATATAGGAGTGGTTTAGAGTTGATCATCTGTTCGGGTTGTTTTACCTTTGTTTATCTTTGCTGTTGCTCATCACACCCGCTGTAGTTTCTGAACATTCAATAAACGACAAACTTGGACTAATTACCTCGGTTGTATGTGAGTATACTTCACAACAAACATCAAATAGGACAAATATATTTCATTAAGTTTTAACTAATTCTACAGTGGTAATTATGTGAAATTAAATTAATTATATCAAGACTTCCGAAGATTTACCTTTAGCTTTTCTGGGCTCTTTGGTTAGTTTCTCATATTTCAGTCATCAAACCAAATTTCAGGTCTACCATGACTGACTGACACCTGCTGGCCTCAGGTTTGCAACCAGCTTCTGACTGAGAAACCAGTAAGCTGCTCCCAGTGTCAGAATCTCACTGAGGAAGAAACTGCGTTAGGTTTTCTGTCACTTTATTATTTCTGCTACAACTGATGCATACTCGCATATAAAATAAGTCAATAGAGTTTAATTTGCAATTTTTATGTCTTTGTGTCATGAGGTAGATCTCAGGCGGCTGGTGAGAGAAAAAGTAGATCTTGCTCTCAAAAAATTTGGGCACACCTGGTTTATAAGAAGACTTAAAAATGCTTCATTGTCACTTAAAACATCCATTCAATATCTTCCTATTTGTTTTGATTTCAAGTTAGCGCCTGCTAACTGTGTTAGCTCTAGCTAATATAGTAAAGAATGGATTATAAGCAGATCACACCTGTTTTTCAACAGTTTTATACATGAGTTATATCTCATGTAGCGTTCAACCGTTTCCATTTGAACTGCAATTTAGAAATGACAAGAGGAAATGAAGATGAGGACCAAATAGATCCACTTAGCGACGGTTAGCATCGAGATAAAAACATTCTCTCAGATATATTATAATGATTTGTTACAAAGACTTAAGCTTCATTGTCATTTTTAATATTCACGAAAAAATTTTTTTTTTTGACGTTAGTTCTTGCTAACTGTGCTAACTCCTGCTAACTGTGTTAGCTCTAGCTAATATAGCGAACAGTAGATTACAAGCCAATCATATTTGTTCATCAGGTATTTTCTGTTTAGCTACATCTGAAGCAGTTTGCTTCAATCCAGACATTTTTGGGATTAATGTAATCCCAAACATAATTTTGGTCTTGTGTTTTGTTTTTAGACTCGACTCCTTTTTAAGATAATCACATCATTGGCCTGACATGCATTGCACATGTCACCGTCATGTGCAATGCATGACTGGGTGGGGGAGGAGGGGGACAGAGACTGCGGCGGCAGCGTGTCGGTTGGTCTGTGTTACCCATAAAGCAGTTGGGCGCAATATCGCAACACCAACACCGTGAGTGAAGCAATGACTGGGGCAGCCTACTATATATAGTACTCGGGGACCATTTCTTTATTATTACACATCCACATTTGTAGAGTACAGAACAAATCGTGTCCCGTATAATGCGGTACAGTTTGTGAAGTTGAGTTTTTTTACATATTACAAATAACAATTTTTAGGTTAATTGGAAAATAACATTTTTGGGCCTTTAAGGACCAGGATGTACTTCTTTACGCAGAAGGGTCTTTACATTTGTTTCCTTTTTAAATAAATATAACTTCCTCCAACACAGTTGCTTTTCTTTGGTCTAAACTGTTGTTTGTCCTCTTTGTTTTTGTGTCTCCCCATCCCGTTTTAGCATTCTGCGCACTGCTGTTTGCCCCCCAAATCTTAATGTCATCCACTGTTTTTTCCCCTCATGCTATTTGCTCTGTCTGGGTTGTCTGCTCTACTGGCTTAAAAATGGCTTCCCCAAATCATTTCATTTGTTTGAAGTATTTTCAGTCATTCTGATGTCCAAACAACTTTGATTCCATTTGGTCTGAGCTTCTTTGTTGCCTCGGTTTTTGCAAACAGAAGTGTCTGTTTGGCGAGTTGGAGTTCTCTTTGGATAGTCTTGTGTTTGATTAACCATCTGCTTTGATATATGTTGGTATCAGATCCAGCCAGATTGGCTTTCTTTAGATTATCAAATGCAAAGGCAGAACTTTATGACCTGGAGGAAAAATCTTTTCTGTGTTGGGTTTACTAGAAACAATGGTCTATTTCTGGTCCCTAATTTAGCTATTCAACAACCCAATTTGTCATTAATTTTTGATTCAAATACAAAATTGCCCCAGATTAAAGAAAAAGATACCCCTTGACAAAAGACTGACTTTGTAACCGTCTTTATGTGACTCTGATGGTTCAGGTCAGAGTTCACCACTACACCCAGATATCAGCCTGATTTCTACTTTCCAATGCTCGCCTCATTCATATCTAACTCAAAAGCAATATAAGTACATTACTGCATACTCTACTCACCTCTGTTTAAGTACTACAGTAAATGATATTTACTGTAGTACTTGCTGCCGAACTAGTGAAATCAGCTTTGTCAATGTAGCTTTTATCTGCTAGCTAAGACAGACATGTAGCCTACGTGTTTGTTGCTACCTGTACTCACTCTGCCAGTCCCCAGAACCTTGTTATTCACATGAAGAGTTCGTACGTCCTTTATAAATCTGTTTAATCATTGATTATATGTGTCCATGGATTTCAGGCTGCAAAGCTCCTCCGATCTCTTCGTGTTCACTAACTAGTGAGGTCAGAGGCAGCTTGTCCACAACATGTCTAACATGTTTCCATAATCCGTCTCATACGGGTCGATCCCAGCAGCAGCCATTTTGTTCTTGCACATTGGTCAAGCGTGTCAATATACTTTCTTTTTATTGGTCTGCTTTGCTTTGCTTTTGCCTATCAAGATGGCGCGGATCACTTCAGGCTTTTAAGATACAGCTAATGGGAGTTTATAATCTAAGCTAACCCCATTAGTTGTTTATAAGTTATACAGGAACGAGGCGAGAGCTATTTCTAAGCTTGTGTCTTGTTTATTGTTGTCATAGCAACTCCATAGCAACTGCCTACCAAGATGGCTGCCAGCTACAAAGTTCCCATAAGTGTGACTTCACTTGATATCTATAAATAAGATTAGTTATCGTAACTTTGCAGATGACACACAGTTCTACATTACGATGTCACCAGGTGGCTCTGAACTTGTAGAAATTAAATATAAGGGGTCCCAGTACTGAACCCTGGGGTACCTCACATGTAATTTCTGTCCGCTCCGGTGAAACGTTACCACCTGACACAAAAAATTTAATCTTCTTTAGCTGAGAACTAATTAAGTACTCAATAATATGTCACAATTAAGAAATTATTTAACAGCTTTTTCAATAATTCTACAGATTTACAGGGTAAAATCCACAAATTCAGTTCTGGAAACCATATTTTCCTTCCACTCCACACTTAAAGTTTGCAGTGAAAACATGAGGAAAAAGTGGAAAAGTTAGAAGTTCTGCACAGTTTTGCATCTGTCGGATTTATACATTCATATTTCTGAAAGGGATCAACTTGAGCTGCTGAGTTGGGAGACAATGTTCCCTGCAGCAGACAGCCCATAATAAAACCAACACTTACTCTTTCAATGCCTCCATTTTGCTATGCATTAAACAACTGACACATCGTGTATTAATTAATACGCTTTAGAGATACTTAAAAGGAGAATATGATGTCGCAGATATATTGTCCAGCCTCCTCCGAGCCGTCAAGCCATCTTTTGGCCGCCATAAAGGATTAAATGGACTGTTATGAAATTGATTGTATCGATGCCCTATAAGTCTTGGCACAGCGGAGAAAAAAATGTGTCTCACCCACAAGGTTGGGATGTTCTATAATGTATAAAGCACTATAGAGGGAGAGACGTTTTTTTTTTCTTTTGTTTGCTGTGAAGGTGAGAAAGGATGTGTGATATAACACAAGAAATATTTGTGTTCCTCTTATCTTACACAGCTGTTGTGGGATGGCGAATAGCTTGTAGGGCGCTTGGAGCCGCAGAAGTGGAATATGAATAAATAACGACACAAAACGGTGTTTGTTCCTCCGTGTGTCATTCTGCTTTTCAACTTTCCAGTTATTGTTGTTTATTTCTGCAGTGTGAAGCAACAATTGATTGTAAGATTTGAATAATTGGATTCTTTGTATGAAAGGCGACTTCAGAAGGGATTATTCACCCGTTATTTATTTATTTAATAATCTTCAGCGCAAATGTTTGGTCTTTTAAAAGATGCAAAACAAAACCTGAAGATGAATTTTAGCTGCAGGATTTTGCTTCGATAAGTAAAAAAATCTAATTT
This sequence comes from Poecilia formosa, assembly GCF_000485575.1. Lineage (NCBI taxonomy): Eukaryota > Metazoa > Chordata > Actinopteri > Cyprinodontiformes > Poeciliidae > Poecilia > Poecilia formosa. The sequence continues at coordinate 76,071 of NW_006800011.1, read as the reverse complement.
ATCTGTACATTAATGAGCCATTAAGCTTTTTATTAGCATTTTATCATTTTATTTAATCCACTATTGTGGAGCACAGTCTTGTGTTTTAATGGCATAGTCAAAGTCCAGACCTCAATAATTTTCTTTCCCCTTTTACAGTTATCTGATCATTAATGTTGAGCTACCAAATAAATAAAAAATATGCAGCAGTTTGTGTTTTAAAGACAAAAAAAAGACTCTAAAGCTAATTAATGAGAATACAATAGAATTATAGAAACAGGGATTTAACAGCAGATGTGAAGGTTTCTTTTTATGTCGTGTTTTACGACGGAGGAATTTAAGAATTAAGAGAATAAAGTGGAAGGACAATTTTATGACTAATCTGATGTGACTATTGTCATAATATGGCTTTTTTCTCATTAAATTCTGACTTTATTCTTGTACATTATGAATTTATTCTCATGTTTTTCTTTTTATCATTATAAAAATGCGCCATTGTTATGTTCTGCTAGTTTCTTTCTTTCTTCCTCCAGTAAAAATCAAAGATCAGTAGAAGAATCTCGACAGAGAAAACCCAAACCCGCTATCAGTGCAGGGTTAAAGTGTCTTTCCAAAGATTGGATAAAGTCCCGCGTTGTCCTGCTGGATCGTCTCGGCTCTGCGGGAGCAGCAGAGAAAGGTTGAGGGGCTGGGAGTTACCCGGCCCGCAGTGGATCAATCCTGGGTCATAGGTCACCAGCCAGCAGGGTACAGATGTCAACCAGCAGCTATGTGCTCCGTCTTAACTTACTGATTTCTGCTTTAACACTTTGACTCGGAGGCTTCCTCCAGTTCCACTGTAGTCTGTTGGTTCCTACAGTCAAAGCGCTTTGCTGCAGTCGGTTCTCATCTTATTTAAAAATGAAACCAAACAAGATCAAATAAAATTTTATTTGTGTTGCACATTTCAGGAACAAGGCAGTTCGAAGTGCTTTACATCATAAAAACAAGGAAATCAAAAATTTTCCTACAGACGTCGTTGTAAATCTAAACAGGTGGGTTTTTAGTCTAGTTTTAAAGGAACTGTGTTTCAGCTCTTTTGCAGTTTTCAGAAAGTTTGTTCCAGATTTGTGGTGCATAGAAGCTGGATGCTACTATGACTGTAAAATACTAACAGCTGTATTTTAAAGTCTAGTCTCTCAGTGCAGGGACTCTAGAACTGGGATGATGTGCTAAATCTTCCTGGTTTTAGTCAGAACGACAGCAGCAGCGTTCTAGATGTGATTGATGTTTTTAGGCAGACCTATAAAGACACTGCTGCAGCACTGCAAAAAAACTAAATCTTACCAAGTACTTCAGGTCTCATTTCTAGTGTAAATATCTTAGCACACTTGAAATAAGAGGAAACTAACTTACAAGTAACTTTTCAGCAAGGTATAGGAGCTTATTTCACTAAAGAAAATGGGGAAAAATAGCAATATTAAGGAGTAATTGACTTAAACAAGCTCTTATTTATTGCTGAAAAGTTATTTGTAAGATAATTTTGACTTATTCAAAGTGTACTAAGATATTTCCACGAGAAACTAAACCAAAACTACTTGGTAAGAGTTTGGTAAAAACGTTTATTTTATGTTTTTAAAATAAACGACTGGATGCATTTCTCCAGATCCTACTAATCCTGGAAATGTTCTTCAGGTGACAGAAGCCTGACTTTGTAACCGTCTTTATGTGTCTCTGAAGGTTGAGGTCAGAGTTCAGCCTCTCGTTTCCAGTTGTAATAACTGAAGCTGTGTGTCGACTCTCGATCGTTCCTCTTTAGGTCTAAAGATAATAACTTCAGTTCTGTTTCTGTTCAGAGATCCTCAGATCGCTTCTCAAAGCTGCGGCGTAATATTTCTGAATTCGTCTCAGGGGCTGATCATACACCGTATCTAATCTAAAGCGATCTGGTAAAGGAGAGTTCATTGCCTTTAAATGGCTGTGAAATCACAGGACACTTCATTTGCGACACATATCTATGGGTGTTTATTCTGTGTACCGTCTCTTATTGCCGCCGCTCCACAACTGTAGCCCTGGAAACCAGATTATGCAAACGAGGCGCGTTCGCCTGAGAGCCAAAGTTATATCCAAGTGCAGAAATTATCCCAGTACCGAGGCACAAACAAGATCATGGGGCGAGCGAGAGCAAAGGGGGAAGAAAGGGAGTGATTATATACACACAGGCTAAATATATCCGCAGGTTATTGACCATAATGGTTTGGAAAGCAGCGACTGCCCCCGCTCTGAAGTCACTGATGCTGATTTGATTCTTAAAGTGTCACAAAAACACATTTCACTGAGATTTCTCATCACAGGATTGATATCAGCCGGTCGTTTTCTCATTTAGTGTGAGCACAAAGAGTTACAGAGCTCTGAGCGCATGTCTGGAATAACTGATATAATCCCATCACTTTTACTTAATCTGAAGATTGTTGGGACATATGAGAATTTCTCATATTTCAACTTTATTCTGATTTTATTCTAGTAATATTGTGACTTTATTTTTACATTTCTATGACTTTATTAATGTAATGACTTTTTATTACATTATTCTCAATATTGACTATTTATCATATTATGCAATTTTATTCTTGTATTATTTTGACTTTAATCTTGTAATATTATGACTTTGTTTTTGTATTTCTGACTTTATTCTCATAATGACTTAATTCTTATATCTTCACAACTTTATTGTCTTTTTTAACTTTATTCTTGAATTATTTTTAATTTATTCTTATTTTTCAATTTTTTTTCTTGAATTTGAATTTATTGTTGTACAATTTTATTCTTATATTACTATGACATTATTCTGAAATTACTATTTTTGTATTTTTATTTTATTCTTGTATGATTTTATACTCATTATTTCAACTTTATTCTCATATTATTATTATTCTATTGTTGTATTATTTGGACTTTATTCGTACGACTTTCTTCTCTTATTAATGTAGGGAACTAGCTCTGGAAAAGCAGAGAGGAAGGGGAAAAGTGTGAGCATACATTTTTATAAATGTTAAATCCTGTAGCTTTGAGCTTAAAATACAAAATGCTAACTAGCATGTTATTTATTTTGCATGCTACTTAAGGCTAACTAGCATGCTACACCAAGACTGGCAGCTGAAAAATTCAAGTTAAGTCACAAATATCAGCAAATAATTTATTACGTCATCATGTCTGTCACCATTTAGCTCAATATAGACAATATGTTTGTCGTGGATGAAATTATCATATCAAAGAATTTATATATTCAACGACATCTGCAAGAAACAAGTAAGCTAGTTAGAATTATCAACTCGGCTAATGTAGCTAATCTAAACTAACAAACATAAAGTAATTGATTACATCAAAATATTTAAAATTTTCTTGAGTTTTAATTGTTCTCCATAGCAGAATGCATTTGATTAAATATAAAAAATTAAGGTATCTGTGGTATTCTCAAAGTGCTGCCTTTTAGAACATGCTAATTAGCATGAAAGATTAAGCTAACCAACTTAAGTAGTTCTAAAATTCCTAAATGAGTAAACAATCATGTATATATATTTAAAAAAAATAAACAGTAGAAGATGTAAAGCTGAATAATCAAGATAATAAGCTTTAATAAACAAAAACAGCTAGTTAGCATTAGGTACCGGCAGCGACGCTTTCCACTCAGGAATGGGAGAGAACGCGCGCTGATCATAGAAAATGCCCTAACTTCCCACCATCAAAAGTCCTTTTTAGAATATTTTTTTTCCAAAGGCAACACTACTGTGTTAAAGTTCATTGATTTTCCTTTCCAATGATACCAGTTTTATGTATGTTGAAGCAAATTAAACACTTTAAATTTCCCAGTAATTTTCATAATTTTTTCGAAAAGTCGCATTATTTATGCTAATTCCAACGCCCCTCCTGACACATAGTTCAAGAAAATCAGTTGGCGCGTCACGAACATATGACCAAATGAGTCAACAGTGATATCATATTAAACCTTAAACTATAGGCTTTCTCTACATACCCGGTTTGTCAAGGATTATTTTTTTAGTTTTTTTGTAAATCATAAAAGTATCAAAACTTTGTCAAATAGCGAACGAATTATAAAAAATAAACCAGACAAACCGGGTATCAAAATAAAGATTAATTTGTTAGCTTTAATATAATACAGGAATCACACTTGTAGAATCAATGTGNTTAGCATGCTAAATTAAACCGGCCATGTAGCCTAATGTTAGACACCAACAAAATATCAAAATATTCGTTTTGTTAGCAGCTAGATGTAGACTCCATTTAATTCAACCCAGAAATAACTAAAATAGCTAATTTACCTTATTTAGGTTAAATAAGGTAAATTATAACTATAAAGAAGTTAGCTGTTATTAATCTGGAACAGCTTTTCTCACAGAATCAACATCCTGTCTTATCTTTTTGTAGATTATTTATTGGTTCACTCAATGCATTTCAAATAGTTATTTTCTTCCCAGGAAGCACCTATAGCATTGTGCCTCTTGGACCAGGCTCAGCTAAATGAAATACAGCTGCCATTTTGCTGCTTTGATGTGTCAGAATCTCCACTGTGAAGCGAAAGAGGACCTGGATCATTATTCCAAAGAAAAATGGGAGCGGACGCATCAATTTTTCAAAGAAAATCAATAGAAAAACCTCACATTCATGAGATTTTTTATTTTTTTTTTGCCTGAGATGTTTGTGGAGAAGCTGACAGCCAACAAATACAGCAGAGAAGCTGCTATCAGTTGTTTTTAAATTTAATTAGATGAGTTTCCATGGCAGCTGAAATATATATTTTGCACTCAACCACTTTACCTTCTTATTTGATAAATTAGAAAATAAAACTGTCAGTTTTTAGGTTTTCTCTGATTTCCCAGATTGGTTGCAGTCTTTCTGTAGCCGATAAATGGGACAATAAAGGAGCAGAGACGATATAATTACAGCTTTTGATCAAAGTAAGAGTCATTGCAAAGATTTAATACTTGCCCACTGTTTCATTTTTCCTTCTCCAAGGACATTATCAAGCCTATGAAGTTGCTTTTATGATGAGAGTAATTATCAAAGAAAGTGTCAAATGATGTCACTGTAAGAAATGTCTCAGAATTTGAAAAAAGGGAAGTTTCAAGCTAATATTTAGTAACTCGATCATGTTCTACATTACTAACAAGTATAATGTTGCCAAAAATCAATGGATATTTAAAATATTTCCAAAAAATGTATTCCCAACCAGATAACTAATCTAAAAATCATTTTATGGCATTAAAAAGGACATGCTAGCTTCCATAGCATTCACAGCACATGTAGCATCACATTTTGATGACTTCTTTGGTGTTAACTGTTGAATTCATTCCTCCCGTTCCACTAGGGGCGCTGTTGAATTCATTCCTCCCGTTCCACTAGGGGCGCTATAGTTTATTTACATTGGTATAAGTGAGTTGACGGAAAAGCGGAAGTGGATTAGTCTCGAACCGGAAGTAGATTATTATTATTAGCTAAAATTCACTTATTTTCTTTAGCATTGCCCAACGTGATGAGTTGATTTTAAATGTTTTAGTTTACTGAGAAATGTGTTTTTTTTGTCCTAGATGACTAATTTTGCAGATTAGTTTTGCTTTAACAAAAATGCTAGTGGTTATTTAGTATGCTAGCCGCTAATTAGCACAATGCTAGCTCTTGTTTGTTGCTCGGTATGGTTTAATGCTGATGTTTTATACACTATAAGGTATTACAGAGGTAAAATATGTGCTTTATAATTTGTTATAGTTGAATCAAGCACAACTTTGTGGAGATATGCACATATAGTTAAAAAATCTAAATCTACGATTTAAGTTTGATGATTTGAATATTATACAATTCTAAGTATTGGAATTTTGTTTTGCTTTGTTTACAGTTTAACTAAATATAAAGGCAATACATAAATAACAACCACTTGTTTCTGTTTTTCGTAAAAGTTTTTCCGTTTTGAAATACATTTCTTGTCACAAGCAGCTTTTTTAACAATATACTTTTTTAACAATATACTTTTGCAAAAATCACATTATAAACTTCCACATTCATAACTCAAGTTCAAACTGCAGTCTTTGCTATCAATGCTTATATTTTTGGGCGCCCATTTTGTTATGATTTGACAATTCATTTGCTCACATTTTTGTTTCATGCTCCTTTTGGTCATGGGCATACATTTTTTTTTATCAATCAATCACTTTATTTTGGTAAATTATCCAAATTTAACCATCTTGAGCTAAAAACCTGAAATTGTTGGGGGAAAAAAACTTAAGCAACATTTAAGAAAGACATACAGGAATGTTTGGGCATATTGATCTATATGAAAATCAAATATTTATTTGAATAATGTGAAATAAAACCAAAATGTAATGAATAATAGCTAAAAGACAGTTAAATGTCAGTCTATTTCTTTAAATTGGGATGTTTGTAACCGCTTCCTTTTGCCATGACATTAGATTAACTCATAATTCCCATGGAGTTCAAAAGCCTTTAACTGTGGAACGTGACCAAATGTTGGTATGGACAACTGACACTGTTTTTTTTTTCTCTCTGATGGGAATTTGGGAATTGGGAAAGAGTATTT
>NW_006800011.1:64754-67053 GCF_000485575.1 Poecilia formosa | reverse complement strand
TTTTTTCGATTTCCTCAAATGTACCACATTTCTAAAACACCCAATGAAAAGGTGTTGTCAGTATGTTGTTGGGGAGAGAGGAGACGTGGTGCGAGACTGGAAGAGACCCGGAGCGCAGTGACGCTTTGGATTTTACTAGGAGTGTTTCGGATGAGTTTTTTAAACGATGAGTTTGTGAGTGTGTGTGCAGTGTTTGTGGTAGTTTTGTGTGTCAAAACAAGCCATCGCTAATGGCTGCAGAGCAAGCTCTGATGCACGGAAGAGGAGCAGACAGCCCGCCCCCCTGTGTGCCAGTAAAATGGTCCCCACAAGGCATCAAATACAGAACACACACCCGCACACAACAGGCTTCTAGAGGCTTTGATGTGCCAGTGATGTCACTCATGCTCTATGACATCACTGATGACTCTGATCCATCTCCCTTTAATACTAACTCATTTGCTGTACATATCAGAAGGACACTTGCTTTTAAGTTTGACACGATTGAATATAAAAAACCCGTTTGCGAACATAATGGACCGAAAACTTGAGAACGAAAACATTGAGCTGAAGAAAACAGTAGAATATCTTCAGTGCAAATTTGAGCATTTTAAGGTTCGGGCGAGTGCTTGCAGGCCTGGACGCCTGCAAGCACGGTATGAAGTCCTTGAGCGACAAACAGACGCTCTCCGTAAGGAGATAATGTCGGTCCGTGTGGAGCTGGATAATAGAGAGCCACAGTACAGGCAGGCAAGAGACGAAGTCCAAGCTTTGCAAGAGAGCCAGACGTGCCTCAGGGGAGAAGTCCAGGAGATCCTGGCTGATCTGAAGACGGCACAAGAGGCTGTGGCCCATCAGGCAAGAGAGCAGGACGATCTGAGAAAAGAACTGGTTAATCTGCGAAACCTACAGGTGGAAAACCGACAGAAAATCAAGGACCTGTGCAGAGAGAACCAGGACCTGATGGCAGAAAATGATCTGCTCATGAAACAGCTGGCTGATACAGAACGAGAGAACCAGGAGCCAGGATATGGTTTAAGAAAAGTCGGGAGGTGGGCAGGTACCACTTTAAAGACCATGTACCAGACTGGAACTCTGAGGTACTTTCTGCCACCATGGATGTTCTAGTTCACTGGTTGGTCTGTGAAACTGGTGCTTGATCCAACTGATGTTTCTTAAACTACTGCTGGTCCTGGTTTAACTGCTGGTCCTGGTTTAACTGGTGGTTCTCCATTAACTGGGGGTTCTGGGTTAACTGCTGGTTCTGGGTTAACTGGTGGTTCTGGGTTAGCTGCTGGTTCTCGGTTAACTGCTGGTCCTGGTTTAACTGGTGGTTCTCCATTAACTGCTGGTTCTGGTTTAACTGCTGGTTCTGGGTTAACTGGTGGTTCTGGGTTAGCTGCTGGTTCTCGGTTAACTGCTGGTTCTGGGTTAGCTGCTGGTCCTGGTTTAACTGCTGGTTCTCCATTAACTGGGGGTTCTGGGTTAACTGCTGGTTCTGGGTTAGCTGCTGGTCCTGGTTTAACTGCTGGTCCTGGTTTAACTGCTGGTTCTCCATTAACTGCTGGTTCTGGGTTAACTGGTGGTTCTGGGTTAACTGGTGGTTCTCGGTTATCTGCTGGTTCTGGGTTAGCTGCTGGTTCTGGTTTAACTGCTGGTTCTGGGTTAACTGGTGGTTCTGGGTTAACTGGTGGTTCTGGGTTAGCTGCTGGTTCTGGTTTAACTGCTGGTTCTGGGTTAACTGGTGGTTCTGGGTTAACTGGTGGTTCTGGGTTAGCTGCTGGTCCTGGTTTAACTGCTGGTTCTGGGTTAACTGGTGGTTCTGGGTTAACTGGTGGTTCTCGGTTAACTGCTGGTTCTGGGTTAGCTGCTGGTTCTGGTTTAACTGCTGGTTCTTCATTAACTGGTGGTTCTGGGTTAGCTGCTGGTTCTGGTTTAACTGCTGGTTCTGGGTTAACTGGTGGTTCTGGGTTAGCTGCTGGTCCTGGTTTAACTGCTGGTTCTGGGTTAACTGGTGGTTCTGGGTTAGCTGCTGGTCCTGGTTTAACTGCTGGTTCTGGGTTAACTGGTGGTTCTGGGTTAGCTGCTGGTCCTGGTTTAACTGCTGGTTCTCCGTTAACTGGTGGTTCTGGGTTAGCTGCTGGTTCTGGTTTAACTGCTGGTTCTCCGTTAACTGGTGGTTCTGGGTTAGCTGCTGGTCCTGGTTTAACTGCTGGTTCTCGGTTAACTGGTGGTTCTGGGTTAGCTGCTGGTCCTGGTTTAACTGCTGGTTCTCGGTTAACTGGTGGTTCTGGGTTAGCTGCTGGTCCTGGTTTAACTG
>NW_006800011.1:43210-64016 GCF_000485575.1 Poecilia formosa | reverse complement strand
ACATTTTTAAATTGAGTCTTACCTGAAATACAGTTTTAATGAACAAACATGTTTAAACATGTTATTTAAGATATGAAATGATATCAAGTTTTGATATATTAATATTTAAGATATAAAATGGATATTAAAATATAACAGTTAAGCTTTATAAAACATATTTAACATGATATAGAAAAGTATTTCAGATTTTATCAATGTTTTTAACATGTAACATGACATTAAAACTGCAGTATGAAAGTTTTATAAAGAAGCTAAATTTTATAAGTTACACACTGCAGGTTTAAAGGCTAATCTGGAACATATTTGTACAAAAGATATACAAGATTATGTAGAAAAGTAAGTCAGATTTCAATAACATTATTGGACAGTGTGCGCATATGACTGACATGAGATAATATGTAAAACAATTGTATTATAAAAGTTACATTCGGCAGCGTACATGTTCAAAAAAGTTGATAAAAATCTGACACTTCTAAATCATTTTATCTTTTAGAGAGATATGTTTAAGCTGCTGAATGTTCTCTTTACAACAAAATGTTTTTTTTTAAATATTTGTTTAAATTGTCACTATATTATTACATTGCAAACAATAAAACGTCAGTGAAAAACGCGGAGCCTCGTCTTATACAGACATAACGTACTGATAGTTCTAACAAACATGTAAAAAGAACGTTATAAAAGTTGCGTACTGCAGCATTAATTTCATATTAATACATGTTCAAACACAGTCTGGGTAACACTTTATATGACGGGTGTGCATAAGCCTGACATAACTGTTACCAACATAACATCTGTCATGAACATGAGAGTCTTTATGAATGTTGTTATGAAGTGTCATTTGGTAAATAATCACACTTTTAATGCAAAGTTGCTGCAAAAGTTGCATTAAAAGTGCCAACTTTGCATTAAATCGTCATAACAAAATAATGCAAAGTTGGGCCTTTTAAAGCAACTATTAACTTCATTCATAAAGACTCTTATGTTCATGACAGATGTTATGCCAAGTTTATGACAGATTTCCATCAACTTTATTGAACATGTACATGCTGCCGAATGCAACTTTTGTAGCAATTCGTTTGTTAAAATTACTATTATCAAGTCAGTATACGACAGCTTAATCTTGTCAAAATGAAACAAACGCTGTAAAATTATAAAGCTGAGGTTGTGCTTTAATAATAATGATCAAATCAATCAAAATCAATCAAATTTTATTTGTATAGCACATTTCAGCAGCAAGGCATTTCAAGGTGCTTTACATAATTAAAAACAAAATAAAAACAGCAGGTGACATTGAATAAACAGTAAGAAATAGAAAGAGATTTTGGAAAAATTACTTTTGTTACGGAATTAAAGCGCCTGTCATCACTGGACTCCACCGTCTGTTTAACACGGGTATTATCCAGGCCCCGTTGCCTGACAGGACAAGGTCTCCAACCTTGCAGCATTTTAGGCTCCGTCCACCTATCACACGAATGTTTGCGCTAGGACTTCGCCGTCCTACACGGATTTTTGTGCACTAGTTTTACCTGTTAGAGTCTATAATTTACAGGGTTTTTCTGTTACTTTTGTTATGGAATTTAAGCGCCTGTCGATGCCAAACAAGGTAAGGCAAATAGTTTTTTAGGTGAACATATAAAATCAAAATTACTCAAAAACATTAGAACAGAGAATGCAGAAGGTTAAAGGTGCAGTACACATAAACATTCTGCAAGCACAATCTGTCCAAGCTGTTTAGTGTCAAAAACTGATTATTTTGCTAAAAATATGCAAGAGTAACATTGTTGTGATTTAGGGCTGAAATGATTAATCATATTAATTGTTGATTAATTGAAATAATAGACAACTAATTTAGCAGTCGATTAATCGTTAACTGGAGTGTAGACACTCAAGACATTTGCTGAAAAAATAACCTACTCAGAGCAGTAAATAAGCTAAAACTGTGAAAAATAGGTATAAATTTTACATTAAAGATGAAGAATCCACTTTTAGCTTCACCTACTTCAATTTCTGATAAAAATGTCATATTATGCACCTTTTTTAATCAATTTATTAATGCAAAAAAAAAAATCTACAGATTAGTAGACGCTGTTATTTTAGCTGTAAATGCAATAAATAATCAAGCAAACATTATTTCATTTTAGGCAATAAAATTGTTTCCTGTTCAAAGTAATTGAATTATTGAATATTTAATGTATTTATACAATTGTGTAAAATAGTTAAATGAAAAATCCTTAGAATGTGGGAAATCTTTCATCCGATTAGTAAAATAAGCGTTAGCTGCAAGTACAAACCGCACATAGATGTTGCTGTTTGGTGTGTTGAATGAAAGTGGAAAAGGTTTTTCCTGTTATCAGGAAAACAAGGAAGAGCTCAGTAAATATTAGCTCAAACTGCGCCTCTCCACCGCAGCACATTAGAGGGATTACAACACGCTCATACCTTCACAGGTGGATATGATTTACTTTCGCCTGCCTCACATTATTCCAGGACTGCTGTTTTCCCCGTTAGGGAGACGAATTCATCCGCTGATGATTTACATAAACACCTGTCAGTGCTTTGTCTCCCACTGACACCTAATGAATTTCAAGCATTGCTTGTTCTTTGAGGTTCGTCTCCCCCCAGTCCAAAGATGCCCTCTGCTAATCCTGAAATGCAGATTCGTCTGCGTCTCGCCGTCTTTCTCAAATTGTATCCGTCAGTCATCTCTCCGCTGGATTTTCACCGCAGAGCAATTGGGTTTGAAATATGAATTGAGATATTTCAATTGAATTCGCCACAAACGTTGAAATCTATCATCCAGTGCCTTTCACACTGCAAAAACAAAAGTGTTTTTCTTGTCTAAATATTTTTTACACTTGAAATAAGACAAAACTAACTTTTCAATAAGATATAGGCACTTGTTTTAAGTCAATAATTCCTTAATATTGATTTAAAAAATCAATATTAAGAAATTGATAATGATAATAAGACTTTGAACACAGATGTTCGTAAAGGGCCGGTTTGGCCAGAATGTATCGACAAACAAACGGTTTGAACTGTCTGCATTTTATAAACTTATCTTAAAATTAAATCATAATTAGTATTGTGAATTTTTAGTTTCTCACATCGATCAATCCCTCCAGGATTTCACTTTTAAGTTGCTAATTTAAAATTATTTTAAAGGAATTTAGCAATATTTGCAGTTGTCTGATGGTAAATGTGATGTTTTATTTTAAAAACCGATCACAGACTAGAACTCGACATCAACCAAGGGCAGATGCAGGAGCGGAAAAGTAAACTATACTGCCACCTACAGGTGGGAGTTGGCATCACTTAAAACCAATATTTATGACCGTTTTTCAATAAACTCACAATGATGCACAAAAAAGACTCAATTTGTTGATTTTTGTGTGAATTTCCACGATTGCAGTAAAACTGGAAATATTAGATGAATGTAATCTGGCAGTAACCAGATAAAAAACACTTTGATTTGAATAATAAAATAATATTAAAGCACTCAACTGTTCTGTTGAAGGTTTTATTTATGTATATGTCTGGAGTCTAGAGGGCCACAGAAAAAGCTACGGCGGGCCGGATGTGGCCCCCGGGCCTCGTGTTTGGAACATGTGAAATAGGTGAAAAACACATGGTGAGATTTTGTGTTTTTGCAGTGCAATCCCATTTAAAAACTCATAACAGAAATATACTTTTTTTCCCCATCTTATAAGTGAAATAATTTGCCAGTTGAACTAGTATTTGTTTTTACTAAAATAACTTACTAAAATAAGCTCATTTATCTTGCTGAAAAGTTGCTTGTAAGTAGGTTTTGTCTTATTTCAAATAAAAGACAAAAACACATAACCCTTTGTGTTTTTGCAGTGCATCCCCATGTAAAAACCCCAGACAGAAAACACCTTTTTTCCCCCTCTGAAATATAAAAACTGCCTCTTCCTCTTCCAGACTCCTCCTCCTGCTCCGTCGACATTGAATCTGAATAACAGATTAAGAAATAGGAATTTATGGTGCGCTCACGGCATAAAACAAAACGCATCAAAGGGCGCAGACCAAGGATTCTGCAGGCCTGACGGTGATGAGTCGGCTGCTGCCGCTCACAGTTTGTTATAAAAACTGCCTGAGACTGACTTCTATGGGAGCCATGCATCACCTGGGCAGATAGACTAGCGAAGTGATGATGCGCGTGTCCTTGGCGCGGGCCTGCGAGGAGGGCGGGGTGAGAAGGACGCCCGGCTTTTATCTCCGCCGAGCATCAGCGGAGAATCGCCTTCGTAAGGTCAGCCTTGAAGGTGAAGCTTCAGTGGAATGTTTTGCTATCATAATTCGTTTAGACGACATGCTCTAAATAGAAAGCAAAGGCATTTGTACGATTTGTGAAACAAAATTTCAGCGTTAATAAAATTTGCTGAATGAGAAGCTGGAATCTGTTGTGTGGCTTGAGGGAAGGTGAAGGTTAACTTGGTTTGACAACAATGAGGCAAACGAGGTTTGTTCAGAGTCATTTAATTGTTTTTGGTTTTGGAAAAAGGATTTCAAGTCTCGGATAGAGAAGACAAAAGATGATTGGGTTTTTTGTACAACCCAAGGTAATGTCTTTGGGTAAAAGTAAAGGCAATTCTTCGTTGTCAAAAAGGTTTTCTTGGCTATTTTTCGATTGTAAACGTTAAATCACATGATCAACTATTTCTGATTTATCGTTTTTCTACCAAAAACTGGCCGATAAAAGTCTTCAGTTTGGTGGGTTTTTTTCTAAAGTGACTGTATTTGGAAGGACTATTTTGTTTATAATTTTACGTCATAATTCATTTTATTTGTTGTTTTCTTTATTTATTTTGGATATTTAAAATGTCTTCCAGTTCCAGTGTTAAATGTTAATTATAATTTAAAGTTTATTGATTTTTGAGAATATTTTCTTGCATTGTTATGACGATATAAAACAGAAATGAGCGCAAAACAATAAAATGTCACTAAATGAGATAATAAAATCAATATATTTAAAAGGACAAGCTTTAATTTATGTATAAATAAAATCACATTTGGATCTTTAATATTTATTCAAAGTTGTACAAATATTAAATTCCTTTAAATTGCACTATGCTATGTTTTTGCTAACACGCTAACGTCTCTTTCTTTTTGTTATTGTGCGAATTTTGACATTTCCGTGTAAATTTGTTTAATTTTGCCTCAAACCGTCTCAATTCTCGTCTCCTTCAGTGCCAAAGCTGGTGAATTTTCCAATAGTTTAAATGGAAGTAATAAGGAATAAAATATAAACAACAGAAACAGCAGATAATATGAATTATACTTTTATACTGATATAAAAACAATGGAAATATACATTTGAAACTGAATTTCAAATTAAACAAGTTTATTTGCACAGAAAATTTCAGCAACAAAACAGTTCAAATCCTGAAAACATAAAAACATCACAAGCATGCCACAGCAATTGTTAATCCTTTTACTGTAGTAATCAAAGTGCAACTATATTACTTTAATCCTAGAAATCGTCTTTACTTGGTAGAAGACTGACTTTGTAACTGTCTTTATGTGACTCTGAAGGTTCAACCAGTTCAACCAGCTAGCGTTAGCATGTTTAGCTACAAAGTCAACGGCGTTGGTTTTGCAATGTCCATATTTGGAAAAACAAAACACATCACTTCCTTCCTTCTTTTGCTTGTTGGCGCCACAATAATAAATATAGAGATAGAAACTGATTAAAGTGACATTGTTTTATACAAGATGGCTTCCAGGAGCCGCTAAGTGATAATATATGTAAGAATCAAAACCAAAGTGTTTCATGTATAAAACAAGGCTTCTCATGCTGGGTCAAAAGCACATGAAAAAAGACGAGTTTCCAGAGCAGATTTAAAAATACACAGACAGAACGGAGGCCTGTCTGATGTGCACTGGCAGTGAATTTCAAAGCCTTGGAGCTGCCACAGAAAACACTCTGAGTTTCCGCCACGTCCTCAACACATCTAGAAGGATCTGACCTGAGCAAACGGGCAGCGAAATCATAAAAGCTCAGAGAAGTAGGGCGGGGCGAGGCGAGAAACAAATTAAAGAATCTTAAGATTAACCGAAAATGCACGTATGTTGTAGGATTATGTTAATTTCTGTCCTGATGTTACTTCAGTAAGTAACAAATACAGTTACTACGTTTTTAAATGTTGTAAAGAATCCGATCTAATAAACTATTGTCCTTTTGAAAATCCAAATAATAAAACAAAAGCAAGATTAAACGATCTCCTGTACATGCTAGCTTTAGCACGTTAGCACAGCTGGCAATAACAGGAAGTTAGAAAGTGCCATCAAAATTTATGGGTAGTTTACTTTTTGGTAGTTATTTTTTATTAGTGTTGATTTAATACCAGATGCTTAGATATCAGTCAGACCAATCAAGATATATGAATAAAAATATTTTGTTGTGTCTTTTTCCCCAACACTGATATGAAATAGGGCAATACTTGATATAAAAAAAACATTGAAAACTCATAAAAATCATTCAAATTTGTATATTTGTTAAATGAAAATGGCAGACATTTTTAATTCTTATATAGCCAATATAAGCCTTTTTTTACTTTTAGCTTTTCTCCTCCTAATTTGCTTTAAAATTGTTGTAAATTTTACTCAAATTGATGATGGGTGATATGAACTTAAAGATTTATTACAATATTTTCTGGTGCTATTGTGATAATGATAAAAGTGATGATAAAACTAATTATTCCTTCTTTGTTGGTAACTTTAAAGCTGTGAGGGCTCAGGAGAAACAGCTATTGGTAATTTGCTTTTTTAAGGCACCAGTTTTGTATTTATTGATATTCTCAATGAACAAAAAGTGAAGAAAATAATTTAAACAATTAAATTTCAAGAAATCATTGGAATTTATAGTGACAACGATACATCATAAGAAATTTATCACGATACATAATACAATAAATGCACACAATACTTTTTTTTTTCTTTAAATTGTATTTTTGTGCTTCTTTTAACTGTTTATCACTCAACACAATCCACAACATAACTACCATGTTGAATGTTTTCCATAGTGTAAAATGAAAGTTTCTCATATTTTCATAGAGGAAAACATTTAATTTATTTCAGATGAAGCTTCAAAGCCACGTCCAACCAGTCGTTTGCGGATATTTGTGGAGTTTTCTGATCGCTTCAATCTGTGCAGCTTAAGCAATCCATATCCTGCTCATTCAATCTTTAAACAAAAAAACAAAACAATGAAAACGTTGTCTATGCAGCTAACAAGATAAAAAACAAAAATAAAAACCTACTAAAGAGACGGTGGAGTTGAATTATCGGGGCAAAAGGAAGGTGATATCATTTGGCACAGAGTGCGTGTTTGCTTAGCGGTGTAGTTGAGAGGCTCAGAAGACAACAGATGGCCAAACAATAACCAGAAGCAAAATGTGCAGTCCTGAGAGGAATGGGATGAAAGTTGTTGGGAGGACTTGGCATTCAGTCGCTCCCCTTCACCAGCGCCTGGCCCCGTTTTGATGTGTTCCTCCCCGTGGCTGTGGTCATTCTCAACCAATAAATCACCGTGACAATAAACGCTGTGACATCTGCCACGCAGCATCTGATGGCTGACAAAAGTCATCTGTACCCTGGATCTTTGAGGGGGGAAGGCAAAAATAATGCGCTGCAGTGAGCCAATGACACGAGCCGCCTCGTGTGCCGCGGCTCGTATTGGCAGATCGGTTTGTAAATTAGTGCAAACTGAACTGCCGAGTCCATTCTCAATTAGCAATGTCACAACTGTTCAATTCTGACCTTGACAGTGAGGCTGGTAACCAATACGACACACACATCTTCTCATTTTCTTTCATTTCAAACAAGTAGAACACACATTTAAAGGTTACCTGTTATTATTCCTTAAATAGGTTAGGATATTAAATTGTTTCGTATAAAATCCTGATTAAATAATGAGATTGTAGTCAGAATGAGCTGTTTTGGGGCGTCTTGTCACTTTAAATCCAGATAAGTTGCTGCTGGCCACATTCCCAGGACTCAATGTTTGTATTCGCTTGTAAAAATGGCTGCAAACTGACGCGCATTTATACAACCGTACATCGTTGAAAAGCAAAAGTGGAGCCTCTTGCACAACCAACAAGAATGCAGCAAGTAGTTTCTGGGTGATATCTTTTCCAGCATCCATTGTACAGTAAATCCAGCAGTGAAACCAGCTTACCAAATGTGCTGGAGCTCAACAACCTGGAGGTTTTGGAAACAACTCACTTTTCAGACACCAGCTTGTTTTGAGCTGTTTTTAGGAGCAGTTGAGACCCAAATCATGAAGCCAGAGTGACCACAACAGGAAATACATACATATTTTAAATTAGAATTTTGCATAAGACATTCCCTTTTAACATGTTTAAGAATTCAAACCTAACTGTGAAGTTCAATTTAATCAGCAAAACTGTTTATAATTTTTTTAAGGCTGGTTTTCCACCTAATAGTCCGGTAGACTCAGTTTGATTTGGGACCAATATTTGCAACATTTGTTAGATTTTCAGCTGCTGTGGTTTGCTTTCACACAAACAAACCAAATTTTTGAAATACCTGTTCCCTTCCTCACCTGTGGGGGCGCTGCACCAAGAACCATTAAAGAAAACGACACAAAATCCTCTGAAGTAGACACTGAACACAACTTCCTGTTTCGCAAAATGTTCATAAAAATAGAGTGGCATCAAAGTTTAGCAGTTGTAGAATTTCTCTTTTGTTTTTGGTAAATAATAATAATAATAATAATTTCTCCTGCTAGCGCTAGGCTAAGTCGTTTCTTTTGGTTGTATTTACCCAGAATGCCCTGCACTGTAGTCCTCTTCCCGGTTTTGGAGTGGACTCTGGTCTTCTTGGCCTTTACATATTCATTTAAACCAGAGTTCACTTCAACCTGAACCAGTACAGAGGTTTATAGGCGCACCAGATTTATTTTAATCAGTTTGACTAAACCGGACTAAACTGGGCCGGTGTGAATTAATTCTTACAGCAGCTAGGGAGTTAAAGATAACTGCTTGGGTTTCATCTGGGCAAGCTTTTGTATTTGTGCTCTTTCTTTCCACCGACAACCACACTGAGAAACGACGACACGATGAGACTGTCGGGCGCAGGAGGAACAGATGGGGCTGGAGGAAACACCTGGACGAAGGGTCACACTTTTCAAAGCCACCATGTGCAAACGCCGACTGTCAACAGACAGCGAACCTTCACACCGTTATGATTCACAGTCTGAGCCTAAAGCCACAGCTAATTGTTGTTTTGTTTCTATCCAGTATGGTCATTTGATTTGGAGTATTTTAAAGTCTTATTGATGTTATCATGGCTGAGATTAAATGCATAGAAAACAGAGTTATTTATTATAATTTATACATAAATGTAGACAGAAATAAACAAAAAAAGCACAAAGCAATAATGTTCTTCTGTTCGGTTGTAGTGAATTTTGGTCCATTTCGAATGCATGTGTGAACGCCAAGCAGACCGGAGCCTGCTCCAATAGCAGGAAGTGGACTACAGCGCAGGGCATTCTGGGTAATTACAACCAAAACAAAGGAAAAATGGCTTGTGGTTTCTTACCAAAGACAAAAGAGAAATCCTACAACGCCAAAATCTCACGCTATTCCATTTTTATTTACAGTTTGCGAAACAGGAAGTTGTGCTCAGTGTGTCCTTCAGAGGTTGACAATAAAAAATGAACAGAAATAAATGCTTGAAATATGTCTATTCACTACAAAAACTCAAAATTATTGGAAATATTTTTGGTCTAGGTTTTAGAGCAAATACTTTGGCATACTTGCATTAACAACAAACTAACTTACACGTAACGTTTTAGGTGTTAGTGAATAATCCCATAATCCTGATTAAAGAAAACTTATTCCACTGAGATTATTTCACTGATACATTTTTCATAAATACAAAGGAATTAGTGGCTTAAAACAAGCTCCTTTTTGTTTGCTCAAAAGTTACTTGTAAGTTAGATTTATGTAAATTTAATTGTGCTAAAATATTTGCATTAAAATCTACTTGAGAAGATTCTGTTTTTGCAGTGTAATGGATCTGTATTTGCTTTTCAACTTGAATTACTAAAAACACCTGCATTTATCGAGTTGCACCTGTAAATGAGCCGTAATCCCCAATAAACACATTTACTTTACAGCATCGCTGCTCCAACAACATGACGCAGACGGCAGGAAAAAGGGATTTTTCAAAATCCCAAAAGTTTCGCTGTCCCTGATATCTGATATTTCTGTCTCCGTCTGGAGAGTTAAAGCCGAACAGTCTATTTTCTGACTTCTGAGAGTTCTCAACTCAAATAAACAAAGCATTCATTTACATTTATTAATATTAAACAAAAAAAACTGTTGAGTTCTCCGCAGTGTGGGGTAGGTGCTCATCATGTAGACGGTGATACAGAAGTTCATTGTTAAGAGGTTACTTCTTGATGTTGCCACATGTCTTTTAAATGTATATTTATGAGGAACCCCTGGCACTTGAAGGCAAGCCAGCCCATGCGCCGCGCACATAATTCCCCCGTAATTAATGTATTTATTCAACATCATGTTCAAGCATCGGCGTGCCCTCTCTTTTCAAACTGCCCTTTTGAAGAAGCCGGCATGCTCTTTATAGCTAACGCACACGTTGTTTTCGTTTCTTTTCTCGCAGATAACAACAGTGCACATTTCCATTTTTGCAAGGACGGGGAAGAACGTGTGATTTTTAAGGTATACATAAATAGAAACTTCATTTATGAGCCGTAAATAAACACGTGCAAAGCAGAGAGGCTGCACCAGAAATAGAGCGTGAAGCTTAGGAAACAGCAACGCCACAGGCTCAGACAATTATCTTTCAATTCCCGTGGCCAAACGGTGTTATTGTTGCTGTATTTGTGTTGAGAAAATTTCTGTGAAATTGTCGGCAATTGACTGGAGGATTTGTTGCATCAGTGCGAAGCATGTGTTGTTAACAAAAAGAGGCGGATGCAGCTTGAACTTCACTGAAGATCAGTGGAGAAACAACTCCCAGAAATTATCGCCATGTTTACCGTTTCATGACGCCACATGGTAAAGAAAAACGGCACAAAACGTTAAAAAAACCAACATCTCTGCAGATGCATGCTTCTCGTGACACCTGCAGTGACGTTCAGTGTAATTTGTTTCACTTGGAGATTTTTCTTTCATGTTTCTGTCTTGTTTTTATTTAGCAAGCAGAGTGGGACTCTTAACCTGGTGCATAAGAAAAACAAGGTTTCTAAAATATAGTTTCTGAGCCGCAGATTTGGTTTTTTCAGCGTTTTCACACCTGATGGTCTGATAGTCGGTTCAAATCAGGAGCAAAATGGCAACACTGCAAAAAATAAAATCTTACCCAGTACAGTTTCCACTGTGAATATCTTAATACAATTTAACTTTTCAGAAAGAAATATAGGCGACAATAGCAAGTAAATATTAAATAATACTGATGAAAAAATACTGGTTTCGACTTGCATATAAATTAATCTACTACAAGATGTTTTTTCTGAGTTATATGTGAAAATTAATTTCAGGTATAAGTAATATTTTTAATCAATATTTAGGACTATTAACTTAAAACAAACTTCTTGTTTTAAGTTGGTTTACTACGACTTTCTTCTGGTAATTTTGATGTTTGATTCTCATAATACTATGACTTCTTTCATATTATTTTGACTTTATTCTGGTAAAATTATGACAATTCTCAAAATATTATGGCTTCATTCTCATGTTTTATGACTTTATTGCCGTATTATTTCAACTTTTTTCTTGTACAAATAAAGTTATAATAAGCACAGAATAAAGTGTTTATTATTCTGTGTTTATTATAACTTTATTTGTGAATTATTTTGAATTGTTTCTCATATGACTATTTTGGTAATATTGCAACTTTGTTCTGATAATTTTATGACTATTTGCAAATTATTACGACTTTTTTCTCAGAATATCACTTTATTCTCATATTTAGCCTGTATTCCCTTTTATGAGAATATTATGACCTTATTCTCATGTTATTACAACTTTATTCCCATTTTATTTTAACTGTTGTGCAACTTTATTGTGGGAATATTACGAGTTTATTCTTAAAATATGACTTCATTCTTGCATTTTTTTTAGTCTTTATTCTCATAATATTATGACTTTATTCTCATGTTATTACAAGTTTATTACCGTACTATTTCAACTTTTCTCTGATTCGACTGTATTCTTGCATTATTTTGACTTTATCCTTATAATTCTAAGACTTTACTTTTATAATTTAATCTTTCTTAGCCATCTAACCTCAATCTGTTTTGGAATGATTGCTTTTCCTGTTCCCTGAAAATTTTTGCAAACAGAAAAATGCAGTAAGTATAAAAAATCCCAGTTTGGCGCTAAACCTGCTGGTCTGTGTGCCGAACTGTAAGCAGGCCTCTCCCATGGCGAGGGGCAGATTGATTAGCGATGAGGTCATAATTGCTGCCTGAATCACCTCCATAGTTAATCAATCTCTGGCTGAAGGATAAATACGTTGGGTGAGAAAGGACAATACTTCATGAGGTGATGCACGGTTGATAAAGGACATATTCATTCATCACGGGGTTCCTTCGCTTGATGGATATGCAGCCATCGATGGTGGACTCCATCCATCAATCAGACGCAGAACGGAGGTCAGCTTTGAAGATCAAAGTCAAGCACCCAACTATTGCACATCTAATGCGGTACAGTAAAGACCTAATAGGTTTTCAACGGATCAAATTACCTGCTATATTCCACCTTCAAGTGTCCATTTGGTCTCATAATCTGCAGGTTAACCAGACGTGGGAATAGATTAGCTCCTGCTTTGTTGCTTACCTTCAAGCTAGGTGCTTTAGTAATCAGCGGAGAAAATGTTTTCCACCGTTTTTTTTTGGGAGGTAGTTTGAGCTCAGCACATATATATCATCCAGACTGACTGTTTCTGACATTCCTTTTGCAGGGCTCACAATAAAATACACTGAACCTCTTGAATTATGAATCTCTGAGCAACGCTTTGATGTCAGCTCCTTTTGAACCAAATTCAATAACCATAATAAAGATGAAGGGAACAGAAGCAATTTTTCCACTGTGCCTCTTGCCGTCCAAAGCGCCGTGCTGCCTATCACACGAGCGCTGCCCTCTTCCCCTGCAGAGACTCTGAA
Source organism: Poecilia formosa (assembly GCF_000485575.1). Lineage (NCBI taxonomy): Eukaryota > Metazoa > Chordata > Actinopteri > Cyprinodontiformes > Poeciliidae > Poecilia > Poecilia formosa. The sequence continues at coordinate 50,842 of NW_006800011.1, read as the reverse complement.
ATGCCCAAAAGCAAATATTATTTCTAGTAGATGACAAGCTTCTCCTGAAGTCACAATAGGAGCTCTGGATTCAGAAGGTGAACATTAGTCTAGTCAAAGTAGGCTTTTTGGATGCGCCTAATGCTCAAAAAATAGAAAAGTACTGTCACTTCTTTTTCTCTTCAATGGTTTCACTTTTATTTAAATGTGTGTGATTGTGCAGGCGTGGGGTTTGCAAACCAAAAATACACTTCTTAATGTTTTTATAAAGTATATTAATGGCAAAAACACTAATTAATGCAAACATATATTTCTTTTTTTTGTTATAATTACACAAAATGTCTTTTGGTTTTGGTTATTTGGATTTTACTTTGGAAACTCCATCATTGTTCCAACCATGAGACTTTAAGATCATGTTTTCTTCTTCTGTGGTACTGTAGTAAAACTGTTTGCGCTACTTTTGTCATGTTGTGCTGTGAGGGAGGTGGGCGTTTTTATTTTTATTAATCTAAACACATCGAGTTTATTTAAGATTTATTAAGTCTGTATTTTTAAAATCTATTCCATGATGGGAATATTTAACTTTAGTTTTATTTATACTTTTGTGCATATACGGTTGTTTTCTGTTTGTTCTCATCAGAATAAACCGAAAATCCACCAGTTTTAAAGAAAAACCGTGTCACATTCTAATAATTTTAATAAAAGGAGCAAAATGCAAAAATGTTACTGTTACATAGACAAAGCTGATGATAGAAATCTGAAATTTTAATGCAAAATTTTTACTTTTTTTATTTTAAATGGGTCACATTATGTAAAATCAACTTTCTTTAGTTTTGTATCATGCTATAACAGGGTGTCCACACATCCTTCATAGCAGTGAAGTCTAAAGTGTGGCTCAGGGGCCATTTGTGGCCTTTGGAATAATTTTGCCCTGACTTCAGTTCAAAGATGGTACAAATCTGATTCTGGAGCCAATGTGGATGCTCTCTTTTAGTAATTAGAGAGATTTTCATGATAACCTTATATCTTCAGAACGTCCATCCATTATATATGTCAAAAACCCAGCCAAGGTTTTAGATGAAAATTCTAATTTTTGTTGAAGTGAAGAAAAAATGTGAATTTTGTGCTTCCATTTTGGTTTTTACAGCTTCTAAAAACGACCCTAGCATTAAAAAAAATCCTAGGCGTTTTTTGGTGTATGGAAAACGAGCCATTTCAAAAACCTCACAAATGTAACAGCGGCATAAATGTACAAAAAAAATCAAATATGTTTTAAATACAAGTAGCATGAAACTTTTTAGCGCACAGTAAAGGTAGCATCATACGGGTTGGCAACAGGAGTGGCCAGTGGCGAAGACGAATATTGTCCAGAAAACAAACAATAATTCAGCTAGCTAGCTTGTTAGCGGTAGCCACGGCCATCTAGAGTCATAGATTGCAATCTTGAGATGCATTTAATTTCCTTCTGTGATTAATAAAGTATTTTTGGATTGGATTGAACTGAATTAATATTAGAGAAGCCATTTTTCAACATAAGTTTGACATTAATGTTAGCATACTAAGCTAGCAATCTCATATAAACGTCTAGACGGCTACACAATGAAGTCAAAATAATATAAATTTTGAACACTCCTTAAGCAAAGCTGAAGGTTAATTTAAACTCTGTTAATACATAAACTATTCTACACTGATTTTTTTTTGTTGAACTTTTAACTATTGATGAGACAAACTGACTCCCAACATTTATTGAATAAGTGGACTGCTAAAAGATTTCCTTTTGCTATTCAGCCAGAAGTTAATTCACTCTGACAAGGGAACTGTGCTGATGCTCCAGCAGATTTTTTTTCAATTATATCAGATTCACATGTGACTGTTTTACTGAACTATTATTAACAAAATTATCTTTAATCTCCCAGTGCTTTTGGTAAAATCATTTCAACCTTGGATGGAAAGGCCGATACGAATCCCTGATCTCCCCCTTTACCCATACAATCAAATTACTTTATAACCAGAGAATAAAATTAATTAAAGTCTTACACAGCTGAATATCATAGTTTAATAAAACTTAATGGAAACTTTCTGTTCATCACCACAAGCGATTTCAGGCATTTTTGTTCCTCCCTGAAAAGTGGGGGCACCGAAGGGAGGAAGAGGAGAAATCTAATTTTAAAAGGAAAATCTCACAAGATGTAGAAGATTTTTTACCTACAGGATACTGGATCATTTTTTATATTTATATAAAAACTTAAAGCCTGAAACGATTAATTGGAATATACATGATTAACTGAATCGTCAACTTATTTAGCAATTTTTAACAGAATATACAGACTTTAAAGAAAGACAAATTGCTGAAAGAATAACATATTCAGAGCCAAAACTGTACAAGAAACATTTACATTTTTCATTCAAGATGAAAATATCGTGGTCTGAAAATAGTTTTCAGCCAAAACTCCTTATGTGGGGAGTTCAGATTTACTAAAGAAAAAACAAATAAAGCTATGATGTTATATTTTATACAATAAAAAAATGAATTTAAATTGTTTATTTTTTTCTATTAAAGCATTTCCAATATTGTAAAAAATGAGTGAAATGGTTAAATGAAAAATTGGTAAATGTTTGATTTCTTTAACAATCAAATTAATTGATTAATCGCCTGAATAATCGATTAATCAATTACTAAAATAATGTTGTTTATATATATTTATACATAAATCTATACATAAGTGGTTAATCTGATTAATTGCTAGCAATTAATCAGATTAACAATCAGAATAATTGTGATTAATTTATTATTTCAATAATCACCAACTAATTTAGTAATTGATTAATCGTTAACTGGAGGTTACTCAATGAAATGTTTATTTTCTTATTAAAAAGAGGAATTTAATTGCTTGTTTATTTGTATCTTTTAATGTTTTTCTATTATTGCATACAAAAGGCTTAAGACTAACCAGTTCAGAGATTAATCACCAGAATAATCGATTAATCGGTTGCTTAAATAATCATAATGAGACAGACACCTAAAAATGTTAAAATTTTATCAAGTTGAAAGCCATCCTTTTAATGCGTCTTCTTATTAAACGCAATTCTATATCAAATCTGGTGCTGTAATCACTCCATCTTGTACTTTCACTTTGTATTAATTATCATTATGCCTGCTGCTGCTGGCTGCTCTCATAATGACCAGGAAGGGAGAAAAACAGGTAAATTTGTCTTGTCTTGTCCATCAAACCAGCCAATATTAATTTCAATAAACAACCTGGTAAAAGCTCTCTTTCAGAAACCTTTGAGTAGCTAATCTTTGGCTCCTTCTCAACTGCTGGCATAATGAGAGCTAATGAGGTTTTTCATTATTTTTAGAACAGAAAAAAAAAAAAAACTGCTGTCGCTCTTAATCAGTAGTTTTTGGGGATTTGTAAGAAAAGTTTTTTTCTTCTGACACTTTCCCCTTCTTTGGCTTGTTATTTAGTAAATGTTCAGCTCATTTCCAGACAAAGTAGTCGAGGACAAAAGGAGGATTACTGTGAAAAACCTCCAGAACGTTTTTTAAAGATTACAAAACAGTTACTCACCATGAAACATAGCCATAAAAACAATTAAAATTACACTTAAATACTAAAAAATGTCTTTACCTTTGTCATTGGATTCAACTCAAATTAAACATCTTGATTCTTGGCTGTATGTCAAATAGCTAACTCACTGGAGACAACCAGGTTTTCTTGTAAAGTTTTCTAAAGAAAATCAGCAACAGGAAGCATCAGCTCCATAATTATTCAGGTAAAGATGTGTGAAAAGAATGAAAAGTGATTTTTAATTCCAGTAGTTTCACCTCACATTGAAACCGAGGTTTCAAAGTTTTGAATCGCCACGCCCAGATTCTTTGGTGCAGCAAAAAGCTTTTGATAACTTTTGATCGCCAATGCCTTAAAATTGAGCTGTCTGTTTTTGACGTTTCTAAGTTAAAAGCATAAAAAATGCAGCTTTGATCCAAAATGGCTGACTTCCTGTGACAGTTTGTAACTTTTTTGTTACATATTTGCTAAAACTATCACCATGCCATGCCAGTATGTTATGAGAAATGTAGGTATCTAAAATTAAGGCCTTAAAATGTCATAAATTAAAGAAACCCCAGTAAATTGATCTTAAAATCAGGTCCTAAATTTTGATTTTGCAGTTTAAACACTCATACTGGGACTTTTCTTTCAAACTGAAGTTTGAGTCGCCTGCAGACATTTTCAGTGCATTCTATGAGTCAAAGAGCTAACTAGCTGCTAAAATACCCTTACTAGCTAATTTGCTGGCTTTTTTGGATCTGTCATTGATACATGCAAATTTATTGCACTTACTGTGGAGTTAGGTCTTAAATTTCCTTTATAGTGGTTTTAAAAAGTCTTAAATTTGAGTTGGTGAAGCTTGCAGAAACCCTGTAAATGTGAACTGAGTCAAATCTCATATTTAGTCGAGTTTCAGAACTTTTTACTTTGTTACTGTCGACTAAAAAGGTTTATGTGGCTGCTGCACATAAAAATTTCACACAAAGTTCGTTTTTCTACATTCAGACTCGTGTGCCGGCTTATACATGAGGCTCCAGAACTAAATCTGGCACAAGATCTGTGCAATAACCTGCAGAGAACTGTGGATAAGAAATGTTCTGACAGTCTGTTAGAACCTTTGCAGAATATAGAAATCAACATGCATCCTGCAGTTTTGATCTCCTGTAACCTGAAGCAGGCACTGAGGAGGCAACAATGCGGCTTCTGATGGAATAAAAATAAAGTTGATAATTAAACAACTGGACGACGCAGTAAAAAGTGGAGAGGTATTACTTAGACCGATGTCTGCTGCAGGAGAAATACATCCTACTTGTAACAGCACCGCACCACTCCACTTATAAACCAAACTTCCTCTTTAATGCAGCAGCTTACTGAGGCTGAAGCCCCGGGGCTGACAACATATCAGGCCCAGGAGGTTTGGTAAAAAAAGTATCACTGGGAGAAATATTGCTAGACTTTGTGGGTTAACCTACTTCCAGCTGTGCTGAGAGTGTGTACACACTGTATATTGATCTTTAAAAACTTGCAGACAAGTTTTTGAATCAATTTCAGTTGTAACTATTTTGAACTGAGGTTAAATTCTCCTTAAAATATTGAAAATACAGATATCAGGATTTTTTTTTTGTCCTGACTTCAATACAAGTCATTTTAAAATAGTTATCTGCTGCTAATGAGTACTGATACTTTCATTATAATCAATGAGCATCACATTGACATCCCACTTGCTCCAGTTGGAGTTTCTGCAGGGACTCCAACGCAGAATTATCTCAGCTGTAAAGCTGCTACGCTATCCTGATTACTCATTATGTACAAGATTGTTTTATAAATTATTAGTAAAGTTGTATCTGAATCAAAAATTTCCAAAAAACAAGTCTAGCTCCTACTGGCAGAAGCATAAAGTTAGCATAAACGCTAACATTAGCGTGCCTGCTTTCTGTTGTTATATGACTTGTTGATAATTGTTGATTGTTACACTATTGCATTATTGTAAGTTTATTGCAAATTTTTCTGCTAAAATAGCCAACATATTGGGTTTTAGGGATTCTAACTCCCACCTGCAGGTGGCAGTATTTTTTACTTCAACTACATCCCTTCCTCAGCCTTAATTTATAAAACATATGATCAATATGGCGAGTAACAAAAAAATCAAATTTACTATCATATAAGCGCAAATACTGCAGAATTTCTCAAAATATTTCCAATTTAGTGTCACAAAAACTGATTTTGATTGCCAAAAAATTCACAGAAAGAATTGTATAATTCTGCAGGGACTGATCTATATGAAATTAACAGTTTGTTAATGTTTTTAATCAAATTTTTTCAAAAACCCACTTCTACTGGCAGGAGCAATAGGATAGCATAAAAGCTAACATTTAGCATGCCTGCTTTTTGTTGTGATATGACTTGTTGATCATTCTTTGCCCAATATAATTTTGCATAGCTACAGTTAATCTTGCAGGGATTTATCAAAGACGTCCAGTACAATAATTTAAATAATTCTGGCACAACTGGCCTGGAGAACATTCATAATCTTGATTTGATCCAAAATTGAGACAGTTTTAGGAACTGATATTTTCAGCACTTTCAATATTTTTTTAAAAGCAAGAACTTACTTTTACCCAAGTAAAAAGTTTACTTTAACTAGAGTACATTTTTGTCTGTTTTTCTACCTTTACTTAACTACAGGGTTTAATATCTAACATTTAGCAAGCAAAGCTCATTTAAATGTCTCCTTTGTGAGTGGAGACATTATTCCAGTGAGCTTGGACGTGCAGAACCATGGCAACAGTATAGCTGCTCCGACCCCTCAACACATAACAAATCTCAGCTTAACTCTGGCAATTTGTGGCGTTCACAGCTGAGAAATGATTGGCACTTTGGTTGTAGCGAAACAGTGAGATTTTCCTAGCTGCTGTTGCTGCCGTCGGAGTTTGGAAGGAAATCACGAGTGTGGCACTTTACTGGATTAGTTCCTTTGTGATAAAAGGTAGCTGATTATACGGGAATCTGATGGGTGTGTGTTGGCGCTGATATAAAAACTTGGGTTGAAAAGCAAGCTTGTAAAAGCTTCCTTACAGACATGAAGAACGGCACTGCCGCTGAAATATGAGCTTTAAAATGGCGCCTTTCTTGCTTCGCAATGTCCCAAGTCCTTAATTCCATTAGGTAACCTTAACCTCGCCTCACTTTTTCTCTTTCCATGCGGGAAAAGTCATGGTCAGCACTACCACGTTTACCCTTGTGGAGTTGTTTTGTATTCTGCACATGATAATGAAAATATTGATTTACATTTTAGGCCCTGGCCAAGAAGTCGTGGATGGCGATGACAATATTTCTGCAGGCAGTAAGGTGAGGAGATTAAAAAGTGGATTTCAGAGAGTGATAATAAAAAAAGTGCCAGTCGAGTCACAGTCCACTGTGTTTGGTTCATAACCCCATGTGGAAGCAGAATAACCCATTAGAGCAATTAAACATGTCTGTATTATAATACAGATGTTATTTGAGGTCACTATAGAGATTTTATGTAAATTCAGTGCAGCTCCAACTCATTTCCAGTCGCTGAATGCGTTTAAATTATCCAGCTATATTGAATGCCATTTTTAATGTATGATGCGAATACATTTGGCAGGCGGCTCATATGTGCTAATCTCGCTGACTGAAAGGGGTAATATTCTAGACCACCCTCTTTCCATTTTCTCTGCCTTTCACCAGAAATGAAGAGGAAAAGTCTACACCGCCGTCAGAACCGCCTGCAAAACCTCAACTCACCTGCCTGAAATTAAACAACCTGGTCAGATTGTTGCTGGATTTGTTTTTCTGCTGGCATAAATATAGATGTCATCTGATAAAAAACACAACCTTTCACAGTAAACCCAGTTTGGATCCTGACAGAAACTGGATTGAGCATCTTTAAGCTCAACTAGAGGGAATTATTTCACAAGATTTGGTTAAAAAAATGTTAAATTGGACAATTTGCTGGAAAATCGTTAGGAATAAATTAAGTAGGATTCATAAAAGTAGTTAAGAATTTTGTTGCAAAACCATTCAGTGATAGATAAACTAAAGCACATGTCAAACTCGAGGTCCGGGGGCCAAACCT
>NW_006800011.1:11123-43035 GCF_000485575.1 Poecilia formosa | reverse complement strand
GATTTTTGATTTGCCCCAAATGAAACTGAGTTTGACACCCCTGAACTTAAGTATTTAACAGTCTATTCTCTGAGCTACAGGTAAAGACTTTAAAACTGGAGTGATGCGCTCGGTCTTCCAAAGTTTTAGTGAGATAAACTGTAAAGACACTAAAGTAATCAGTATCTAGGTCTTGCTGGGAGATTTGTCCTCTAATCCTGGAAATGTTTTATTTTAGGTGATGGAAGACCGACTTTGTAACCGTCTTTATGTGATTCTGAAGGTTCAGGTCTGATTCCATCACCATGTACCCAGATTTCAGACCTGATCACGGGTTTCTAGGTGTTTCTAATGCGATGCATGCGTACGCAGCATCGCCCTGTTAGGCTCCTATCAGTCACACATCCCAGTAGATTTGCGTCCAACTCTTCCTGCGGTCACAACAAGCGACAAAATGGAGCTGGAAGACTAACACCACTAAGCCAGCAGCAGAGTGCAAAGTCGAGCTTACGTCCGACACGAGCCTCTAATTAGAGTTAATTAGATCTTAACTCTGGAAATGCTTGACTCTCCTTTCCCTGACGTCCAACTCAACTCAAATACTATTTATAGTTCTCAAATCAATCCTTTTGACCATAGCAGGGTAAAATCTGTGCCTTGTCTTGTGATTTGCTAATTTGCAGGAAAGCAGAAGAATCAAACTCTGAGATCTACTGGCTGCAAACCTGCAACATTTCAACACATCTCTGCTCCAGCATATATGATTTAACTAACTGGTTACTGACCAGACCTTTCTAAAACCTGCTGACATATCTAGAAGTTAGCATGAGACGGAAACTTTCCAAACTCGAGTGTTTTACTGCTGATAACATTACCACTAAAAAAAGTCCATCATTATGTCTAAATCAGGTTTCCGACACAGTAGCCATCAGACGCTCGTATAATGCCAAATAACGTCTCATTTCAGAATTATAAGGGCTATCTGCGCCTTTCTCTGCCCGGCTTCGGCGTCTGATTAGGTTTTCAAAGCAGCTCTGAGCACATGTTACAAAGTCTATATTTAATGTGCAAGGCAAACCATCATAAATCTCTAAAGCGCTCATCAGTTTTCTCCAATGGCAGTCTAAATCACTCAGAGGATGAAAAAGCTGACACTTCTCCCCGTCTTCGGCTGCAGAATGGAAGCTATCTGGCTTTAGATTCTTCTGACTCCTTTGGCTCATTTATCAAGCTGTGAGTTCTGCTTCCAGACTGTGGGCAAAGGGAGATATTCAGCTGCTCCCTGCCACTGCACAAAGTGTGCTTTTTCTTCTCAAGCTCCTCTGTTTGGGTGCCAGTTTATATCTTCATGACAAACGCATTTATTCCTGTTTCAACGTGACGTTTTGTTAGAGTTATGGCTGAAACGATTAATCGTGATTAATCCATTATTACAATAATCGTTAACTGGAGTACACAGACTCCAAAAGGGGAAATTTGCTGAAAGAACATCATGTTCAAGCAGTACTTAAACCAAAACTGTGCAGAAAATATAAACATTTATCATTTAAAATAAGAAAAACTGTTTGTCTTGAATCCATTCTACCAAAAATTCCACATAAGAGAGCATGAAAAATGTATACAAGGTGTCAAATGAAAAATTTGCAGAATATTAAAATTTTTGCATCTGATCACTTGTCAGAATAAGGAATTAATAACAAAAATATTAGTTGCAGTCCTATGTAGGATATTTCATCACATTTAAACTGCAATAAAGTACTAATCAGATGCACATATGGGCAATAATCAATTGTTCACCAAATGAATGCTATGTGTTTGTGTTTTAGGCAATAAAATGTTTTTCTTTTTTTAAAAAGGAATTGAATCATTTGTTTTTTTGGCACCTTTCAATGTATTTTTAAATTTGCATTAGAAAATTAAAAAATCTGCAGAATGAAAGTGTGTATCCAATTAATCAATTATTAAAATAATCGATTAATCAATAACTAAACTGCCAGTTGCAGCCTTAGTGAGGACATGTTATCACATCAAAATGTTTTTTTTTATTATTATAAAAAGGAATCGAATAGTTTGTTTTTTGGTGTATTTAATGTATTTCTAATACTGCATAAAAAAGAAATGAAAAATCTGTCGAATGTGCCAATATTTGTAACCGATTAATCATTTAATCATCATAATAATCAATTAATCAATAACTAAAATGTTAGTTGCAGCCATAGTAATGATGTTTAAAAGCCCAAACATATTAATAAGACACCCAGAGCAAAAGTTGCAGTGCAGAATGATGTTATTAGTAATAAAATGGCTGATTTGGCCCTTTTGTTGATGAAGAGGGCGATGTTGAGGGATATTCAATGAAGCCAATGGGTACATTTCTGAATGTATAACTGTGTTGGAGTTGATGCAGGCCTCGGTGCACAGATACCCATCCGTAATCCATATTCAGAGCCGCTTTCTATTGATTGAGTGTGTTCCAGATAAGAGGGGATGCTGAATCGCACAGAGATAATACATTCTATGGATCACAGGAATGCAAATCAAATCAGATACCCATGCAAATGTGTGCCAAAGTCATTTCAAACAGATTTTATTTTATTTATTCAGATTCTGAAAATTCCTTATTTCAAGTTTGCATTTGTAGCTTTCGCTCTCTCTCTCTCTCTCTCTGTTTTTTTCCCTTCTCCTTCCTGAGCTCTCTTGGAAAATAATTAATTGGCTAATGTTTTTCAGAGCCCAATTACCGGCTCGCCTTCTCCTCAACATGCACAATCAGGAGGCGTGACGCATATCCCCAAACCCCTTGATCACCACTGTCCTTAGTCAGCAGCCAACTGCTGAATCACTGGCTGCTTGAGTCTGTTTCTTTCTCCGTCGGCATTCAGAGTTTGATTCGCAGGGATATTTTCTCCAAACAACTCCAGCTGAAATTGTTTCCTGGGGCTCATGCTTTATGTCGTACACTCCCAGTCAGACCTTTACATGCACTCACTGGTCTGAATGTTATATATGGGCTTGTAATGATTAATTTGAACCACATTTCTCCCAGTATAAACTGGTTACAATTGTAAAAGTTCAGTATTCACGGATTTTCTCCAAATTATTTGCCTAGATAGAGCATATCTAAATTATGTTTTAAAGATGAAATGATAGTTGACACTGTTGGATCGCAGTTGCAAAGCAACCAATCAAGGAGCACCAGTCATTTTCCTTGTCGCTGATTGGCTCTTTCCCCAATAAGTTAAGGAGATCACATGACTTTAGCAGCAAAAGTATAAAAAAAGCACATGGAGTCAAAATAGTGTTTTGACTCCATTTCAAAGTCTTTTTGAAGCAACAGTAGCATCAATTTCAATAAACTACATATTGGGATTAAAATGTTTACTTTATTCATTAAGTGCCTAGTTATGCTAATTGGCGACATACCTAAATTTAAACTAACAGTAAGTGCAATGTTCAAATCAAGAGCCTCTAATTCAAACTTTTTGCCATGTGGACCAAAATTGTAGACTCAAAAAAATAGTTCTGGGTCAAAAATAACAAACCTAAAATAAAGCAAATAAAGTATTTGTTGTAGATTCAAAACTTGAAAGTGATTTTTATGATGGTGTATAAAATAAGGAGTACATTTTCACCAAACACTCGGATGTTTTGTGATTAATCTCTGAAATTTTCTAGAAAATTTTCAAAATAAAATTTGAAATTGAAATACAGAAGTTTCCAGTAATTTTTGTTGAAAATTTCTGATGATAATCTAAAAATTTGGGAAGGGAGTTTCTAGCAAATTTCTGAGATTGCTCTCAAAATATCAGGGTATTTATTTATTTTTTTTTTACTGTTTTTGCTTTATGAAAAAAAAAGCATCCAGTTTTCAGTTTCTTTTGGACTCGACTGAATTAATTTATTTTCAGTAGTAAGAGCAGGATTTGGTTCACTTCCTTTCAAAAAGAATAAAAGCTAACTTGGGTGCAGCAAATTTGGCTTTTCAGTAAAAATCTTTGGATAATTTTAGTTTCACCTTTTGCTAAAACTTAGTAATAAGAAAAAATCTTTGTGCTGTACTTTATGTATTCCTGTGTAAGAAAATTAGATATACGTGTCAAATTTGTATCATTTTTGAATTGCAATTGTGGGCCAAACGAAGTCAGTCCAAGGGCCACAAATTTCTTTTGGACACTCCTGCTCTAGTTGATTTCACAACTCATTAGAAGCAAAAAAAAATCAGTAATAAAACATTAAAATCAATGTTTTACCAAACCAATACAAAACAATTTGCATTTGTTGATGATGTCATCAATGCTTAAAAATGGTCACAACTGGGTTTTTCCACTGGTGGACATACAAAACTGGTTCTGGAGTAAATAAAACTAGATAATTCAAATCTAAAATTTGTCCAGAAAACCAGCTAATTTAAATTAACTCTGCCAATTCAACTCATGCTGACTGATTGTAAACCTCTGACCTGAAATGTGTTTACAAACAAACTACTGACCATGGAGAGCATCAATAATGCATTTGCCAATAAAGTCATGCCCGGTGTCTCTGTGTCATGTTTTTATTGATTTAACAGAGGCAGAAAACACACAAATCAAGACAGGAAAATAGGAGTCATGACTCAAAATTGTTGAAAGTAATGTTGGATGGTAAAATCTTTGAAATGAATTCATAAACACACACATCCAGCAAATGAGAACTGACCACACTCTGTTATCCTCATGTTTATATTTGTTCAGTTTTTTGTTTTCTTGCATTTCTCTTATTTTTTTTTAACACATAGTTACAAAATGCAGTTTCAAGTCTGAGCAGAGCTGTTTTCCTGGCAAATGTAAGCCAACTAATGTTATTTTATAACAAATTTAACAATTTTAGTCAGATACGTTCTCAAGAAAAATCTGCAAATATGAAGATTTCTTTTGCATTTCTTAAAACCACATCATAAGATAATCAAGTTAACATTTGTAGAATCAGAATTGTTCTCTTTTGCAATGTATTGCATTTAAAAATATATATATTTTTATTCCTCTACCTCTATTATGAAACGATTAATCAAATAAATCGTGATTAATCGACTATTGAAATAATTGTCAACTAATTTAGTAATCAATTAATTGGTAGCTGGAGCATACTAATACAAAAAGAGGCCATTTGTTGAAAGAACAGCATACAAAGAGCAGATACTAAATCAAAACTGTACAAAAATATAAACATTTTGCATTTAAAATAAAAAAAACATTTGTTTGTAAATATGTTCTGCCTAAAACTCCACAAATTACGTTTTTATCAAATTATTAGTCAATCAACAAAAATAATCCATAAATTAGCATACAGTGTTTTGTTAGATGCTATTTTTGCTACACATAACCAACCGTTATTGTATTGCATTTTAGGCAATACAGTTATTTTCTTTTTTTTTTAAAGTAACTGAAATATTTCCTTATTTGCATCTTTTAATGAATTTTTGATATTGTGTCAAAAAAGGTTTGTGCTTAAATGAAAAATCTGCACAATGCAACAATTTGCTTTATTCGATTAATCGTCAGAATAAATATTTCTGTAACTAAACCATAAATAACACTAATTTATTGACAAAACTCTTTCTACTGTATTTGTTTAAAGGGTTATGTTGGTTTTGCAGCTTTATATGCATTTGTTTCTGTATTAACTATTAAAAATCTGCTTTTATAACCTATTCTTATGTTATATTCTGATGTTTTAAGTTAAATTAGTGAAAGAAATGAATATTTGATGGCATTCTAATTTACGGTTTGGTTCTGTTGTGATCTAATGATCCCTGCGAAGGCTGTAATAAGGAGCCCACTCCCCGTGCATCAGTGCGGATTTTTTTATTCACTCGCCTCCTCCTCTAAAATGCAGTTAGGTATGTTAAATAAAATCAGACGACCAATAAGCAAAGCCACTAAAGCGACACACTCATCACTCAGATCACCCGGCGGACCTCTGAGCTGTCAATTACTTCACTCCTGCAAGCGCGCCTCGCATACTGACGCCGGCGGAGGACCAGACCAGTTCATTAATTGATCTTTGGTATTCCCCAACGAGGACGGAGGCTCAGCAGAGCAGCGTTTGCTGATTTCGTCGGTAAAATCCACCACTTGTTCGTCTCTCTAAGCGGGTTCGGACTCGGCGGACGGTTTTAATGAGAAGGAAAACTGGTGTGTGAATGTGAAAACAAATTGTCAGCGCTGGCGAACTTGATGTACCTCAGGCTGAATATAGTCAGGGTTGCCAGGTTGGGCGGGTTTGGACTCGGTTTGGGCGTGTTGTTGGAATTTGGGATGATTTTTTACAACATGTGGCCGGATTTTAGAAACTGTTCAGTGGAAAATTATTTCTAAAAGGTCTGAAGGGCTGTCATTGGACTTATTCTTATTATGACGTTATTCCCAAACAAGTTTATTCTCATAAAACTATAAGTTTAGTTTCGTAATTTTCCGACCTTACTTTTGTATTACAGCTTTATTCCCGAACAAGTTTATTCTCGTAATTTTGACTTTAGTCTTGTAGTATTATGTCTTTATTCTCGTAGTATGACTTTCATTTTTATTGTTCTTATTTTTGTTAGTGTTGCTCTGACATTCTGGGGGGTTTTCCACACACATATGTTTTTAAGTGAAACTACTCAAGGTTGAAATTTGTTCTCGTTTTCTTTAGAGTTGGTCACATTTTACGTTTCATTTGGCTGGAAACCATCAGATCTGGCAACCCTGAGTCCAACTTTCCATCACCCCAGTTTATGTCAGTGCAGCAGCAGCATCTTATATGCGACAGCTGCGTTGTTTTATTCCACTGTTTCCTGTGAGTTGCGATGCACCAGCTTCCTCCTGGACCCCTTCAGACTTGCTGATGCATTCTGTTAGTCTGCGATCCGCTCTGCCTTGTTCCGCTCCACACAGCCGCGCATGAAACTTGCAAACCTGCAGGCCTTGAAGTCAACACGCCGCCTGTCTAAATTGTTCTCTTCCAGGCACCGAGAACAAGCTCGATGTAATTATTCTGCCCCTCAGAAGTGGAGCGCTGGCTAAAATAAAGGAGACGTGTCTTTGCCAAGCACAGTCCAGCGCGCTGATAGACCCGTCTGCAGGCCGAGCCGTCCCTGGAGAAACGGCCAGCGGCACGGATGTCAAATACGCAGATGAGCAGATATCAGAATCCGTCCGCATTATGAACTAAAACAGAAAGCTGGATGCCATTTTACTTATAATCATGTTTTAAACTGACAGATCTCATTTTGGTGCAAAGCAGCGCGAGGAAAACATGAGTAGTAACGTTTGACATTCTCCCCCATAGACTTTTAGTGTTTGGGGTGGACAGCAGGTTGCAGAAAAGTGAAACTTTTTCACATTATAAACACAAAGAAACATTTTTCACTTGTGAAATGGGTGTAAAATGATACAGTTTGTTTACAAATACAATTCTGAAAAGCACAAAATCTTACCAAATATTTTGAGTCTACAAAGTAGTTTCTAGTGCAAATATACTATATACTAGTATACTTGATATAAGACAAAACTAACTTAACTTACAACTTTTCAACATGATATAAGTTACTTGTAGGGTGAAAAGCTGTTCGCTAACAATGACTAGCATTAGTTTTNAATTTTGTTGCAAAACCATTCAGTGATAGATAAACTAAAGCACATGTCAAACTCGAGGTCCGGGGGCCAAACCTGGCCCGCTGTAGCTTTTTCTGCGGCCCTTTAGACTCTAAATTATATCATTAAGTTCCTCTAGTTTTTCATAAATTCACAAAATTCCTACAAAATCAATTTTTCCTGATATTTACTGCAGATGTGTCTAAAAATTTGCCAAAAACGTTTAAATGTCTGCCTCCTCAGCCTTACATGATGTCAAGTTATAGTCTGATTAATACGGCGATTAATAAAAAGTCACATTTAACATCATACATACATTAGCGCAATTATCATAAAAATTCCTTACAAATATTTCTAAATTAGAACCACAAAATCTGTGATTTTGATTGCATAAAAACCACATAAACGATCATATAATTCTGGTTGGACTGATCAATATTATTTAATTTTAAGAAACACTTACACTTAACAGCTGAAACAAACAGGTGTTTGTTAATATTTTAACAGTTTATTTAGTTTTATCAATACATTCTGGCACAGCCGGCCCTTTAAGAACAATCAGATTTTTGATTTGCCCCAAATGAAACTGAGTTTGACACCCCTGAACTTAAGTATTTAACAGTCTATTCTCTGAGCTACAGGTAAAGACTTTAAAACTGGAGTGATGCGCTCGGTCTTCCAAAGTTTTAGTGAGATAAACTGTAAAGACACTAAAGTAATCAGTATCTAGGTCTTGCTGGGAGATTTGTCCTCTAATCCTGGAAATGTTTTATTTTAGGTGATGGAAGACCGACTTTGTAACCGTCTTTATGTGATTCTGAAGGTTCAGGTCTGATTCCATCACCATGTACCCAGATTTCAGACCTGATCACGGGTTTCTAGGTGTTTCTAATGCGATGCATGCGTACGCAGCATCGCCCTGTTAGGTTCCTATCAGTCACACATCCCAGTAGATTTGCATCCAACTCTTCCTGCGGTCACAACAAGCGACAAAATGGAGCTGGAAGACTAACACCACTAAGCCAGCAGCAGAGTGCAAAGTCGAGCTTGCGTCCGACACGAGCCTCTAATTAGAGTTAATTAGATCTTAACTCTGGAAATGCTTGACTCTCCTTTCCCTGACGTCCAACTCAACTCAAATACTATTTATAGTTCTCAAATCAATCCTTTTGACCATAGCAGGGTAAAATCTGTGCCTTGTCTTGTGATTTGCTAATTTGCAGGAAAGCAGAAGAATCAAACTCTGAGATCTACTGGCTGCAAACCTGCAACATTTCAACACATCTCTGCTCCAGCATATATGATTTAACTAACTGGTTACTGACCAGACCTTTCTAAAACCTGCTGACATATCTAGAAGTTAGCATGAGACGGAAACTTTCCAAACTCGAGTGTTTTACTGCTGATAACATTACCACTAAAAAAAGTCCATCATTATGTCTAAATCAGGTTTCCGACACAGTAGCCATCAGACGCTCGTATAATGCCAAATAACGTCTCATTTCAGAATTATAAGGGCTATCTGCGCCTTTCTCTGCCCGGCTTCGGCGTCTGATTAGGTTTTCAAAGCAGCTCTGAGCACATGTTACAAAGTCTATATTTAATGTGCAAGGCAAACCATCATAAATCTCTAAAGCGCTCATCAGTTTTCTCCAATGGCAGTCTAAATCACTCAGAGGATGAAAAAGCTGACACTTCTCCCCGTCTTCGGCTGCAGAATGGAAGCTATCTGGCTTTAGATTCTTCTGACTCCTTTGGCTCATTTATCAAGCTGTGAGTTCTGCTTCCAGACTGTGGGCAAAGGGAGATATTCAGCTGCTCCCTGCCACTGCACAAAGTGTGCTTTTTCTTCTCAAGCTCCTCTGTTTGGGTGCCAGTTTATATCTTCATGACAAACGCATTTATTCCTGTTTCAACGTGACGTTTTGTTAGAGTTATGGCTGAAACGATTAATCGTGATTAATCCATTATTACAATAATCGTTAACTGGAGTACACAGACTCCAAAAGGGGAAATTTGCTGAAAGAACATCATGTTCAAGCAGTACTTAAACCAAAACTGTGCAGAAAATATAAACATTTATCATTTAAAATAAGAAAAACTGTTTGTCTTGAATCCATTCTACCAAAAATTCCACATAAGAGAGCATGAAAAATGTATACAAGGTGTCAAATGAAAAATTTGCAGAATATTAAAATTTTTGCATCTGATCACTTGTCAGAATAAGGAATTAATAACAAAAATATTAGTTGCAGTCCTATGTAGGATATTTCATCACATTTAAACTGCAATAAAGTACTAATCAGATGCACATATGGGCAATAATCAATTGTTCACCAAATGAATGCTATGTGTTTGTGTTTTAGGCAATAAAATGTTTTTCTTTTTTTAAAAAGGAATTGAATCATTTGTTTTTTTGGCACCTTTCAATGTATTTTTAAATTTGCATTAGAAAATTAAAAAATCTGCAGAATGAAAGTGTGTATCCAATTAATCAATTATTAAAATAATCGATTAATCAATAACTAAACTGCCAGTTGCAGCCTTAGTGAGGACATGTTATCACATCAAAATGTTTTTTTTTATTATTATAAAAAGGAATCGAATAGTTTGTTTTTTGGTGTATTTAATGTATTTCTAATACTGCATAAAAAAGAAATGAAAAACCTGTCGAATGTGCCAATATTTGTAACCGATTAATCATTTAATCGTCATAATAATCAATTAATCAATAACTAAAATGTTAGTTGCAGCCGTAGTAATGATGTTTAAAAGCCCAAACATAATAAGACACCCAGAGCAAAAGTTGCAGTGCAGAATGATGTTATTAGTAATAAAATGGCTGATTTGGCCCTTTTGTTGATGAAGAGGGCGATGTTGAGGGATATTCAATGAAGCCAATGGGTACATTTCTGAATGTATAACTGTGTTGGAGTTGATGCAGGCCTCGGTGCACAGATACCCATCCGTAATCCATATTCAGAGCCGCTTTCTATTGATTGAGTGTGTTCCAGATAAGAGGGGATGCTGAATCGCACAGAGATAATACATTCTATGGATCACAGGAATGCAAATCAAATCAGATACCCATGCAAATGTGTGCCAAAGTCATTTCAAACAGATTTTATTTTATTTATTCAGATTCTGAAAATTCCTTATTTCAAGTTTGCATTTGTAGCTTTCGCTCTCTCTCTCTCTCTCTCTGTTTTTTTCCCTTCTCCTTCCTGAGCTCTCTTGGAAAATAATTAATTGGCTAATGTTTTTCAGAGCCCAATTACCGGCTCGCCTTCTCCTCAACATGCACAATCAGGAGGCGTGACGCATATCCCCAAACCCCTTGATCACCACTGTCCTTAGTCAGCAGCCAACTGCTGAATCACTGGCTGCTTGAGTCTGTTTCTTTCTCCGTCGGCATTCAGAGTTTGATTCGCAGGGATATTTTCTCCAAACAACTCCAGCTGAAATTGTTTCCTGGGGCTCATGCTTTATGTCGTACACTCCCAGTCAGACCTTTACATGCACTCACTGGTCTGAATGTTATATATGGGCTTGTAATGATTAATTTGAACCACATTTCTCCCAGTATAAACTGGTTACAATTGTAAAAGTTCAGTATTCACGGATTTTCTCCAAATTATTTGCCTAGATAGAGCATATCTAAATTATGTTTTAAAGATGAAATGATAGTTGACACTGTTGGATCGCAGTTGCAAAGCAACCAATCAAGGAGCACCAGTCATTTTCCTTGTCGCTGATTGGCTCTTTCCCCAATAAGTTAAGGAGATCACATGACTTTAGCAGCAAAAGTATAAAAAAAGCACATGGAGTCAAAATAGTGTTTTGACTCCATTTCAAAGTCTTTTTGAAGCAACAGTAGCATCAATTTCAATAAACTACATATTGGGATTAAAATGTTTACTTTATTCATTAAGTGCCTAGTTATGCTAATTGGCGACATACCTAAATTTAAACTAACAGTAAGTGCAATGTTCAAATCAAGAGCCTCTAATTCAAACTTTTTGCCATGTGGACCAAAATTGTAGACTCAAAAAAATAGTTCTGGGTCAAAAATAACAAACCTAAAATAAAGCAAATAAAGTATTTGTTGTAGATTCAAAACTTGAAAGTGATTTTTATGATGGTGTATAAAATAAGGAGTACATTTTCACCAAACACTCGGATGTTTTGTGATTAATCTCTGAAATTTTCTAGAAAATTTTCAAAATAAAATTTGAAATTGAAATACAGAAGTTTCCAGTAATTTTTGTTGAAAATTTCTGATGATAATCTAAAAATTTGGGAAGGGAGTTTCTAGCAAATTTCTGAGATTGCTCTCAAAATATCAGGGTATTTATTTATTTTTTTTTTACTGTTTTTGCTTTATGAAAAAAAAAGCATCCAGTTTTCAGTTTCTTTTGGACTCGACTGAATTAATTTATTTTCAGTAGTAAGAGCAGGATTTGGTTCACTTCCTTTCAAAAAGAATAAAAGCTAACTTGGGTGCAGCAAATTTGGCTTTTCAGTAAAAATCTTTGGATAATTTTAGTTTCACCTTTTGCTAAAACTTAGTAATAAGAAAAAATCTTTGTGCTGTACTTTATGTATTCCTGTGTAAGAAAATTAGATATACGTGTCAAATTTGTATCATTTTTGAATTGCAATTGTGGGCCAAACGAAGTCAGTCCAAGGGCCACAAATTTCTTTTGGACACTCCTGCTCTAGTTGATTTCACAACTCATTAGAAGCAAAAAAAAATCAGTAATAAAACATTAAAATCAATGTTTTACCAAACCAATACAAAACAATTTGCATTTGTTGATGATGTCATCAATGCTTAAAAATGGTCACAACTGGGTTTTTCCACTGGTGGACATACAAAACTGGTTCTGGAGTAAATAAAACTAGATAATTCAAATCTAAAATTTGTCCAGAAAACCAGCTAATTTAAATTAACTCTGCCAATTCAACTCATGCTGACTGATTGTAAACCTCTGACCTGAAATGTGTTTACAAACAAACTACTGACCATGGAGAGCATCAATAATGCATTTGCCAATAAAGTCATGCCCGGTGTCTCTGTGTCATGTTTTTATTGATTTAACAGAGGCAGAAAACACACAAATCAAGACAGGAAAATAGGAGTCATGACTCAAAATTGTTGAAAGTAATGTTGGATGGTAAAATCTTTGAAATGAATTCATAAACACACACATCCAGCAAATGAGAACTGACCACACTCTGTTATCCTCATGTTTATATTTGTTCAGTTTTTTGTTTTCTTGCATTTCTCTTATTTTTTTTTAACACATAGTTACAAAATGCAGTTTCAAGTCTGAGCAGAGCTGTTTTCCTGGCAAATGTAAGCCAACTAATGTTATTTTATAACAAATTTAACAATTTTAGTCAGATACGTTCTCAAGAAAAATCTGCAAATATGAAGATTTCTTTTGCATTTCTTAAAACCACATCATAAGATAATCAAGTTAACATTTGTAGAATCAGAATTGTTCTCTTTTGCAATGTATTGCATTTAAAAATATATATATTTTTATTCCTCTACCTCTATTATGAAACGATTAATCAAATAAATCGTGATTAATCGACTATTGAAATAATTGTCAACTAATTTAGTAATCAATTAATTGGTAGCTGGAGCATACTAATACAAAAAGAGGCCATTTGTTGAAAGAACAGCATACAAAGAGCAGATACTAAATCAAAACTGTACAAAAATATAAACATTTTGCATTTAAAATAAAAAAAACATTTGTTTGTAAATATGTTCTGCCTAAAACTCCACAAATTACGTTTTTATCAAATTATTAGTCAATCAACAAAAATAATCCATAAATTAGCATACAGTGTTTTGTTAGATGCTATTTTTGCTACACATAACCAACCGTTATTGTATTGCATTTTAGGCAATACAGTTATTTTCTTTTTTTTTTAAAGTAACTGAAATATTTCCTTATTTGCATCTTTTAATGAATTTTTGATATTGTGTCAAAAAAGGTTTGTGCTTAAATGAAAAATCTGCACAATGCAACAATTTGCTTTATTCGATTAATCGTCAGAATAAATATTTCTGTAACTAAACCATAAATAACACTAATTTATTGACAAAACTCTTTCTACTGTATTTGTTTAAAGGGTTATGTTGGTTTTGCAGCTTTATATGCATTTGTTTCTGTATTAACTATTAAAAATCTGCTTTTATAACCTATTCTTATGTTATATTCTGATGTTTTAAGTTAAATTAGTGAAAGAAATGAATATTTGATGGCATTCTAATTTACGGTTTGGTTCTGTTGTGATCTAATGATCCCTGCGAAGGCTGTAATAAGGAGCCCACTCCCCGTGCATCAGTGCGGATTTTTTTATTCACTCGCCTCCTCCTCTAAAATGCAGTTAGGTATGTTAAATAAAATCAGACGACCAATAAGCAAAGCCACTAAAGCGACACACTCATCACTCAGATCACCCGGCGGACCTCTGAGCTGTCAATTACTTCACTCCTGCAAGCGCGCCTCGCATACTGACGCCGGCGGAGGACCAGACCAGTTCATTAATTGATCTTTGGTATTCCCCAACGAGGACGGAGGCTCAGCAGAGCAGCGTTTGCTGATTTCGTCGGTAAAATCCACCACTTGTTCGTCTCTCTAAGCGGGTTCGGACTCGGCGGACGGTTTTAATGAGAAGGAAAACTGGTGTGTGAATGTGAAAACAAATTGTCAGCGCTGGCGAACTTGATGTACCTCAGGCTGAATATAGTCAGGGTTGCCAGGTTGGGCGGGTTTGGACTCGGTTTGGGCGTGTTGTTGGAATTTGGGATGATTTTTTACAACATGTGGCCGGATTTTAGAAACTGTTCAGAGGAAAATTATTTCTAAAAGGTCTGAAGGGCTGTCATTGGACTTATTCTTATTATGACGTTATTCCCAAACAAGTTTATTCTCATAAACTATAAGTTTAGTTTCGTAATTTTCCGACCTTACTTTTGTATTACAGCTTTATTCCCGAACAAGTTTATTCTCGTAATTTTGACTTTAGTCTTGTAGTATTACGTCTTTATTCTCGTAGTATGACTTTCATTTTTATAGTTCTTATTTTTGTTAGTGTTGCTCTGACATTCTGGGGGGTTTTCACACACATATGTTTTTAAGTGAAACTACTCAAGGTTGAAATTTGTTCTCGTTTTCTTTAGAGTTGGTCACATTTTACGTTTCATTTGGCTGGAAACCATCAGATCTGGCAACCCCGAGTCCAACTTTCCATCACCCCAGTTTATGTCAGTGCAGCAGCAGCATCTTATATGCGACAGCTGCGTTGTTTTATTCCACTGTTTCCTGTGAGTTGCGATGCACCAGCTTCCTCCTGGACCCCTTCAGACTTGCTGATGCATTCTGTTAGTCTGCGATCCGCTCTTCCTTGTTCCGCTCCACACAGCCGCGCATGAAACTTGCAAACCTGCAGGCCTTGAAGTCAACACGCCGCCTGTCTAAATTGTTCTCTTCCAGGCACCGAGAACAAGCTCGATGTAATTATTCTGCCCCTCAGAAGTGGAGCGCTGGCTAAAATAAAGGAGACGTGTCTTTACCGAGCACAGTCCAGCGCGCTGATAGACCCGTCTGCAGGCCGAGCCGTCCCTGGAGAAACGGCCAGCGGCACGGATGTCAAATACGCAGATGAGCAGATATCAGAATCCGTCCGCATTATGAACTAAAACAGAAAGCTGGATGCCATTTTACTTATAATCATGTTTTAAACTGACAGATCTCATTTTGGTGCAAAGCAGCGCGAGGAAAACATGAGTAGTAACGTTTGACATTCTCCCCCATAGACTTTTAGTGTTTGGGGTGGACAGCAGGTTGCAGAAAAGTGAAACTTTTTCACATTATAAACACAAAGAAACATTTTTCACTTGTGAAATGGGTGTAAAATGATACAGTTTGTTTACAAATACAATTCTGAAAAGCACAAAATCTTACCAAGTATTTTGAGTCTACAAAGTAGTTTCTAGTCCAAATACCTTAGTATACTTGATATAAGACAAAACTAACTTAACTTACAACTTTTCAACATGATATAAGTTACTTGTAGGGTGAAAAGCTGTTCGCTAACAATGACTAGCATTAGTTTTAGCTGTCAAGTTGTCAACATAACACACTAAATCCTAAATGTACGCCTGATATATAAAAGAAATTAGGACACAGTGCTTTGCTACTAATTGCCAACAATACAACAACTAGATGACAAGGTCAGGAAAAGTTTTAATTAAGAAAAAAAATAGCGACGGAGAGGGAAGCAGTTCATTTACGCTAGCTTGACTATGACAACCGTAATTTTTTAAAAAAGGCGACACAAACCAACTCTGACAGATCATCAGTAAAGCAGGTGTTTAAATTAGCTAATCAACCACCGCTGTGTTAGCTTAGCTAATAGCAGCAGTAGCTAATCAATCACCGCTGTGTTAGCTTAGATAATGGCAGCGGTAGCTAATCTACCACAGTGAAAACATAAAACTGTAACGTACTGAACGTTCTGTTGTTTGTGTGGAAAATGTTTGAGTATTTTTTATTTGGGTCTTGAATCTGCATTAGTGGAGCTGTTGTCGGTCAGTTGCTATGGCAACAGCTCTGTGTGTAGCATAGCCAATACAGAGAGTGAGAAAAAAGAATATGAGTAGTTTTGAGTTATTATTCAACGTTTGTTCTGCGTTATTTTTCTTTTACGAGGCGCACTGCACTAAACTAGTAATACATACATCTCCATGATTTATTTTAACAGAATTGTTAAAAATTAAATAAGAAGTAACTTTTCACCAGGATATAGTAAATTATTTTAAGTAAATAATTCCTAAATATTGATAAAGTAGTACTAATTCCACTGCCAGATTATTTAATTGATTATAACACATTTATCTCATGTTTTAAGTGGAACTGGTACTTTTTTTATGTAAGTTCTTGCTGAAAAGTTTTTTATAAGTTAGTTTTGTCTTTTTTCAAGATATTTGCACCAACATCTAGATAAATACTTGGTAAGATTTTGTGTTTTTGCAGTGAGTGAATGAAGTAGAAATAGATTTGAACAGAGTTGAAATGTGAAAACATTAAAAAGTTCATTGTACACAAAAACGGATGTTATGGAAAAGTAAGACTGTTGTTCTTTTGCTCTTATTCAGTGTTTTTATTGGTGCAAAGGATAAGCATCTTAAAGTACGAACTTTATCTCAACTGTTTTGAGGTAAAATAATTACTTGGCATGAATCCTCCTTACAGCTACGATCAAAACAAGAACAAAAGCGAACTGGCGGATCAGAGAGAACTAGTTACAAATAAAAATCCAGTTCAGAACTGGGGTGAGGCGACCGTGGAGCAAAAACAAATCAATAGACAGAGCGGATGAGTCCAATCCCTGCTCATCAGGAGGATCCCTGGGGATTGGAGAAGGCTCCCCAACACTGCCCGCCCATTACCTCCCAATCCTGTCAAATCCCAACACAAAGCCGCCGCCGCCGCGTCCAACAAAGCAAGCAGCTTCCTTTGCACCACAAATGAAAAACTGCATATTGAAACTATCCTCTAATATCTTGTTTTGATGTGAGAGCTTAGTTTTAGTGATGATGATGATGATGAAAGGGGAGCGCTGCATCTCTCTTACTTTGAAGTACTTTATTAGTGCTATTAGTGTGTGTCCTTCAGCTTGCTGCATCCAGTAAGGAGGGAATAATTATTGTAATAAAGTCTGTGAGTTACAATAAACAGCAGCGGGAGGAGGGGGTCACCTAAATTCATTAGAGGTGCAACGAGGGAGAAAGCTGCTGCTTTCATCCGTCTGCAAATCAAATTTAAACTTCATTCTGTGTGGATTTTTAAAACACACTGCAAAAACAAAATCTAACCATGTATTTTTTGGTCTAGTTACAAATATAAATATGTTATTACACTTGAAGTAAGACAAAACTAACTTGAAACAAACTTTTCAACAAGATATAGGATCTTGTTTAGTCAATAATTCCCTAATATGGATTAAAAACTGGCAGATTATTTCACTTAATTCAACAAATTTTTCCAAATTTACTAAGATATTTGCACTAGAAACTCAACCAAAATTACTAGGTGGGATTTTGTGTTTTTGCAGTGTAGGGGTGTCACAAGTACACAAAAGGTTTTGCACTGCAAAAACTAAATCTTACCAAGTATTTACAGCCCAGTTTCTTGGTACACTTGAAAGAAGACAAAACTAACTTGCATGTAGCTTCTCAGCAAGATAGAATAGCTTGTTTTAAATCAATAATTCCTTAATATTGATGAAAAGGTTATTTCACTTAAAACAAAACAATTTTACCATGTTAAAAGTAAATTAATCTGCCAATGAAACCAGTAGTTTTTCAGCTCAGTTCAATCCTACGTACTTTATTAATCCCAAAGGGAAATTAAATGTTGCGTCATATTATCTAAGGTTCTTCAAAGAGCGCTTGTGAAAGGGAAGCACCTCCATTAGCAGTCAGTATTACAGTGACTCTGAAGATACCTCTGACTGAAGACACTTTTTTATCACCAGAATTGTTTTGGATTTTTTTTTTTTTTTAGTTTCTAAAATCTAAAGAATGAACATAAACTGCAAAAATAGATTGTTGGTTGAGTTTCTTGTGCGAATATCCTAGTTCACTTGAAATAAGACAAAACTAACTCACAAGTTAGCAAGAAAAAGGAGCTTCTTTTCAGTCAATAATTCATCAGTTTTGATTAAAGACAGTATTGAATTCTGCACCTAAAAATAAACACTAAAACTACTACTGTAACTAATAAAAAGTAAACTATATTTACAAAAAACCCACTCTAAATAAAATTAACTGAATTACACAAACCAAAAGTCACAACAAAATAAAATGAAACTACAAAAAAAAGATAAAAGATTATTAGACCTTCCTAAATCTTCACTGTGAGATTCAGTTGCTGCAATAAAAGATGAATAAATTTCAGCGTTTCTGCTGATAACTGTGGTCAGAGTTAGTTTATCAGTGCAGGAAAAGTCTGTGGGTGGGTGAAGGATTTGGCCTTTGATTGAGTTGAGCAGCATCCACTCTATTGGCCTGTCCATCTCTTTAATTCCACTGTCAATGAGAACAACTTTCATTCTTCATTACACTGCACGGCAGCCCATTTATCAGCTCTGAGAACCTCTGACTTCACTAGCAGGTCGCTTTTTAGTGGCTGTTTTTACAGTTTTTCTTACGGCGTTCTAGCTATAGTTTTAATTAACAGCAGAAAATATAAACAAAACACGAGAACATCATTTATACAAAAGGAAATTCAGTCATTCACAGGAGAATAAATGGATAAATAAAAAAAAATTAAAAAAATGCAAAATGTGAGCACACCAGAAACCAAACTTTGCTAAACTATTATCAAAAATTCACATTTTGCGTATTTTTGTACGTCTAATTTGCTTCTAAAAGAAACACAAGATATTTAAACAAAAAAAAAAAAAAAAAACACTCAGATGTTTAGTTGGCAATAAGTTCATGTTTTTTAGTGTCTGGAATATGAGCCGAGTCAAAAACCTCCTGAATGTAACCAATCAGGAGGCACTGCCCGTCACCTAGCAACCGAAACCCGTAACCTAGCAACCCAGGCAGAGTTCCACCACAGCTGGTTTTAACAGGAAAAGACAAGTAATATGTTGATCACTTACCATTCAAAAATGGACGGTTGTAAAATGGTTCATCTCTTTTCAGCCATTTTCACGTTCAGCTGTAAACGTTAAGTTATGAGGGGGTGACCCTTAAAAGAGCTCACTTTGACTAAAATCTCATTACTTAGAAATTATTTTGTCCAAAAAAAACATACAATGAACATGTTTTGTTCAAGGAAGCATAATCAGTCTTCTTTAACGTATAAACGACCCATTTATCTATTCATTTTCTATTGGATGGAAAAATCAAATAAAATCCTAGAGGAATAAAATAATAATAATAATAATTAAAGATGTTAAGCAGCTGAATATTCAGACTTTGTGAAAAAGGCTTAAAGTACATTTTAAAAATTATTTGTTGTTATTAATGGCACTTTGTTTTCCAAAAAGCTACAGAAAACGGATGGAACAACCCATAAAATAACATTTTTATTTAAGAAAACCCAATGAATTTATATACATAAAGCTGGAAAAGCTGCCAACTGTTCCTAAATTTCCTTCCCCTCATTAATACCCCCAGCTGTCAGCAACATACTAGAAAGTCCTTTAAAAGTCTGGTTGATGCATCTGTTCGGTTGACCTTTAACTGGGCCAACCAGCAGATATCGATACACAGAGCGAAGTATTGACCAGAATGAATACAGCTGGGACTAAAAGAGCTCAAGGACCAGAAAACAAGACCAAGAGATATACCACAGGCCAAAATAAGGTAACAAACATCACATGAAGGGCTAATAAAGCTAAAGAAAAACCCAAAGGGAACCCTATCCTGTACCATAATAAACCCATAGAAGACCAAACTGTTCATTTTTGGGTCCAAGTTGATGGAAATGGAGGAACTAAGTAATAAAAAAATGAAATGATGACCCATGATTGAGGAAAATCGGAATAACATTCACAGTTTGTAAATGTAAATCAGACCATGACCTTACAAACGTTGATGCCCTCATTATGAATATATTAATATGGAACAGATCTGGTGAAGAGGCTCCAGTTTTACTATAACAGTGGAAAGAAAAGATGATTTACACTAATTAATTACGTATTATTAAAGCTGTTTGTACTCCACTTTAACTGAACAAAACTACATTTATACTATTTTCTGTTTATTTCATATACCAAGGATACCTGTCTGTTTACCTGTACAACTTGGGTCAAATGTTTTGGGTTTCCTGCCACATGTTTTTCACTTTGTTGGAACCCAAACAGAGAAAAACTGAAAGCTTGTTACAAAAATGTTGCTGAAATACTTTAGAACAAGGATACATCCAGTACAAATGAAAGAGACTCTGGGCAGAAGTCGCAAAAGGTGCAGTTACATCAATGCTAACGTTTAATTTCTCTAGGTAGTTTTATCTGGGTAGATCCTGTGTACAAGTTAAAAACTAACTTTAGTGTGACTATTAGCTGACACTAGCTTAAAAGCTAAATACCGTAAGTCGGAGTCATAACTATCTCTAGCCTAAATGCTAACTATTGTGACTGTTACTTGCCATTAGTCTAAACATTATCAACTGTTAGCATCTTTGTAAAAGAAGTTAAGCTATAGCCGTTAAGTGCTGTTAGCTTATGTGCTAATTACCATTAGTTGGGCCGTTAACTGATGCTAGTCAACCATTAGCACCTTTGTCGAAGAAGTTAGACTTTAACTGTTGAGTCAAGTCAGCCTAAATGCTGACTACTGTTAGTGTGACCGTTAGCTGCCTTTAGTTTAAACGTTAACAGCATCTCTGTAAAAGAAGTGAGGCTGGAACAGTTACTGTGACTGCCGCTAGCTTAAATGTTAATTACGTCACTATTACTTTTTACTGCCATTAGTCTAAATGTTATTATCTGTTAGCATCTTTGTACAAGACATTACACCGTAAGATTTAACTGCCATTAGTTTAAAGGCTAACAACCGTTAGCATATTTGTAAAAGAAGTTAGCCAGTTTTATGATTATTTGCCTTTTGATTATAAGTTATTTATTCATGTACTGGTATATTTGCAAGTATGAAATTGGAGATTTGTTTGTTTTAGGAATGTAACATATGCTAATTTCATGACTGTTTATCCATACTGCTTCATTTTGAACATAATATGTAACTTCCAGAATAGAGTCTGGTTAGTTGAGGCGTACTTGTACATGCATGCATGCGACATCTACGCAGGTGAAGCCGCCCAGCAGCGCAGGCAGGGGTCGGCTACTTCCTGAAGGACATCATGACTTTGCAGGCTCGTATTTTTTATATATTTTTTTAAAGAGAAAACTCGTGACCATCTGGTTGCAGGACAATCTCAGGACAGCAAAGACTAACACACCTGCTGTTAGGTAATGAGTCTGTCCACAAGGATTACACAAATACATCCAAATCTTTACGCCAATTAGAGGTGAGAACTGGAAGTTTGTGCTGCAGTCAGTTTAGCTGATAAACGGCTTCTATTTATACACCATATATATATATATATGTGTGTGTGTGTGTACATTTTTGTTTTTTGTAGTGTTTCTTAGCAATCATCAACTTTTTTTGTAGTTAACAGAGGTCCAAACTGCAACCTGGCTTTTGGGAGAGGAGTTTGCAGATGACAACAATAACAAATGCATTGACTAAGCAGGAAAAATCCACATACCATGACTTAATGTATGGCTTCCTCGCGAGGCTTTGCTTACCTGCACACATTTTTGAATATGATCAGCACTCCTTCTCTGCACAAATCCCAGGACTCAAGGTGTAGGTGGAGGTTTGAGAGAGCAAACCCTCTTCCCGCCTTTGGTTTCATTGAGGAAGAGCAAAGAAAAAAAAAGGTAATTTTTCCGTGGAGCTTCAATTTATAATCCCTGGCCATTGCAATCATGGGCCGTGAATTTGTTTTTGTGATACTGACTGGGTGTACTCCGCCAGCGGTATTGATTTCTTTCTTTTTGTTTAAGATTCAATGCGTGGGCGGCAGGATGATCATTTTGATTAGGCTGGAAGGGAGGCTGATTTTCACCCTCTATGTGTTTGCAATGTTGATAAGACTGTGACAAGTATAGGAAGCATGAATAATCCATGAAGTAAAGATGTATACCGTGCTGCTTTAACTTGAAAAGCCATTTTTCAGCTTCAGGATTTTTGTCACAAATCTGATACTTTTTTTTTCCTTTTTAGGAATAAATTTTCAAAGAATGGAGGACATTTATCTGCAGCTAGCCAAGACATTCAGCAGCTTTAAACAAAGTGCTGCCCTTTTTTAGCTTTATCTAAATGGGAAGTTATCATTACAGGTCACTGCATCAAATTTTGGCTCACTTTTTGTTCTGAGCTGGACTTTGACTATGCCACTACAACACTTTCATTTTCTTCTGTTCTGTTGTATAATTCAACTCCACTTGAGTTCAGGGTCTAAAATTAAAGTGTTTTCCTCAGGATATTTAGGTAAAGAGCATCAGTTACAGCAATGTATTTCAATGTGGGGGCCACCAGGGGGCGCTCAGAAAGATAGAAGGGATATGAGAAAACAAAAATACAAAAATAAAATTATTTTTATTATAATATGCAATCTGTTTTTATGATGGCGTATCAGGGCCGTTGTAAATAGAAGAAAAATTAATATATGTCTGGCAAAAAACTGATAAATTTTTAGATTAATCTCAGACATTTTCTAGAAAAGATATGGAAATATTTCCGTTTTAAAAGTTGAAAATTTGTTTAAAAAAATCTGAATTTTGAGATTAAACTCAGATTTTCAGTAATAAAACGTGTTTTTCAAAAACTTGTAAGTTTTTGAGTTTGAAAAGTTGAAAATTTGCTAGAAAACAGTTTGTAATGTCAGAGATTTGCTAGAAAATTTTTTCAAAAATTTGAGATTAATCTCAGAAATATTCTAGGAAAACTTGGAAATTAAAAAAAGTTTTTTGGTGGAAATTTACACTTAATTTTTTTCTCTCTACAATGACTCAAATAGACCATAATAGTTTTTTTTATTAGTTTTTATAAAGCTTAAGTTAAATTTTTTTATGCTCATCTTTATGTCAAATTAATCAACCTGCTTTGCTTCTCAAGCTAGCATAGCAAAAAATGCTAAGAACTCAACTAAAGCCAGAAGGTTTGAGGCAACATTTATGCTAAACAAACACAATAATTATTGAAAATTAAATGTTTCTCTACATATTTCATAACATTGTCGATGAAGCTGTAACTCCTTCCAGACACACAGACGTTAGTTACTTTTGCTCTCATTTCTCTTTAAGTTCTTAAAATTATTACAGGATGTTTCGCTTTGTGAGGTTTTCCTCGTTGTCTTTTAAAATGCTTAAACTTATTTTTCAGCAACATCTTAGTCCTAATGATGTTGCCATGCAGTTTTATCACTAGTTATACATTTTCTGTCTTTTTTTTTCTACCTGATTTAATTGAAGATGAACAAATTCACAGGCCCTTTTATTTTTGTGACAAAGCTGTATGAACAAATGATAACTGGTTTTTGTTCCTGCTCCATAGCTGTGGTTAATATTGATGTGGGTCATCTAATATAGCAGTAAAATGGCAGCTAGATGTTGTTTTTTAGGATTGGGAGCCTCCAAATTGCTGTTTTTGATGTGTTGATAACAAATAACAAGTTGAAGGTAGAAAACAATCACTACTGATTCTGAGGTCGTTCCACCAGCTGAATTGCATGTTGGGGTGAACCGGTTGGACCAGAGCAATCAGTCGGAGGTTGTCTTTCATTTTTAGAGCACAAATTGTTTTTACACACCAGCTTCTCCAGGTTTTAATTTAGGCAAACACACCAGGCTGTCAGTTTAAAAGAAACGGACCGACTTCTGTTTCCCAGTAACTCAAAAACAGGAACTGTAATCCAGATTACAAATCCAGAATGTCACCAAGTTTTTATGCAGAAACTACATATTAATAATTTCTGTTGGCCTCATACTATGATCCCTGATGATGCTCATTATTGCGTAACATTACCCAGAATCCTCAGCTCCATAAAGATAGTCCCTGAATTTACGGCTTAATTGGCTGTGTTGGTTAGGTTGTTTAATTCAATTCAGCACTGCTAATCCAGCTCATTTGCTTTTGCTACTTCTCTTTAAATATCTGACAATGAAATTCTTTTTGTTCTGATTCTGGTTAGAAAGCTGGGCACAGAGATGTTGGAGTAGGGGATTTGAACTTTCCTTGTTACGTTAGATAGAAAAGATGGTTTGAACTGCTCTTTGGTTCTACTCTGGTAATTGGGGTCAAAGTTCAGGTATTATTTGAGCTTCTAAGGGTGCATTTCCTCCAGTCCTGTTTGATCAAATTTAGTCCAACTGTGGTTTGTTTGTCTAGAGTTTGGTTTCTTTGGGGAGGTGTGAATCAAACCAAGAACCTTAACCCTGGTAAACTTACAAACCTCGGTTTGGTTTGGTTGAAGTGAACTCTGGTCCGGTTCAAATGCATATGTGGATCCTAAGTGGACTAGAGACCGCTACAAAAGCAGAAGGTGGACTACATCACAGGGCATTCTGGGTAAACACAACTAAAAACAAACGTGAGAGTCTAGCACTAGCTGAAGAAACGATCGGTAGTTGAAAGAGAAAACAACCGCTAAAATCTGACGCTGATGCTCCTTTTTTATTTACATTTTGCGAAAAAGGAAGTTGTGCTCAATGTCTTCTTCAGAAGTTTGTGTGTCGTTTCTTTTGATGGTTTTCAGTGCAGCGCCCCCACAGGCAAGGAGGGGAACAGGTTTTAAATTTGTTTTTTGTTGTTTTTTTACATAGTGCAATGTGAAAGAGAACCACAGCAGCTGAAAATGTAACAAATGTAGCAGTTGAGGGTGATAACTACCGGTTAACACCCTCATCCACATCAAACTGTCATAAAACAGACATTCATCAGTTTAATGATTTTTTTACTAAAAACTGCAGCATTTTATGTAGGCGACATGACAGGATAAAGACCCACTTCAGTTACAGTTTTGAAATAAATCCAGAGATGAAATCTAATGATGGTGAATTAAAGTGTAGGTGTGCACTCTCCACACTCTGGGGTGACTCAGAGAAACGGGTCCTATAGCAGCGGGAACCAACGGTACCAAACGCCCACGCTGACATGGGAAACAAAAACAAACTTTGGTCTGAATGAAAATGATAAAACGAACAGATACAATTCCGGTTTTGTCAGCTATTCAACCTTTTTGTGATTCTACTTTATGCTACGGCTCAGCTTTGAAACTCCAAGTGTCCCCAACAAACAAATCAACTTTCAAATGAGCTCTGAAGAATAACATGAACCAGAACACAGAACAGGGGAAAAAGTTTAAGTGTTGCAGTTTAGTTTTTTTTAAATCAGAATCTCTGGATCTGAGCTTTAAAGCTGAACAAAACATGTTCATTATACTCAAAATCATTCTTAGATAATGAGATTTGTTTCAAGATGAGCTGTTTTATTGCGTCCCGTCACTTTAATTCCAAATAAACTGTTGCCAGGGAGGTGGAGCAGTTTGGGTTGCTAGGCAACGGGCTGGGGTTGCTAGGTAACGGCTTGGAGCCCTTCTAACTGACTCAACTCTAGGAAGGTTTTTGAAACGGCTCGTTTTCCAGAAACTAAAACCTGTTTTTAGTCAGTAGAAACCCAAATGGAAGTATGAAAACGTTAAAAGTGGGAATTTTACAAACAAAAAGCTCTACAAACACTGAAAGTTGAACACAATTAATCGCATATAAAATACGATGTAAACCATTAAAATGAGAATCCTTAAAGCCTGATGAAGGACGGTGGAGTTTAACAGTCATAAAAAGAATCCTGATTTTCATCCAGTCTCCTTCTGACGACTGTTTTCTTTACCACCTTTAAAACTCCAGGTGCCGATTTCCCTCCTTACTGCCAACATGAGCAAAACGATGAAAGTTAAAATATTCCCCAACGTGTCCTCCAGTAATTTAACATGTTTTGTTTACAAAACACTCCTGCAAGTCTTGTTTCTTTTTTCTTTTTTCTTTCGGTTTCCTGTCGAGACTTTTCCACCTACAGCATGTTTATCCCCTTGGGTTCAGTATGTTTATATATATATATATTTTTTTTTCTTTTACTCTTGTCTGTTTGCCACCAAAATCATGCACGGCATCTCCGGGATGAAGAAGGGAGGAGAAAAAGTGAATTTAAGTCTAATTTCCATACAGCATGTCTGCTGAAGGAGTGATCTAGTATTCATTGTACCATATCGGTCAGAAATATTTGTCAATGGCAAAACTATTTCTTGAAGAATATTTGTCAAACATCCTGGAAGAAGTGAGGCTGAGAATATTACTAAGACGCAGTTCAACCGAGTTCTTTTTTCCAAAGCGTTAGTAATTTTTCTGCTCTTTTTTTAGTTTGATTCTAACCGAGTTAAAATGTTTTTTAAATGGTTTAAGCTTCTCTTTTTCTCCATAAAAATCCTACTTTCCAATGCAAACTAGGGAATCAAACGTGGTTCTGTGTTGATGATTCCGATTAAAAACTTAAACTTGTTGTTTTCACACTTAATTGTAGCTTTATTTTTTTCTTTTTGTCTCTAATCTTATACCAAATGCAGCTTTAGCTCATAGGAGAATGAGTTGGGGAGTGTTTTGGTGCTTATATTTCACATTTTCAGTCCTTTCATGGTTTTGAAACATGCTGATTATTCGAAGAGGCTCATCTGACGCATCAAACGTTGCAGAAAATATCCTTGCGAACTCTTGTAGGAAAAATGAAAATGAAACTATAATCTGTGATGCCTCGCTTCAGCAGAAGTACCAGTTTAACTAAAGTACGTGTTTTCAGCAGGAAGAAAGAAATGCTCAAAAGCACAACAATCAAAGTATGGCAGGATAAAGCGTCTTAATTTAGAGGAAACTACTACTGAAACCAACAGAGGGTTATGTCAAAACCTTGGGATAACTTAAGAGATTAATCTATTTATCTCAAGATAAAACTAGTTCACATAGCAATTTTTAAAGATGTTACTTTAAAATTGACCATCTAACAAGCTAATGTTACCTAAAGCTAACTTGGTAGCTTGTAGCTCTCTGGATAATTTTACACTGAGTAGGCTTTTTGAAACCATTTTTTCTCCTCATTAAGATAATAAATTGCTTTTTTCTTCAGTAGGACCATCTTACAATGTCACAAGCATAAAAACTACAATATATTGACTGGTGAATGTTGTAAACATAACCTTCATACTAACATCATACCTGGATGTCAGAAAAAGTTATGGAAAAAAATCCCTAAATCGGGAAAATTTGGTTTTCTGATGGTTAACCTCAGTTCAATTTGATCTATTCTCGTGGAATAGATCAATAGATTACTTTCTACAGTAATTGAAGTGTTTTCTCGACTGATAGTCCGGTAAATTTGATTTGATTGGGGACCAAATTTGGAACATTTGTAACATTTTCAGCTGCTGCGGTTCATGTTCTCGCTGTACTGTCAAACAAACCAAACCCTTTGAAAACCATTTCCCCCCCTCACCAGAGGGGGTGCTGCAGCAAGATCCACTGAAGGAAATGACACAAAAACCTCAGTGAGGAAGACTCTGAGTGCAACTTCCTACATCACAAAATGTAAGCAAAAATGGACCAGCAGCAGATTTTCATGGTTGTAAGGTTTCTCTTTTGTTGTTGGTAAAAGGCAACAGACCATTTATCCCACTAGCGCTATGCTAGCAAGTTTGTTTTGATTGTATTTACCCAGAATGCCCTGCACTGTAGTCCGCTTCCTGCTTGTGGAGCGATCTCCAATCCGCTTGGTGTTCACATATTCATCTGAACCGTACCAGAGTTCACTTCAGCTGAACCGAGACCAAGACTTTAGGTGGACCAGAGTTCACTTTTTTGGTTTGATTACACATTCACACCTCCTGAAAAAAACCGGACTATCTAGACAAACAAACGGATGTGAATGCACCCTTTTTGTCTGTCTGTTGATATCATGTTTAAACAGAAGGAAAAAAGTTTCTACACTACAATATTTGGCCACTCCATCCATCCCTCATCATCCAACAAGCTAAATAAAAAAAAATAAAAGGTATAATAAAAAAAAATAACATCTATACTTCTCTACAAATCACAAGGAGGTTATATTGTTCATTTCATGTTGAGTAAGATCCCTCTCCTGGTGCACTGAGTCCGTGTATAAAGTTATTGCTTAAGGCAGGAATGACCTGAAGCCGACCTCGCTGCAGCAAGTCTCTCAACCAGAGGAACCTGGTGCTTTGGTTTGAGCCGAGGTTATGCTGTGTGTCCCTAATGTTGAACATCTTTTGTAGCATCTGACTAGAGGCTGCGGTGTAAAGGCCAAGTTTGATTGGATTTCCTTTTATTAGATGTTTTTTTTGCTAACTTTAATCCCAATGCTCCAACAGGTCACCCTCTAACAAAAACAAAATGGCTCCCTGAACCTCCTCTCTATAGATAGAAAGATCATCAATCATCTCATTTTTTTTTACAGTCTTGTTCATGTGAAGAAAAGTTGAGGTTGTTCTAACAGGATGATCAAATTGTGGTTAAAAATTAATTGAAATAATATATAAAATTGAATAGTTCAAAAAGTATGAGCCAAACTTTTAATTACAGTAACAATGCTACATCTAGCTCACTGTTAGCTGCTAACAATGCAGTCCTTGTTTGAAACCATATTTATTTACTCCAGTTATTGCCGACTGATTTTCGGGGCAGATATTTTTCCCCAGACTCTATAAACTCTTCAGATTGTGTTCAGTGGATCTGCTTTGCCATTGTGCTGCTCCCCCCTATTCAAGCTACACAGTTAAATGCTGTTATTTTGTGTCCATTAGCCTCTAAAAACCTCCCATCCAAAGGTGTTTTTCTTTCGGTTTTACAGCAGGGACTACGTCAGGAGTCCGTTTTGCCCTTTTCCCACTTCTCCCTAGTCTCCATTATCCGCCGATGTACAGCCCAGCTTTACAACCGGCTGTTTCCCCGGTGACCTCCCGCTTCGCCGTCCGCCGCCTCTCATTGCCTTTGACCCTGTTTGCCATGCAGGCTGTAATTGTCACTCGCTCAAGGCTTTTAAAACCATCAAAAGCTCCTCAGTGCTGGGCGTGTGGCAGTATATCTCAGCTCTCATCAGAACGCTGTCCTCCAAGAGCTAATCCAGCAGCCCCCGAGGTGGCTGATCCAAACCAAACTAATTATTTTGTTTAACCGCTGCAGCTAGAAAACAGCCACTGTAGTTTCAAAATGAAGGTCCAGAGCAAGGCGTCTCAACACGATGCTATCTCTTACATTCTCTCTCCTTTTCCAGCTGATAGAAATGTCTCTTTTTCTGTTTTTGTCACAATAATCTGTTTCTTGAAACAGCAGCCACCGTTTTCAAAGTTTTTTCTTTCTCCTTGTGTGTGAAGTCGGATGTGCTATATCCGTAATGGAGACCTACCAGCAGCGTGTTGAGGAGAATCTTTTTCTCTGCCCCTGAAGTCTGGACCTTCCCCGGGCCAGCAAATATATCAAGCAGCTTTCCAGTTTGTGTTCTGCTCTCAGAGGAAATAGGCTCCCTGAGGCTTTGAGGCCTTCTCTTGATCCCTTGGTGATACCGAGGATTTACAGGGACTCTAGTGATTAGCCAGAGGGGAAATGGGAAAACAGGGGCAATCGCTGCCAGCAGTCCCACATCCAACAAATACAGACAAACACACACACACACACACTGATGCTACCATAGCAGGAAAACATCAGAACATTCACACACCTTATAAACGTATTATCACACACCCCTTCAAGACGCTAATGTCTCTGATTAGGAGTTTGTTTAAAAGGTAAAATCAGAGCAGTTCAAAATTTGGAGTGAAGATAAAGGATGAATGGTTTTCCAAAGATTGAGGCATATATTTCAGGGTATGACGGAGTATTAGGGTCATGCTAAGGAACAAAATAATAAAATTATGAGAATTTAGAATATTACAGGAATAAACTTGTATAAGAAAAAAGTTGAAATGTTACAACATTAATCTCGTAATATTTTGACTTTATTCTCGTCATTTACTCTGCCGTATCAGGGTATCCGCACATCCTTAAAAAATATTTAAAAGCCTTAAATTCATATATCCAAAATTAAGGCCTTAAAATACATTAAATTCAGTTGGCCCTAATTATTTCTTCGCAGGACTATTTAATCCAATTTATTCCATGTAGTTTATTCCTCCTGGAGACTTTTGTGTAAGGTACAGTTTGACATCTTAATTGTGCTTTGCAACTCAAGACGGTTAGCAGCTAGCTAGCGGTAGCCGCTAACATACCCTTGCTAACTGGCTAACTGGCTTTTTAGCATCAATCATGGGCAAATTAAGGAAATGGTTACATTTCACTAAGTCTAGGAGTGAAAAAGTGACAGATTATTTCACTTATAACAAGACATTTTTCCCATGTTAAGTAAAGTAATCTGCCATTTGATCTAAATCGATATTAAATAATTATTTACTTAAAACAAGCTCCTTTATCATCCTGAAAAGTTACTTATTTGTTGGTTTTGTCTTATTTCAAGTGAACGCAGATATTTGCAGTAGAAACTAAACCAAAATACTTGTAAGAGTTTGTGTTTTTGCAGTGTTTTATTGGGTTTTGTAAATCAGTATGTAGACATTGAAAGGTGCTACATAAATAAACTGATTAGATTTTTTATTTAGAGGTATCAAAGGCTATGAAAACCATACATCTTTTTCCTTCAGTTGTACAATTAAGAATAAAATGTGAAAAACTGAACATTGATGAACGTTAAGCTAGAAACAAGCTAATAAACTTCTAAATATGCTTATTCTGCCATAAAGTTTATGTGATATAATTCCCTGTTTTTCCTTGTTTTTCTGAACTCGGTGTATGAATATGCATCCTCTTTTTTTCCCCAACCTTGGAAATCAGCATATCTAAACAAATCAGAGCTCCTTGATATTGAAAATGGTTGTAGCAGTCCCATATGTCCCATCTGGCCTTGAAGATAAAACACTGAAGAGACATGGTTTGAAAGTACAAGCTCTTCTGCTGCAGTGTAAGTGTATTATTCGTATTTAGGGCTTGTAGTCGTGTAGCACGCTGGCATTTGGTTGATCTTATCCTCTTTGTGTAAGAGATAAGCAAAGGCCAGGATCAAACTGGCTTTATTTGGCTTCATGCTGCAGAGGAACGTCCAGCTGTTAGCTGTAGCTGAAGCAGAAAGAGTTGGACCTGAAGACTGATGAGAGCGTTGCATCATTTATTTGACGGCGCCTTAAAAACCGTAAAGGTTAGCAGAACGGCTAACAAAGGGGTTTTAATGAAATAAAAGTAACTCAGTTACTGCACTGCAGGCGCCAGGATGAACGGATGAATGGGTGGATGGATGAGTTAAAGGAAAACCTTATATTCAGAGAAGTCAGTGGAAGAATCTACGGATGGATGGATGGGTGGATGGATGGATGGATGGATGGATGGATGGATGGGTGGGGGTTCAGATGGATGGATGTTCAGATGGATGGATTGTTGGTTGGATGTTCAGATGGATGAAGGAACAGTTGGATGTTCAGACGGATGCACACATGAATAGATGAATAAATTGTGATGACAGAAATCATCACAGATCAGGAAGTAAATGAAAGAGGAAGTGACATCATGCTGAATCCTGATTGGCCGGTCTCTGCTCATAGCTCTGCCTGCAT
>NW_006800011.1:0-11066 GCF_000485575.1 Poecilia formosa | reverse complement strand
GATGAACGGTTGGATGTTCAGATGGATGGATGAACGGTTGGATGTTCAGATGGATGAAGGAACAGTTGGATGTTCAGATGGATGGATGAACGGTTGGATGTTCAGATGGATGAAGGAACAGTTGGATGTTCAGATGGATGGATGAATGGTTGGATGTTCAGATGGATGGACTGTTGGTTGGATGTTCAGATGGATGCACACATGAATAGATGAATAAATTGTGATGACAGAAATCATCACAGATCAGGAAGTAAATGAAAGAGGAAGTGACATCATGCTGAATGCTGATTGGCCGGTCTCTGCTCATAGCTCTGCCTGCATGTACGGCAATCCCTCAACGTCATTAATTAGCTCCAAACAGCTGAATCCCAATAAATAAGTTAAAAACTCCCGTTGTTGTGCTGTAGATTTCCTCAGAGTAAAGTTTTCCAAATGTCAGTGAACACCTGAATCTGCTACAACAAAAGATTAAACTGTTTAGAAGCCCAAAAGATGGTTTTACAGCTCAGTTTTTGGATCCATTTGGCAGCTTTAAGGGCCAGTTGTGTGAAATATCAGCTGCAGATGAGGTCGAGTGCCAACACCAATAGACAGAGGTTTCCAATTATCCAGCAGCGAAGGCAGAGGAACGGAGAAACAGGTGGCGCCTTTAATTGCTTTTTGCAACCCCAGAAGCAAAGCAGCACCAGAGGGAGCGGAGACGTTGGACGTCCTCTGGGAGGAGAGACATTCACCACTGTCCTCGTAATTGGTTTTATGGAAAATGTGGAAATATAATCCTGTTGTACACGGTAATGTTTTTATTAAAAGCTCAGGATGAGAAGGATTGAGAGTGATTTGAATCTGGAAAATCAACATCATTTCCATCCATCCATCCATCCATCCATCGTGTTGGTGGTACCAGCTGAGCTGAAGCGCTTCGCTGCCATTTTAACTATTAGACAGGTTTCGTTTTTAGTTTCTCTTGAAAATACAGTTTATGTATTTTATTTTATTTTTGTGTTGTTTGATGTGTTTTAGTACTTTTACCATTTTTTTTATTCAAATATGCTTTATAAAATAAATACAATTAAGAATAAATTGATAAAAATTTATTTTAAATGTGGATAGTAAATAGATAAAATGAAAATAAATAAAATTAATAGATGAATAAAATAAGGGAAAAAAAACATGGATAATAAATAAAAAATAAATTGATATAAATAAATAAAATGCATAAATAGAAAAATATTTACATTTATTTAAAAAATCTGAATAGATAAATAAAAGAAAAGTAAACATATATAAAGAAATAGATCAAAATAAAAAAAATAAAATGCATAAAAATATATGAATATGCATAGTAAAAGAACTCAAATGAATATAAAATAAAATTTTAAATACATAGATAAATAAAAGAAAAGTAAAAATGTATATTCAATAAATGAAATAAATACATTTTTAGTTAGATTGAAATATTTTGTTTTTAAAACAAAACCATGATGAATAAATAAATGAATAAAAATTTGTTAAAAATAATGAAAAATGGATAAAGAATAGATAAAAACAATAAAATCATAATCAATCAATAAATAAAATGGATCATGAACTAATTTAAAGTTTTCAGAACAAATTTTACATCCGAAATTACAGAACAGAGGAAATCAGCTGCCTGCTACTCAACATTAAGAAGTAGTTAGTACGTTTGATGCATGAAGCCACTATTGATCATTATTGATCTCAATCAGCAAACCAATACCACTAATATTCTCTGTCTGTCCAGCTGCTGTTCATCTTCTTTATTTCCTGAGTCCGGAGCGACGTGGAGCAGGAAGCTTCATGCGTTGTTCCAAACCGGCAGTCTGCAGCTTCACGCACGGAGAACTGCAGCTCGATAATTGTAAATACTAAAGTATGAAATCATTATATGTCTCATAAAGTAGACAGCTGGACTTAAATGAGTCATCTGTTTAAGTGGCAGCTGGCACTAATGGAAAACCGCGGCTTATATATCACGGACCAGCAGGAGTTTCTGTATGGCAGAACCTCCTCCTCTGGCATTACAGCCCGTCGTACGGAGCAGAAAACAACACAAAAATATCTTTACTGCCCCAAAATGGAGAATAAATACAAAAGTTTGTATAAAAGAGAAAAAAGAACAATGATACCATATGGCAAGGGCAAAATTTAAACAAAAATGCTGGGTAGCGGTAAAAAAAAAAAAAGTGCAAAATGATTTGCTTAAAGTCAGAATTCTCAGTTTAAATAAAGTTTAATTCTGGAATTAAAGTCAGAATTGTGAGAAAGTCAAAATTTTATGAAAAAAGTCAAAATTCTGAGCTTAAAGTCAGAATTTTGAATTGAAATAAAGTCAGAATTCAGAGATTGAAGATAAAATTTTGTGGAAAAAAGTTAGAATTATGAGAAAAAACTCAGTTCTGACATTAAAGTAAAAAAATTCTGAGAAAAAAATTTGAATTCTGAGATTAAAGTCAAAATTTTGACCATAAAAAGGTCAGAGTTCTGAGTTTAAAGTCAATTTTTTTGTTCAGCGGCCCTGATCCTCTTCTGTATGATTCTTCCTCCTGCGCGGTTTTTATTAACCTTTT
Source organism: Poecilia formosa (assembly GCF_000485575.1). Lineage (NCBI taxonomy): Eukaryota > Metazoa > Chordata > Actinopteri > Cyprinodontiformes > Poeciliidae > Poecilia > Poecilia formosa. The sequence goes on along the minus strand of NW_006800011.1, from coordinate 8,478 downwards.
CACTTTTCGGCCTCATTAGCATTCCCAGTCTGCAGAATGGCGGTAAAGGAAAAAAAATGCTAACTTTTCAGCTTTTCCAGCCACCAACGTTGGACTCAAACAACCTCTGCATCCGACCAACCATGAAATTGAGCTCTTACCAGGTTTTCCTGGTGACAGAGAAAAATCACGGCAGAATTGATGGTGGCTGTTAGTGCATCTAGAGAATCATATTGTCTGGTCTTTGGATCCGAATGAAATATTCATTGGCCAACACATTGGTTGTGTGCATGCGGCGGCTGCTTGGGAAGGAGAGTCTTCCTGCTTCTAATGACTTGGATGTCCTTGACAACCAGAATGTTCTTTAGCATCATTAGAAGGAAGTGAATAATCAATCATCTCCGGTACAGTTCTTCTGCGTTGTTCTATAAGTAGGTTTTAATGCGATTCCTTCCCACCAGGATGAATAAAATAACACCAATGTGTGCAAACAATGGGCCATCTGAGTCTGACCCTTTCTTTCCCCTTCCCACGAAAAATTACTCTCTCTGCAGGAAGCTAACTCAGACATTGGCACTATTTCATTTCTCTTTAAAAATATTCTCAGCAGGCCTCCAATATGAATCTAATAGAGCACCGGGGTCCTCCAGGAGTGTGTTTGCATAGCGGTTCTCGCATGTAATATGCCACATGTTTCTATCCCAAGAGGTGCAACGCTGCTACCTGCTTTCCAGATTCATAAAATCCCTTCAGAGCAACGAAACACAGAGGAAATCAAAAGCAAACTGCCTCATTTCCTGACAAGAAACTCTAAAGTCTAACATTTTTTTAAATGTTTGACAGAAACGTGTTGTTTTGCTCACTTCAATTTCATAAAACACACATTTCTGATTGCCGTTTTACACATATACACTCGGATTAACTGCGTTAGGGGGGATCCACTTCTGTATGTTCTCTGGGGTTCAGCAGAGCCTCTGTCTCTACCTTGCTGCTCCCTCCTGCTGCTAAACTTAATGAAAAAATGTGTTGTGAGGCAGAGGATAGTGGGGAAAAAAGGCCCTTCTGGTCCAACAAAAGTTTTTTTTTAACCATTAGCGAACAATGTTGCTCTACAGGCAACTGAAAAAGCTTTCTGCAAATCCTGAAATTTGTTTCTTGCCGAGTTATTCTCAAGCTAGTAAAGCTGTTGTCTTAGATTCTCCTACAACAGCACCTTAGACAATTAATATAGCTAAAATTAAGGCCTTAAAATGTCTTAAATCCCTGTAGAAAAATTTAATATGCTAATTACAGGTCTTAAATTTTTGGCAGAATTGTCTAATTTCATTTTTTTTCTGTCATACAAAAGTTTCTTCTTGCATTACGTATCACTAACTAGCTGCTAATATACCATTTCTAACTAGCTTTTCTCTTTTACATCTACCATGAGTAAGTCACCCAGATTGATGTTGTAAACCTTTAGTCATCTCATGTTTCTAAATAAAGTTTGAAATAATTAACTAATCAAAATAATAAAAATACAAGAGATATCAGGAGCATTTCTCAGAAGCAGGTATTAGCTTGGTTTAGCATATATTAGCTTAAAGTAAACATTGAGCTAGGGATAGCATAAGAGATAGTAGCAGGTAACTGAGCTAAGCGCACCTTAGTGGAATAGCTAGCTGAAGTTCATCTGCTAGCTAGTTAGCATGGCATTATTGAGCATTTCTTAGCCCAGCCTAGCATATCTTAACTTACAAAACAAAAATAAGTAAAAAAAAAAGAGACTACTTAGGACTTTTAAGCTTATTTAGCACACCTTATCTTACAATAACATGTAAGTAAAGGAAAACTTTCTATGAAGGAACTGTTAGCTTGGCTAATTTAGCATGTCACTGGGTGAAAAGTTAGGTCAAGGAGAAGACTCCATCTGTCAGCTGTAAGCTTAGCATGTGTTAGCTTAGAGTAAAGTTTAGCTGTATGTTGGAGACAAATGTCATAGATAGGGAGTATGAAATGCAACAAAAACAAAAACTAACTGGAGATTATTGACTCATTTACCTAAGTGTATCTTAGCTAAGTGACATTAGCCTCAAATAAATCTGTAACAGAGTTGTGAATGTGTGTGGAAAGCCAATGTTTGATCATTTATTCACACCATTCATTTTCCGAGTCTAAAAACTTTCATAAAGCTCTGCCTCTGCTGGACACGGCTACATTGACTTCCTCCCTCCTCCACTTTCATCCTCCCGTCACGCCAACATCTGTTGCATCGCCAGCAGGGTATGACGGCTACTGGGTGTAAATTACCTTTTGTTTTAATGCTGGTTTTGTTTTCGCCTCTCAGGTACACGATGCTGCTGTACACTCTGCGAGAAAATAATATTCTGTCCTGGTTATAAAAAGTCCAAACCGTGTCCAGGCAGCATCTTGCATCTCAAGGTTTTCATAATAGAGGATCTCTTGATATTCACTGCTGTTTGATTTGAATATAAAGCTTTGCTTGACTGCTACTGTCAGAGAATAATAAATATATGCATTTATGTACACAGTAGGGATGGGTATTAAATCGATCTCAATTAGTTGAATTTTTGAAGATTTAATTTTTGGAAAGTCAGTATTTTCTTTTTATTTATTTATTTTAACCAATGCTGTCTTTCCATAATTCAGATGTAAGCACGCCCAGAGCCGCCATCTTGTTTTACAGCTTCGATTTATTTGGACTTTATTAGGGTAAAATATGCGAGTCAGGCTGGGAGTTTTTTATAAATATCATTATTTTAATGAGAATAAAGTCATGTGACTATAAAGTGGGAATAATATGAGAATAAAGTTGTAACATTAGGAGAATTAAGTTTTTGTTTTTTTTAGAACAAACATCTCTCATTAGCTTACAACCTTCAGCATTAACTCACCATGTTGGGCAACACTCAAACACGTAGGTCAGAAGTAGTTTTAGGGCTAATTTAGCTTGCTAGCATCAGCCGACCCACATAAAACAACTTCCGGTTCGCGCAGGGTCACTTCCGGTCGGCCGTAAAGTCACTTTAACTCGGTTTGAAATGAGCTGTGGCGCCCCCTAGTGGAAAGGGAGGAGTGAATCCAACAACTACGTTCTTGTAATTAAACAAAAAGTCTTATAACCCTTTTTTTGAAAGACAATTTTGTTTACAAAGACTTTATAATTCATTTTAGTTGATGTTTTGTTTATTTATTTTAGATATTTAAAATTTCTTCCGACTCCAGTGTTAAATGTTCATCAGAATTTAAAGTTTATTGATCTTTGAGAATGTGCTCTTGCATTAATTTCCATAAAAATTGCCTCAAAACAACAATATTATTGTTTATTGCAATAACTGTAAAAAATAGTTCTAAGTGGAGTCAACCCCAAGCATCCAGCCAACGCTGCAGTAGGCTGTTTTTAGACACATGGTGTATCTCTGCCCAACCCTTTTCAGCAGCTGTAAATGCAAATTTTAAACTCGTGCATCAGTGCTGAGGATTTTTAGGCCGTATAACTCTTTTATGAATCACCACCAGGGTTCATAAAACAAGAATATAACTCATGATTGCTGTTCTGCTGACACCGCATACCATTACTTTTTGTCCCTCTGATTACATCACCATTTTGAACCGACTTCCTGCTGCTCGCTGCCTCTCAGACCCGCTCGACGACGCCGGTCACGACACGCAACGCCGAGCAGAGAAGCGGGGTTCGCTTTCGGGTTTGCGTGGTCATGACTTCGACAGTGCAACAGAATCACTATGGCGACCTTTCCAAAGCCCGCCGGCGTCACGTCTGCCTCCTCATTAGCACATTGTAAAGGTGGTAATATTGTTCCCGAGCCATCTGTTTTGACCACCTTTCAGCTCCCGTCATTAAGCAGTGGCTGTGTGGCCGTGTATCTGACAGTTGCACACTGCGGACTGAAAAGAGGCATTAGCCAGGGCGAACCGCAGGCTTCCCTTTGATCCACACTGGAGTCAATGCTGCTATGAATTCATTATAAATATCAGAAGAGGAGAAAAAAAACATATGGCTGGCTAAAACAATAGGTTACCGAGTGCATTGCCCTGGCTTTATTTAATCTGCCTGACTTGACAAGTCGTCTGAACCTCTGAAAAACACCGAGCCGAGCCGGGTGAGTAGACTTACAGATCGCCTACATGAAAAACATTTACATTCATATTCTGTGCTGTTTGTATTAAACAAAAATACAGGATTTTTATTCCTGTTTACTTTCACTGCATAGACACAAAATCAAGTATTTTTGCTTTACTTTCTACTTGGAATAAGACAAAACTTACTGGTAACTTTTCAGCAGCATGTAGGGTTAACTACACTTTTTCCTTCCACTCAACTTTCCATAAATATGCTGAGCATTTGTAGCTTGTAGAGGGTTCTGGGATGAGATCAGTAGTGTTCCCTATGATTGTGTTGCACTGCAAAAATACTTGAAATAAGACAAAACTAACTTACAAGAACATTTTCAGCTAGATAAATAAGTTCGTTTTAAGTCAATAAGTCCTTAATTTTGTTGACAAAGTGCCAGTTTAACTGGCAGATTATTTAATTAGGAAAAATGTCTTGAAATAAGTTAAATAATCTGACAATAAAATTAATATTTTTCTCAATATTAAGCAATTATTGGCTTAAAATAAGCTTATTTATCTCAGTTTTTCCTTATTTCAAGTGTTCTAAGACATTTGCACAGATTTTGTGTTTTTGCAGTGCACCTTTCAGAACTGCATTCGTAAACAAAACGTGTCATTTTCCATCCATTCCACAAATAAAAAACTATGTTAGTTTGTGTTTATAATAACAAAAAGTTTCCCATTTTTGTGACCCATTGTACAAGCTAAACTGACGTTCTTTGCAGAAATGTCAAACTCTGGTATTCATGTTTCCACTCGTTGCTTTGCACCAAAATGAGACCTGTCACTTTAAAACACCTCATTTCAAACCCACTAACACATCTGCACTAGAAACTGGACAAAAATACTTGGTGAAATTATGTTTTAGCAGTTTTGTAGTCCCGCTACCAAAATTTTTGAAGTAAAACCATTTAAATTCATGCATGTGCACAGGCTGGGATTTCTTTGCATGCTGCTGATGTTTTGTGTATCAGTGTGCTGCACGTCTACCGTCTGATGTGCTTGTGTTTCTCTGCACTCTCCCCACTCTGCATCCATCTAATTATGCGCAGAACAAAGAGACTATGAGACTATGTAGTTCTTTGTAGTAATTGATCCTTCCACCTGAGGGCAGTACTTTCTAATGTAATTCCAGATAAATCTGTTTCATCTTCAATTAATCTGAAAGATTGAATGAATTGGGTGAGCGCAGGTTGATCTCATTTGCTTTAATTAGTTTACTTCATGGTGTGCATTTAAAAACAAAACATGAAAGCTTGCAGTACCGCCTTCCCCCAGCAGGACGACGTAGAAAAAAGGTCAAGCATTGCATAAAATTAAGGAAATGTTTCACAGGCTGAATAATGAATTATGATGAGCATGTTGTATATTTTCTTTTGTCAGTTAAAAACAGAAAAATACGAAGCAGATCTTCTAAAAAAAAAATAAAATTGTTACCAGCAGAATATGTGTGGTTTAGGAAATCCCTCAAGGTCAGCATATTTTATAAACTGCATGACTCAGAGAGAGAAATAATAAATTTGTTTCTGCAAATTCAGTAATAATCAATCATAATTAGCTCCTTTAATTCTGAGGGGACAATTAGATTATAAGTCTGGATGGAAAAGTCAAAAATTAGCATTAGAAATTAACCAAACGCCAAAAATTTTAAAGTTTACATATTACATCTGTTTAATCAAATGTAGAGATATAACAATAAAATATTCATTTATTCTCCTTTTTTTAAAATAAATAAAACTAGTTGACAAAAAAAAAACAATTTTAACTTCAGTTTTTTTAACCAACTGTGTGATTTGAGGCCAGAAGCAGAGAAACATCAGTGATTTCAAGGTGTTTGTATTCAGACACTGAACTCAGCTGAAGAGTCTTAACAGATGGACGATTTAATTAGACTTTGGTAACAACATAAATTTACATTTTCCTTATTCAAACCTAATTTAAAACTGTACAAAGTGTAATAAGTACTGAAAGATTGCTGGAGTTCATAAAGTAACCAGTAAGTTGTTCATCATAATAAAAGATGATGACCGAAACCTGATCCCTGAGGAACACCTTCAGAAAATTACAAATGCTTTTTTATATGTCATTTCTCAAGACAGTCTCATATATCTTGTTAAAATGGGACAAATAAAAACTTTTGAGTTTTAAATCTTGCTGTAATGACAAGAGGTTTTGCTTTAACAAAATATTAAAAACACTTTCAGAGAATCACATTTTTCTTATTTTATTTTCTTATTAAATTATTTTAAATATTTTTTGACAAGGAAAACTGAATGACAGACAATTTCATACACAAAAAAAAATACATTCTTTCCCACATTTATGTTCATTTTATAATTATTTTTTAAAATTCAGAAAACTCACATGTTTAAGAACCCAGTTTTTTTTAAGTTTATTTATTTAAAAAAATTAAATATTCAGTTATTTTCAGTTGTCTTATATTTCAGAATTTTATAGCATTTATAATATTTTTTTTGCTTGAAAGTAACTTGGATTTTCCTCAGTGGGTTTATGCCTCCTTAAAATAACATTAAAAGCCTCATTGAGCCAAAACAGTTTGATTTTTGTGTTTAAAAATGCCATAATTGTAATAATTGTCCTTGAATCAAACTGAATTTTTGATTTTACGGAGAACAAATTTAGATAAAGATTAGTTAGATTATTAAGCCCTGCAGCATTGAGCAAAACGCATAACAAAAAGAATAACCATTGAAATTAAGCAGCATAAAAGCCAATAAAAAGATAAAATGAATCACATTATCTGTACAATAGTGTATAAATCTTAAAAAGTAGCCAATATAAACTGTAAAATTGGAATACATATAAATACAGTTGAATGTCATCTGCATAGAAGTGATGACAAATCTCATTCCAAGATTTAATGATCTTTTTTATACATATATTTGATGTTTTTCTTCCTATTTTTTATTTTAGTTGTGCCACCTCTTTATGTTTTTTAAAAAAGTCTTAATATGTCAGAGAAAACTATTTTTATATCTTGTTAAAACGGGACAAATAAGATATTTGAGTTTTAAATTTTGCTGTAATGACAAAAGTTTTCGCTGTAACAAAATACTAAACAGTTTCAGAGAATCACATTTTTTTCTGGCAATTATTTTAATATTTAAAAAAAATTTACAAGAAAAACTAAATGACAATTTGTTCATTAATTTGTAACTCATCTTGTATGCTTAAGAATTAAATGTTTTAGGAGCTTATTTATTTAAAAGAAATAAAACCCTTTGAAACAGCAGTTCCCCTCCCTGCCTGTGGAGGCGCTGCCTCACCAAAACACACTGAAGAAGACACTGAGCGCAATTTCCTTCTTCAGGAAATGTATTTCTTAAAAAAAATAAAATGTAAATGATATTATTTTCTGTTACCTCACTTTTTAAAAAATATTTTTTCAGTTTTTTTTTCTTTTTGTTTTAAAGTCTGTAAAATACTGTATACCTGGATGCTCTCAGCAGTCGTTGCCCCTGCCGTCGTCCCTTTCTACTCCTACATTACCTTCTCCTTTACATAAATCAATTATTTTCACCATTCAGAATCTGCTGCCAGAGGCTTCGCTCTTCCCCTCTTTATTCATTCAGAAACAATGTCTGAGCTGATTACACAGACAGCCACCTATCACCACACAGGCCAGGAAAACACTTTTCTTCACGAATGAAAAACAATAATTTTGATGTCTCATGCTGGAGTGACAATTTAATTTAGTCTGTGCTGTGAAATGTATGCTCAGAAGTGATATACTGTAGTGCCAGGCTGAATCTTCTCCTTTTTGACCCAGAGGCTTGAAAATAAAGAGAGAAAAGAATTGATGCAATTCCTTAAATTAATCTGCCTCTGCCACTCTCAGCTGATAGATCACAAATTGTTCCTTCAAATAGTATTTTCAAGCTGAACACACAACCTCCAGGTTAAATCAAATATAAAATGTTGCTTTGGTGCTAACCCAGAATAAAATACCTCAATAAAAAACAATATAATCAGTCAAACTAAAAGATAAAGGAGAAATGATCAGTGTGTACACCATCTGATGTTATGACTCCATAAAAAAGAAGAAACGGTTTGAAATACCAGCTACAGGCTTTACTAAAGCGATGGACTGTTTGTTTTTCCAGTGAATATGTGGGTTAATATTATAAACAGAGGCTCAGAAATAGTCACACATTAAACTGAGAGTGCTTTCACCAAAACTGCAACATTTGTTACATTCTCAGCTGCTGCTGTTCTCTTCCTCACTGCAGAGTCAAACCAACCAAACCCTTTGAAAAAGCTGTTCCCCTCCCCGCCTGTGGTGGCGCTGCACCAAAATCCACTGAAGACACTGAGCGCAACTTCTTTCTTCAGGAAATGTAAACA
>NW_006800010.1:2558106-2559699 GCF_000485575.1 Poecilia formosa | reverse complement strand
TGGTGAATTTACAATGATTAATAACAGCTATCTAACACTTAAGTGCTGTTATTATTAAAGTTTATTATATCCTTAAGATTATGAGAATGCGGGAATTTTTCAGCTTGGTTCCCAAGGCAAAATCACACCGGAAGTAAAGATACCCAGTTTTGAGTTATGGCGGCCATTGTCTGACGTCACTGTGAAAAGGGTCTATTGGTAGACCTGTCCGAATCCACAGACATTTTTCTTCCGGTCTTAGTTTATTCCCGGCCTTCAAAGGACCCGTCCTACATAGACCAGTCCTTCGAAGGATGCAGACCCTGAATTCGGACACAGCTATAATAAAATTATCACGTTTTAACAAGATGCATAACATGTTTTAACAAGATACGTATCATGTTTTAACAAGATACGTATCACGTTTTAACAAGATATGCATCACGTGATAGCGCTCGAATTTTTTTCCTGCGTGATAGCAATGCGCTTCCGTAGTTACCTCTGCTCTCTCATCAGTTCCTCTTTTCCCCTGCCTTTTCACCTACCATCTTCCTCCAACACAACATCAGTGACCTTTAATTACAGTTACACATTTTACACCATTTCAAGTTCAATGTCAAAATCACATTTATAACCTTTTAGTTTCTCTAGTTTAGCATTCATTTATAATATTATAATAACCATAACTTATTAGTTACTCCTATTATAATCATAATGCGAGTTATTACAGACACTTCTGAAAAGAAACCAAGAATAATCCATTATTCTAATTATTTGATACCAAGTTACAGTTACTTGTTTCACCTGTAAGTACTTCCACAAGTGTAAGAGCAAGTTTTAACCTGCTCTTCCTGTTCCATGACTCTCTTTCTGCCTGACTATATTTTTTTTTAAATAGAAAAAAGTAGAATTAAAGCAAAGTTTGCAGGACACAATAAGAACCAGATTAATTTCATTACCGTCTGAGTCTACTGCTGGGTCTTGATGTCACCTGTTGAATCAATTTTAAAGGTAACTTTATTCATTGTTACTATTAAACCAAAATCTCTAGCATGGGGAAGTGGGATGATCTCGACTTTTCTCGACAAGTGGGAGAAGAGGTACTGAATCACAATATGTAATTTTCACCCACAGAGGACTTTTCTGCTTAATTCTGTTCTCCCATTCAGACTGGCAGTGTTTTTAAAAAGGTTTAAAATTAAGGCTCATTTGTGTTCTACAATAATCTTTGTAACAAAACAACACATTTTAAATGGTTTCATAAGCACACTCACTCTGACTGAGTTTCCAATGTGGAACGCTGCTTGTTTACCCCCAGCTCCAAAGTAGGATATATCGCTGTTGAGACTGCGACGTACAGGTTCAGGACGAGTGTAACCCTCTCTTTCACTGGATCCCCAAAAAGATTTCCAAGAAACAAGTCAGGTANGCATTTTTAATGGACTTTCAATGCAACTTTTAGAGCATTATTTAGCGAATGACACTTCGTGACAACAGTCATAAACATTCATAAAGACTTCTTTATGTTCATGACAGACGTCATATAATGTTTTTAACAGTGTCATGTCAGTCTTATGCACACCCCTTCAAATAAAGTGTTACCAATACTTTTTG
>NW_006800010.1:2458773-2557142 GCF_000485575.1 Poecilia formosa | reverse complement strand
AAACAGAACCAACCATCCTTCTCTCTATACTCCTGGCTCCAGTGATTTTTGCTGTGGCTGAAAGAGCATTGTCCACCAGCTGAGCAAGAGCGCAGGCTGAAAAAAATGACACAAAGACACCAAAAGCTTAAGGTAATAAGCTGCATTCCCTGTTCCCAAATTATGAGCATCACTTTGATTACATTAATACCCACGCAGTGATTTTTGGCCCTCGATAAAGTACTCATCTGTCCCACTTTCAGTCATTGTGCTGTAGTGAGGAATGAAGTTAATCTCTTCCTTGATTGAAGCTGGCAGGACTTGGTTTGTTTTTCGTAGCAGATAGAGGGTGGTGCCATCTTTCAGTTTATCTGAAATGAGTGAAAGAATAATATTCTATGTTCTCCGTTTCAGAGTTTTCCTCTGTTTCATAAACATGAACAGGTTTACTTACCAAATTTATCAGCATCCACTATTATTCTGTCAGTTGTTGTCAACACAAATGTCTCATTTGAAGGGACATAAAACTTCTGTGGGGACAAAAAACAATGACATATTATCTGGTTAAAGAATTTTTGAGATCAGACACTGATGTGGGATGAAAACTCCTGGCCATTTATTTGGGTTGAGATCAGAGGTGCTCACTCATGTTGGAACATTAACATGATAAGAAGTCCTGATTTACTATTTAAATGCATGGAAAATACTTTCATAACACTTTATTTGAAGGGGTGTGCTTAAATCTGACATGACACTGTCATAAACATGACATAACACCTGTCATGAACATAAAGAAGTCTTTATGAATGTTAGTTGTCATGAAGTGTCATTCGGTAAATAATGACACTTTTAATGCAAAGTTTGCTGTAAAAGTTGTATTAAAAGTCCATTAAAAGTGCAAAATTAGCATGATTTTGTAAATTATGATAATTTAATGCAAAGTTTGCATTTTTAATGGACTTTCAATGCAACTTTTAGAGCATTATTTAGCGAATGACACTTCGTGACAACAGTCATAAACATTCATAAAGACTTCTTTATGTTCATGACAGACGTCATATAATGTTTTTAACAGTGTCATGTCAGTCTTATGCACACCCCTTCAAATAAAGTGTTACCAATACTTTTTGTAATTCATGAAGAGCTATTATTACCTTTTGAACAATTTGCACAAAGCCTTTAAAGTCCAAATCGCTGGTTTTCAAAGTTTTTCTGACGATCTTTTCAAAGCGGCAGTCGTTCACTTGGATCATCTTGTCTTCTTACTGCATTGAGACTGCAAGAGCGGTAAAACTGTAGCGTTTAGAGATTGGCTTTAATGCAAAGTTGAAGAAAACATAAAAACTTATTTATTCTCAACTCTGTTCCGAAGCATTATTGATCAAATCTCAATGGAACTAGTTTTCTGTCTAGTTTTGAGCATAGAGTCTCTCCATTATGAAATGCCCATTTCCTGATTCAGAGATTGTGGTTAAAGCTCATCAGCCGTTGGGATCCACCCACTACACACAGAAACTCCTACTGTAACTGAGAGACACCCACCTGGGTTGTGCAGAGAGTTCTTCTTTCTGCTGTCTGTAGGTTCCGCCTTTTTTCTGTGCTTCCTAATAACATGGAGCGTCAGCTGACTGCAATGACTTTGGCTCATACAAGATATAGAAAGGAGATCACAGCTGGTTAAATATCAGTGGGAACCATGTTTGTTCAGTTAATACAGGGAAATGACAAACTTGAAAACAAGGAAAATTCTAACTTGTCTGACAAAATTATCACTTCCCATTTTGCATTTTACTTGGTTATAAGCTTTTCCCTTTTGTTAATAAAGCAATGGCCCAAATGTATGGTGCCCAGAAAGGACCTTAATTATTGTATATATGAAATAGACTGAAAAAACAGATGGTGAACCTAAATGTCAAATTTTAATCTTGAAAAATAAAAAAGAGAAGCAAGTAAAACTGTTTTTCTGATATCTTTATATTTTAGCAACTTTTCTGTTTCAGTTTTAGATTAGTCTTTCATTTTATGATCTTTCTTTACACATTCAAGGATTATTTTTTTTTTTACTTGCTCTTTGGCTCAGATTTCATGACAGGAGTGAAGTATCTGAGCCAAGGGTGTGGAAACATGATGGCAGCATGCTCTACATGGCTGAAGTGTCTGTTCCTAACATGTCCCATTAAAGAAACATGGGAAGTTTGATCAGCTTCCTGGCTAAATTTCAGATTTCATACAAGTTGTATTCACATAGATGTTTTGGTAAAATAACTATTCTAATCTTTGTTAGCAGGGGACAGAAGAGAATGAAAGTATTTAACTTATTTTCTTCATACATGATTGTCAGCAACACCTGTGGTGTTGTAATTTCCCATGTTCACAAAGTATCCGGAGCTGCGTTTCTCTTTGGTAAACAGTTAAGAGTTTGTTTGTCTCATCACAGCAGTGATACAAAGTGAGCCACATGGAAGAACTTGTTTTAAATGTTCACAAACCAGACAAGAATGACTGAAGAGAAAATATATGAATAATCGGAGGGTCCTCAAAATTAGGAACAGGCTGGCTACACCTTTAATGAGAATCTAGAGTTTGTTATGAATGGATGGAGTATGATGGCTCTTGGAAACAACTGTTCAAGACTTAACTGTGTTAGATTTTAAAATTAAATACATCAATTCTAAACTGTTGAAAAAACAACTTTAAAGGAAAAAGACTGGAAAATGAAAAAAAAAATATTAAAGACCTATTTAAATCTAGAAATAAAAAAAAAACTGAAACAAATGTTGTACATGCAGTTAAAAATCTAGTTCAACTCAAAATCCCATTAATTTGGAAAGTGCTCACGTCGACATCTCTACTGTATTTCATTTTGTGTTTGTTTTTATATCAGCAGTTTCCTCAAATAATAATTAGCAGCATCTACCAGCAGTTTGACAACTTGTCTTAAATGTTTTGTTTCTTCAGCGCACACATCCAAACCGACTCGTCATCCAGGATCCTCAGCTGTTCAGTTTTTGAGACATCAACACTGAGCTATTTTTCACTTTCACAGACCGCTCGCTTTTACACAAACAGAAAAATAGATCCAGATATTTTTGGGGTGTATAAAAACACCATTAGCAGTGACTACTTCATTTTAACATAAGAAACAACATGTGCATTAGATGTGCTCATTTAGGTTTTACACTTCTAAATAACAAATGCCAACTTGAAAAAATGGTACACAAACTAAAAACACAATTTGGAAACAGTTTATTTTTTTTTTTTAGAAACAATGACTTCACTGAAATGTGCCCGTCTTCCAAGTAAATTCACTTTAGAAGTTGTAAACTTAAAACATTCAAAACGGATGAAAAAGAAATAGCAAAACAACAAAATCACAAGTTGAGCTAAAACGTCTCTGGCAAATCCCCAGTTCTTCGTCTTGGGCGTTTTATCATGAGGCCAGAAGGCTCTGAAATGTCTTCAGGTCCTCGTTTCCCTGATCTGACTGATGCTGCAGGAGAAAAAAAAACATCAGAACAATCAGTGAAAAAAAGTCTATATCAAACAAAGGGAAAATGATAAAACTAACGTTAACTTTAAGTTTAAATTTCTGGACCTTTTTCTCTGGACTGACTTTCCTACTTACTTATCTACAACACAAGTTCCAAAAGTACCTTTTAAATACCAAAAAATGTCCTGCTAAATTCCAGAAAAACAAACAAAAGTTTCAGAAAGTACCTGTTAAATTGTATGGAAGTTCAGATTAGCACAGGATAAGGCCATTGAGAGTTTTGAGAAAGTATCTTGTGTGTAAATTTAGATTTAAGTAGAGAACCTAAGTTTAAAAAAAGAGCCTGGTCTAGAAAAGTACATGTTAAGTTTAAGAAAGAGTTTGGGTAGTTCTATTAAAGAAAATGTTGAGGTTTAATAAAAAAACTGAAAGTAATCTGGCAAGTTCCAGAAGGGTTTCAGGTAAAATACTATATCTGGTAAGTTGTGAAAAAAAATCTACTAAGTATGAAGACAGGAAACAACGTTTGTGGAAAGCATGGTCCATTTTATAGAGTGCTTGTGTAAAATCTTACCAAGCCGCCTTTCAATCTCATCAAGCTCCACCTTAGTTTCCTCCATTTGTTGTCGAGTTTCAGAAAGCTTCAGTATCGTAGTATTACGCTTATCATCCTCGTCTTTTTTCTTCTCCAAAGCTGAACGAAATTGAATGAGCAACTCTATCCAACAACAAAAACAACAATATAATACTCATAATCTGACTGTGCAGTCACAAAAAAGTTCATGAAGGGAGTGTAAGATCCATCACCTCTCTCCTTCTGCAGGTCTTGGTAGCGTTGAGGTAGAGGGGCTCCAAACTTCTTCACTCTTTCCTCATGTGGTGCTTTGTTCTGTGCGCCCCCAAACTTGCCACTAGCACTGAGCCTGTTCCCGTCCCGGGTCAATATGGTGGGACAATAGCTCCCTTTCTCAATAACCTGTGAGCAGGAAGTCATTTAGCGGGTAAAGAAACCCTGTGGAGGTTAGCATGGTACCATCATCTGTCAGAGAGATTCACTCACCGCCTTCCTGTAATTGGTGGCAGACTCTATGTCATCCATCAGAATAGTGTTACCAAGGATGTTTTTAAACACTGGAAAGGAAACGTGAGGAAAACTTTCACATACGAGGTAAACACCCAACTGCTTTTTAGATTAAAATTAAACAATAAGATGAAAGAAGGACAATGTGCAGCAGATTCCACCAAAGCTCTCAATAAATCGCACATTTTCTAAAAAGTTGTATATCTTTCGAACGTGTTGTACTGGAAATGCAGCTAGTGTGTGAGTTTGGATTTCAGGGGGGGAAACCTTACTGTAACAGCAGACGATCAGACCTTGGCAACATATAAAAATCTACAGAGGCTACAAACACCTGGTAAAAACCCATGGGGGCAAAACAATTATAAAAAAGAAGAGAAATCAGCATATTCCAGCTCACCGCGCTCACAGCTCTCCTCTTCGGTGGTATAAATCAGCAAGTTCCTCGCATAGAGCGGATTCCCAACTGGACTGAACAGTTCTCGGCCGTTTTTTATGTGAGGTAGAGGTCTGCAAGAAATTTAACAGGGCCAAATGACATGATTAAAGCAAATTTCTCCACTTGCACAGAATTTCTACTGAATGCTTTCAGTTTTAATGTTAGTGAAAGATGTTTTTATCTGCTTTGGAGCTAAGACTCTGAAACGGACAGGAATAACTGGAAAACTCCAATGGACCCATTAAAAACCTCTCAACTTCTGCACACACATTTTTCTAGAGTTCTCAATTCTCTTTTCACCCCTTTTTAAAGTGTAAATGCATAAAAACACTATGAACTCACATGAGATTTTCACAATACGCAGGATTTACACTTTAAACCTCAGAAACTACATAGTAGATGTAAAAGTTGACAAACAGATGCTTGAATTGGTCAACAAACCAGGATGGATTGATGGATGAACTGACCACACAAGGAAGGGGTGAATAAACAGGAGGATGTTAAACAGATGGAGGGATTGATGGACAAAAAAAAGGTAGATAAACAGGGATAGGTGAAAAGATGGAGAGAGGAGGGTGGACAGAGAAAATGTGGGACAGATAAAAAATGAATGATGGACAAAGCCACGATGAATTAAATAATGATAGATTGATGGTTGAACATACAGATAGACAGTGGACAAAAAGGGATAAATGGATGGATCGATGAGTGACTGGATGAATGGACAATATGGATGAAATTGGGAAGTTGGATGGATAAATGAATGGATGGTCAGAGACTGACGCAGTTGGACAGGGAACCGAGGCTGGAAAATACAAATATTCTCCTTAATTTGTTACGTTTTTTCTATATTGATGCAGAACTGCAGGAAATTGAATTCCATACTTTTCCATATTGAAAAGATTGGCTATTCACCCTTCTCTTCTTGGATGCACATAAATGCTGTCGAGGGCCATGACCTGCTGCCTGCCATGCTCGCTATGGAAGATCCTCTGAGCTTCTGCCGTCGTCTTGGTGATGACGCAGTCCATTTCTGAAGACAGGTGCCAAGAGATGACCCAGGCAGCTTTATCATTGCTAATATGAGCAAGGTGGCCCACCTGCAACCAAAACATCAAATGATTTAGACACCTGGCTCCTGAATAAGAAGGACAATTCTTTTAAAAGATTCAATCACCATCCCCAGGATATCTGGTCCACTGCGGTTAGGCAGAGGAAACACTCTCCTGTTAATATCCTCTATTGTTTTCTTTTCATCTGCGTTTTGTTGGAGTAAACTGTCAATATTTTGGATCTGCAAAGAGTTAAGAGTAGAAATGCTAGAGTCAGAGAAATCCACAAGATTAAGATTAAAAGAGAAGAAGAAAAAATCCGCAAAACTTACAGATGAAGGTTGCAAAACTTGTATTTTGCTTTCTTCCAGCCCTCTTTTGAGGGCTTCCTCCTTTTTGTTGGCATCCAGGACGTTTTCTTGTGGGAGGAAAATGTTTTAATGATTTGCAGCAACAAACAGAGATAGTAAAAGCTGAGAAAGTGGTTTTACGCATTAAGTTGAGATTTTTTCAGGCTTCAACATGAAATCCCTCTTAAATACATAATGTTAGAATCTGAAAGAAAATCACGGGTAGAGATCAAAAAAGAAATCTCACTAGTATGCAATTCACGAAGTCTGGCAAGCACGGAACATTTGTTGTTGAGTTTCTCATAATTATCGGTCAGCTCGTCCTTTTTCTTCGTCAATTCAGACACTTTTCGTTGGTTTTCAGAATCTAAAATGTGAAAATAAAGATGGAAATTAACAAGAGCAGTACTACCCATTTTTAAAGTTGGTTTTGTTTTTGCCTGATCAGATTTCAGGGCAGATTTCTGATCCCAACCTAACAGAACTCTCTGTCTGGCCTTTTCACTTCTTGTAAATAATCTGTTCATTATGACTTCTGTTTTTATCATTTATTTTTGTGTAAATCTACTTGCTTTTACTTTGTTGCAGGTAAAATTTTCCAACTGAGGGAAAATAAAAGTTATTTGTAACTTATTCTATACAAATGGCAGATCTAACATTCAAACTGATTTGCAGTATTTGAGGAATGATGAAGGTCACCCTCGTTTATGCTCATAGGAGAATTTATTTGGAAATTATTGAGCTTCTGTCAACATGAGGAATCTTTTGGTTTGTTCCCAATGCATTCTTAATCCAACAGATCCATAAATCATTTGCATAGGACAGCTGTGTTATTAATAACCATTTACCGTCGTAAAAATGGAAGGGAAGTTCAAAAGGACTCAAAGATGTAGGCGGCATCACCACTTCTGGTTTGAAAATGAGAATGTATTTTCTTCCGTTCTCTCCAGGGCTGTTCTCCCTGATCGCCAGCCTCTGGCAAGAGTTGTTATTGTTAATATGACATAACGTTCTTCATGGGAACACCACTGATGAGGAATGTTACTCACCTCGATGTGGGTGCTTCCGTCTTTTAGGTTTATTTCAACAGTGCTGGCCACTTCAAGGACAGGGAGGTTTCTGCTTTGCTCCCCATCAGGACACTTTATGGAGACCAACACCTTGCCGTTCAGGTTCTGCCCGGTTGGATTACCATACTGATCCTGAATTAATTAAAGGAAATCAGTGTTATATATTTCAACAACTTCTGCTTTAAAAATGTAGTTTGAAAGAGTGACGCTCACCATAATCTTCAGAGTCATGTTCTCAACTAAAGTTCGGTTGGCGATGTCTCTGCTGTAGGAAACAACTGGGATTTGTGGCTGACATTCTGGTCCTAACTTGACGGGTTGATTGGCCACTACATTTACAATGATCTATGGGATGGAAAGAAATCTTAATAAACAATATGTTGTTGGGAAAATAAGAAGCATTTTAAAGGATTCTGAAAAGATGAGTCAATAATGAGTCACAGCTGCCAATAACGTCATGTTTCCCTTCTATAGATGGCTCCATATTTCTCCGCTTTCATAAAACAAATCACCTAGCTTTTCAGGATTTATTGATTTCACCAAGCGCAGCATTAATGCGTTAAAAGCACATGCAAACCAACCTGATTACTGAACACGACTTCTGTTTTTTCAATCTTCAGGGAGAACTGTATGGTGTACGTCCCAACACTTTGTGGGATTTTTTTATCTCTGCAATGAAACAAACCACAATGACACATTTTTTTTTACATGATTTGAAGGATTCATTAACTGTCTTTGCATGTTTTTTGAAACCAAAAAACATGCAAGAAGTTGTAAAAGCACTAGATAATTTAAAGAACTGTTACTCATTATTTAACAACTATCATACACAGTTGCCAGCAATGCTCTTAGCAAACAGAAAAATAAATCATTGCTTTGCTTAAATCTACTCAACAACATTATTGGCACATTACCTAAAGTAATAACGGGATTTGTTGTCATTCTCCATCGGTTTACTGCACATCAGCATAGTGGCCTGCACAACAGATGAGGAACAGTTGGATGTAAAATTATACAAATTGTCACATTTAACAACAAACACTGATGAATTTTATTAGTTATTTATATGACCCACCAACACAAACCTACCTAAATGTAAAAAGCAGAGGAATGGTTACGAATTTTATTTTATTTTACAATAAAAATTTGAAAACATCCTTGGTCTGGACTTTGGGTCATTCTAATAGATAATAGTGCTTTTGCAGACCTGATATCATGGTTAGGATGAATGTTCTGCATCCTAAAGGTGAATTCTGACAACTGTCTCCATTTCCAATAAAGAAGCATATCCCCGCAGCATGATGCTGCCATCACAAAGTTTTCTCACATGTTCCCACTTGAGCTTCCAATCAAACCTACCAACCATGTGCTCTTGGTCTCTATGATTCTATTTTTGTCATGTTTCTACTCTGGGAAGCCTCCAAAACCTTGCAGAACATCTTCATATAAACTAAGATTAAATTACTCACAAGTGATTTAATCAAGTGTAATTCATTGCCCTATTAACACATTTCTGAGGCAATTGCACTTTATTTAGGATATCAGAATAATGGGGGCTAATCAAATGCTTACGCCATGATTTTTGTTTTTTTTATTTGTAAAAATTCTGAAAACATAGAATTTCTAAGCAACTTCACAGCACTTTGTTACATTGCCTCTCTTATTTATAGTCAACTCACTGTTTCTGGACGTGTCATTGACTCTCCACTCCAATACCACATGGACAAATCAGCAGACTTAAAAGCCGTCATCGCACTCCCTGCATCAGACAGCACGGCCACAGAGAAAACTAAAACACAAACACACACACAGCTGAGACTCCACTTCACTGGATTTCTGTGGGATTATTTTTCTCTAAATAATCCTGAAGAGTTTAAGTAAAGGATTTGGAGAAGTACGGACCAGGGAATGTGCCTCCAGCGAGAAACCTGGCACTTGTGTCGTAGTTTACTGAAAGTTTGTCGGGTTTGTTGGGATCAGGGATGATATTGAAGTTCACATGTGGACCAGGGATGGGTTTCCTGTTAAAGCACCCCACAAATTCGAGTTGATAGTACCCCCTAGTGGAAGAAGAGAGCAGAAAGTGAAGTAGACATTGGTTCACACTCACTTCAAGGCATTTCCCAAATAAAATCTCAAAGTTTGTAGTTCTTATAATATACGTTTATTGTTTTTTATTGTGTCAAGACTTACTTTAACCCTTTCACACTAGTAACTGTAAAGGCTGCTTTTCCTTCTGCGTCCACAGGTTGTGAAGTGACAGATGTCGTCACCTGTCAACACAATATTCAACAGCATCATTCTTTGCATCTCTATTTTTTAAAAATGTGACAGATACAAACTGATGTTATTTACTGGCTTTCCAGCTGACCTTTACTGTTGAGGGTGAAGCTCTCGTCTCCACCACCACTCTCTGGTCTGGGGAAGGGTTTCCCCACTTGTCACACAACTGCACGACGAACGGCGTGGAAATACCTGTACCATTCAAGATCTGCAAAGGCTGCCGACAAGTGAAAGACAAAAAGATGCAGGCTTTCATTTAAGTTGCAAATCAACAATTGTGTGATAAGTTAGTTTTATTTTTACCATCTCAGGCCCACTGAGGAGTTTAAGCTTGGTGGGGATCCCGGCCGTCACTTTAAAGGTGATTTGTTCTGTGTAGTCGCCACAGATGAAGCAAACTTCTCTGGTCCCCAGAGGACCCGAGTTGAAACGAACTCCAGAGACTTTAATAGAGCCGCTGCTCTCCTTAAAAATAAACACATACAGAGAGGTTCAGAAGAATGTTCTCTTGTAGCAAAGATTTTTGTACATTTTAATTATATATTTGTTTAACACTGGTTGGGGACTTTTTACAGGCATACAATAAGGTGACAGATTCACAAAAGATATGTGCTTCCAAAATTAAAAACTGTTATTTAGGTAAATTGATTTTTGAATTCCTGGGTGCCTTTTTAACACTCAATTATTTGTGAGTTTTTTCTAAGACAGAGATACAAAGTTTAAGTACACCAAGAAATTTTTGAAGTTCAGCACAGATGGTCTGGCGTTTTGACCCTGAGTTTAGAAAGGAGGCTTTGTTGTAGAGTCTAGGAGGACAGTTTAGATTCTGATAAGCTCTGGGTAAAAAAAACTGCAACAAGAGAGGAGTGACTAAGACCAAATAACCAATCTAATGCTGCTTCATGATACTGTATGAGTATATATGGGTGTGACAAGTTAGCAGAGTCAGGCCTTACATCCTCCTCTGTATGTGTACGTACATTTAATCCAGGATTAAACATTGCTCATAAATGTTTTGCAGAACTCATTCTGGTTACTTAGTAATTGTTTGCCACCACACTTATCTCCAGTGTTCATCGGGGGAGAGGCAGGGCCCACCCTGCACAGGTCAATAGTTCACCGTAAGGCATCACAGAGATACTCAGAACCGACAACCATACACACACACTTACTCTTTGGGGCAATTTACAGAAACTAACTTAATAGTCACTTAATATCAGAAAACTGATATTTTAGGCATAAAACATTTAACATTTATACGTTTGCGTAAACTGGAAAATCAGGAAGAAAAATGTTGACATCTGATGTAGGAACTGTTGGATATTTTTTCAGGTTAGATGGAGCTCCTGCACCACAAAAAATATTAATAATCAAATAAAACATGGACTTAAATAAGTTCGATAGCAGTATTTAAATTCACAGTCACCTTAAAAGCAATGTGTATTCATATTCATTTGTGCATTTGTGTCCCTACCTCCCATATGAATGCAATGTTGGATTTATCGAGACCCTCAGCTTCCACAGCCATTGAAGTCACACAATCAGAGGTCAGGCTATTGGTGACATTGTCGTACTGGTCCACAAGCTTCAACTCTGCATGGTCAAAATATTAAGAACCACATTTTATAAAACTCTAAATATTAAAAAATGTATTTTTCTTTTGAGTGATCATGGGCAAGCTCAC
This sequence comes from Poecilia formosa, assembly GCF_000485575.1. Lineage (NCBI taxonomy): Eukaryota > Metazoa > Chordata > Actinopteri > Cyprinodontiformes > Poeciliidae > Poecilia > Poecilia formosa. The sequence goes on along the minus strand of NW_006800010.1, from coordinate 2,545,717 downwards.
TTATGGGTGTGGTGACACATTCCCCGAGTTTCACCGTGTTCTCAGGAACAGTTGCCTTCAGTCGCGCTGGTTCATCTGGACAAGGCCTTTGAACAATGCATGAACAAAAATGCAAACCGATCTCTTCTTTTGTCCAAAAAATGCAGACAACCATGTACATTTATATTCACTTTGCAATTATTGACAATGTTTTATTTTTTTTTTCAGTTTATAGCCTCAGATTAAAATAAAACACGATAAAGTTTGTATTTTTAATATAACAAAATGTAAAGAATAACAAGAAACTTTAAATTCTGATATCACCTAAATTTATTTAAATGATTTCCTATATCCTCATGTGTTTCACAAACCCTTGTAACTTACACAATGGTAAAGCTGAAAGACACACTGTGGTCCCGGTAGGAGACCTGGTGGAATCGCTCTTCCTGGACTTTTGTAGGAACCTGAACATCCGGCAGTCTTCCCATTATCAAAGCTCTCTGATCAATGTCTCCTGTCCAGTTAACCTTAAACACAGACAAGACACATTAAATAAACTTAAGAAGCATTAGAAAACAAGTCACATTAGCAAAAGTGTACTAAAATGAAACACATTACATGCAATGACGTGTTATATGGCGAGTCCCAAACACACCTTGATGTTGGAGGCTATTTCAGGAGTGACCTCCACCTCCTTGCCAGACTCATCATAGAGCTTAAAAAACAGGTTTTCCAGCACCCCTCCAGCTTGCCACTGTATCTTTTCCTTGTTCTTCAGCTCCAGCCTTTCCTCCCCCTCACAGAAAAGCTCCATCCGTGAGACTCGGCAGCTTGGCATGACCTTCAGCTCTGTTGTGACGGCTACAACATGCTTCTGACTCTAGAAACCAAAACATAAAGAAACACAGAAAATTGTAAGACTGTAAATCCAAGAGTTTAATGGTGGAACATTTGTTCTTAACTTACAGGCATGTCAAATTTAGCTTGCAGCATTTGTGGCTCTCCATTGATGATTTTCAGGTTTATAGGCTCCGTCACAATCTGGCCGGTTCCTGAGCTGCTGCAGTCTGTCACCGCCAACTTAAGCCCTGGAATCTAAAAAAAAAGTAATAGTTTATTTCTCAAAACCAAACCAAATAAAAAACACATAACAGCCCAATTATGCAGAGATATATGTCCACTAGTCACAAAACATTCAGGATATTCAACTATCTGGTGAAATGTTGACAGAAACTTGGGCCTTTAAGCTGCCACTGGATAATGATATTTTTAAGTAGTATGGCTTAGTATATATGAAAAGGTGCAGGTTAGCAGCGTTCTACTTGATATCTCTGCCCAACTTTAACTCGAGTTCCTCCTGGACAATGCATAGCATTAATATCTCCAACAGCAATGGCAGCCAGAGATCAGCACTGAGGCGAACTAGCCCACAAACATGGCCACTGTGGTTATGTACCCTAATGTAGGTTATTTATCCTGTAGTGTAATTCTCAAATTGTTGTTATTTTTACACCAAAATCTCGTACCTGGCAGCGAACTATCTGTTTGGCGTTGGCGGTGATGTTTCCAGCCTCATCATGAACTTCAACATTAAAACTAGCTGGGTTTCCATTCTCCACTTTCACTGGTTTTACTTCCGGTTTCACAAGAAGGGAATGTGGATTGCCTGAAACAGAAATAGAAAGAGAGGGAGAACTATTAAACATTCAAATGTGTGATACTATAGTTATGTATAACTATTGTTATAAATAACAATGGGTATGCAGATAATATACATTTATGTACATGGTCCATAGTTAAATGTACAGTTTTTCACAGGTTATCCGTTTCATATAATCTTGTCATGATATGGCGACACTTTCAATAAATATGTAAAAAACATTTTGTAAGTTGCATGCTACAGATTTATTTCATAAATAAAAGCAGTCTTACTAGGAAAGGGACTGATCTTGATAGTCTGTGTTTGGTTTTTCAACCCTGGCAGAGTCACTTTCAGGTCGAATCTCTGCAAAAACAATGAAAAAAAATGTTTTTGAGTATTACTTTATTTTAAACATCCACTAGGTCTTCTATCAAACAGGAATGGAGATTATTTCTACCTTGGTCTGTTGGTAATTCTGGACTTCCCCTATGACTTTGACACCTTTGATGGTAAAGCTGTTCCCACTGGTGGCCGTTGTCTCAAAACTCACTTCCAAATCACTGAACAAGCACAAATAAAACAAGAAATTAAAAAAAATCAAAGACTAAATATGCAGTCTGAAATCATGTAAATATAAATACATTTAAGAGTGACTCACCTGCATTCAAGAACAGGCCGGAGATTTGGAGGAGGTTTTGTGGGGTGGCCATAAATATCGGTCATCTGTGTGGGAATACTGAACGGCACTCCGATGCGCAGAGATGGGTTCAGTGGACCAATAGTAAAGTTCTCTGCATTTCCCTCTAAAAGGACAAAAAAACAAATGTGTCTGCCTGAAGGATTGTGGAAGAAAATGAAACCACTTCCATATTGGTCACATAAAGTCACTTTACCTTTGACTGTGAACTTGTGCTCGTAGCTGGGAAGCTGTCTGCCGCCATAGGATGTTATGGCCTTGTTGTTGGCGTTGTCACTTACCTCAGCTTGTAGAGTCAGAGTGTAATTCCCCAGATTGGTCAGGGATCCTGCATTGAAGGAAACATTTTTTCATTGGTATTCTTTTAGGTTGTGAAAAATTCAGAAGGATAGGATGTGAAAAGAAACAAACCAATTTTTTTGAACCAGTGTCCATGACCAGGTATATACGGGGCTCTGAAATGACAAATCTGTTTGGGTTGTTTGACTTCTTTGGCACCTATGTATAAAATAAGAAAAATCTACATTAAGAGACAGAACAATAAAGAACTTACAAGCAATGCAAATGAAATGCAGTAAGGTAATGATAAGCTTGACATAAAATCTTACATAACACCAATCATATGACTATGATACATCTGATCTTACCCCGAAGGAATATTTTGAGCCCAACATTCAGTTTTATCCCTCCACCTTGAACCCCTGTTTGAATCCTGGATGAGATCGATTTGTCATTTCTGTTAAGAATTTCCACAGCTAAGGGCCCTGAAACGATGCAACACAGAATGACTGTTAGCTTGATTTCTTAAAGAAAATAATATTTGAGTTGAAGATTTTGATATGAGTTGGCGCAATAGAAATTCACAGTACAATGGGAAAAAGTGAAAGCAACAACACGTTACCTAAAGGAGTCCCAGCAGGAATAACGGCATGTTGTGGCAAAGCATTCCCATCAGGCCATGTGACGCACAGCTTTTCTGGCAACCTGGAAACAAAGCGATGATCCCGGTCACATTTCAAGACTACTTATTTAGAAAAAAAAAGAGTACAATGTAAAATTCAAGAAAAATGTCAAATAAAAAGTTCAGTCTGGGTATAATTAAATCAGTATATTTCATGTTTCTCTGCAAACATTTATTTATTATATACTTAATAATATAAGACTTATAATATTTAATTTTCTTGCATACATTTTTTTACACTAATCAGGAGCAATTGTAAAACATTTTGACTTTCCACAAGAATTAACTTACTTGTCAATGTCGCTCTCGATGTTTCTCTTAATGCTTTCAATTGTAGCAGACCGGTCAATCTTAGAGATGGGTATAGTCCTGGTGTAACCGTCATAAAGCGCCTCTGGCACCTAAGAAAAATGTGATAGGTAAGGTAATTTTATTTATATAGCACATTTTCAGCAACAAGAACAAGTGATATAAATTTGATCATGTTAGAATGGTTTTATTTAATTATAACGTAAAGCTATCGGTTTCCCTAATACCGTACATGTATTTATTTTAGCCCAATCTAACATAAAACATGTAAATTAACGCCACATTGAAGAAAGCTAAAAAATATAAAATATTTAGCAAAAAAAAAAAAAAATTACATCAGTATTGACTAATAGCCCAGTTTACACAAATTTGTCAGTAAATTAAAATGTATTTAAAACATAAATGCATTTATGAGAATAAACTTGAGGGGTTAAAGCATACATGCAAGTTTCTTCACAAATCATTTATCACAATTTAAAAATGTTCTAATTTAGTCAGTAACAAAACTCTACAACATAAAAATAGCATGAAGAACATCTTGACAGTAAAAGGTCCAGATCATATGTACCCAATGCACACCAGCTTATAAACTGAAAAAGTGCAACTTAATTAAGAAGCAAAAATTTCACTTGAACAAAATATTTCTTTGTTTTTGTTTGACAGATAGTTCACAGCTGTCATTTAGCTTTTTCAAACTGCATACATTATTTTACTTACACGCGTGATTTCCACTTCTCCGCCGGTGGCAAAAACATTTCCTTTATGGTCTCCATACAGGAAAAATTTATTCACTTTGCCGTAATAAATCGGCTGAGTTCTCTGAGATTTCACCTGAGTTAAAACATAAAAAATATTAAAGGTAGAAGCCTACAGTGGAAAACAGGAATTTATATAGATTTAAGAAAAAATTATTATCACTGTCTGACAATAAATCTGACAAAACTTTTCATTTCTTAGGTCAGTTAGTGTTATCAAAATTATCTTGCTTTGCTAAATGAAAAAAATATTGATGATTTCAAGATTTTATTTTCAATTTTCCTTATATTTAAAACTTTTACAGTATCTTTTTAAATTATATAACAGGAGTCAGGGTTAAGATATCTTTCTCTCACAAAAGTTTGCAAATTGTAAAATTCGTCTTGACAGAATGGGTGATAAAGCCTGTGGGCTGCAGTACTCTGCCTACAAACTTCTCTACTGAGAGCAGGTATTTTCTGATGGCCACTAAAAAACATTGAGCCTATTGTCTTTAATGTTGCAACTATATTGGTGGTATGATAGAGTCACGGTGCATTTGGAAGTCGCATGTGTGTCCGAGCTTCAACTTCCTGACTTGTGTTATAAAGCATTAATTCAGCAGTGTCACGTTTTCTTCTTTCCCCATTCTGCTATCCATTTTATGACGTGCACCAGTCCTTTCTTTAGTAAAACACACTCACAACGCGATGTTGCCGCCTGTATACAAATACAAGCCATGTCTGTAGAAGAAAAGATCTTTGTTTTGTGTTTCTTTGCATATTATAATCAAATTATAATGGGGTGTTGGCGCATTTCATGTCTGTACAGGCCTTCTTTCACAGGGCTCAGCTGTCGCTGGTAAGAGTGACAGATATTTCCTCTGTCACTCTTACCAGAATATTTACAAGCTCTTTTTTTGGTTTGTTTGTTTCTAGGGCTGACATACACATTTTGTTCTACCGATTTTATAATACAGAATTGACAATATGATGGCTTGAAATTCCAGTGGCGTGTAAACTTGCATATATTTCTTTGAAATTATGAAAGAGGCACCGTAAAGCTTCTGGAAAGAAGGGGAAAGAGGAACCAGACTTGCTTTTGATTACCTATGACGCAGCACAGAAGCAGTGTGTTCGATCTTAGTGTATGTACATTTCAATAATCGGAGAAAGTAAAACTGTATCTTCCATTTCTGGCATTTAGGAAATAAAAACAATTTTGGCAATCCTAACTCACCTAGAGTAGAAAATGTATTTAATATAGCATCAGGGAGTGAGAAAAATGTTTGTATATCCATCTGAATATCTACACTGAAATATGTACAATTAAATATTAATGTTAAAACACTTACAAGATCCCCTGCTTTGTATGTTTTGCCATCCAACTCAATAGCAGAGAACACCGCCCAGGGATGCTGCAACTTCTTAGTGGGCACATCAGTTCGTGTCACAGTCTTTGAATAGCCGAGGAACTTTACCTGCTTATCAAACTGACTGTGACATTTTTCAAGCCACTGCATGAAATCTTTCTGGATGCTTCGATTTTTTGAGGCTTTCTGTAAAATTCACAGTAAAAACCAGAAAAAAAAGCATTAGAGAAGCACTATATTTTTCACTATAAACACTACTGTATTTTTTCCCTGTAGCTCAGAGAACCTACTTGAAAATACTTCTGAATACTGAACAAAAATTAAAGTTGTCATCTACTCTGGATCTTCAGAATCAGAACCGAACAAGTAGAATAAATTTTTGTGTTACACTAATCTGAAGTAAACATCCAGAAAACTGCAAAACTGTTCACACACTTTAAATCAAAGATTTAAATCCATTTGTTTAGTTAATTTGATTAGTATTTGGTGAACGTAGATTAATTCTTGTCTGGATTGGAAGTTTTTATTATTTTTCTTTATTTTGCACTCTAGTGGAATGTTTATTGTTTTTCATGAAAGCACTTTGAAATTCCTTGTTGCTAAAATGTGCTATGTGCTATGTGCTACATGCAAACTTGACTTATAACACTGAATCATCACCTGAACGTTAAAAACAGGGGTGAAGAGGGTATCCCTGTGTCTCAGTTTCAGCTCCAAGTCCATAAACTTCTGTTTGCTGGCATTGACTCTGAATTTGTCGTTGGTGAAAAGCACCCCAGAGAAGCGGCTGAAACACTCCAGGGGCAATGTACTTTTATTGGGCCAACGGCACCAATCGAACCTGGAGCACAGACAGAAAAAATGTTTACATTTTATTGTTTTTCACAGAAGCAACATTAACTGATAGTCTAAAGTGGTTCTAGTCAATAAGTTGCAGGTATTCTGGGCTACTACAAATAGTGCTACGTATTTCAGTGTAAACGGTTTGATTGCTAAGCAGACTTCTATGTTTCAGGCTATACATGTGCGGCCATGAGCAAAGACTGGATCATAAAACAGGTGGGCTTTTAGGTTTTTCAATCCAGTTCAATGCTCTACATTCTATTGTATATGTCGTCCTTCATGGTTATTTTAAAATATAATAATCCAAAAGTTCACAAGAGAGAGAAGGAGGGATGGATGCCAGTAAGAAAGGCAGAAGAAAAATAAACTAATGGAAGTTAGAGAGCTAAATGTCATTGAGATATTTGCTACCTTCTACAAGTTTAAGTCTATCAAAGCAATGCAGCCAGTTTTGCTTGTTCTGCTTCAAGGCATAATGTGGCAGTTTATCATGATTCAGCCAAAGTGATAAAATAATGAGCTAGTCAGGTTTTTATTGTTAAAGTATTTCTTCCTATTGAGCAGTGAACGTAAATAAAAGGTGTTGCATGTCTTTTGCTGTAAGTATTTACTTCTTGAGGGTTTTCAGCGGGTTTTCAGCGGCTCTGACGGAGCCTGTGACGTCTGTAACAGGTTGGACTAAACCATTATTCTAACAATGGCGGGGATGGACCTAAAAATTTATATTTATTTTTTTCTTTGAAAATGGCGGCTTTATTTTGTTCTCTGTTTATTTCGCCTTTTCATATTGCTATTTGTTTAAATACAAAGGTTATATTATACGTCTTTGAAAATGGCGGCTTTATTTTGTTCTCTGTTTATTTCGCCTTTTCATATTGCTATTTGTTTAAATACGAAGGTTATATTATACGTCTTTGAAAATGGCGGCTTTATTTTGTTCTCTGTTTATTTTGCCTTTTCATACTGCTATTTGTTTAAATACGAAGGATGTATTATATGTCCCCACCCCGGATTTCTGCCCAAGGAGATGAGCAATACAGACTTCAAGTTTTATCAAAATTTTGTGATATTATTGTGATAGAAATAAAAATGAAGATAAAAACTATGTATTATTTTTGTTTTTATCCATCGCTGCATGACACGATGATTATAGCCTCACAAACACAAATGTTGCTCTTGAAAAACATTCGTCAAAACTTTTCTTTAGGACACGAGTCACATAGTGTCATTTGTATCACTAAACTGCATTTAATCACATTTTTAAATGTATTAATATTTATTAATACTTATCAGAAATAATCTTGACAATATGGACATTTTTGTGGAGTTTCAAACATCAATATTTGGAATTTACTATGACAACAATAAATCTGAATTCTTATCACACTAAGAAATTTATAACATTAAATGATAAACAATACAATAAATACAAATGTATTTACTCGGAAATTGTGGTGTAAGGGATGAGTCGTCCATTCCAGAAACACTCAAAGATGTCCCTCTTCCCTCTGGCCTGATTCATGGTTCCGGACTGATTCTCATCATCATCTTCGTCAACAGCTGCTAAAGACACAGAAGCACATCCACTTCACAGATCAAGTTGTGAGAAATTTTTTCCTAAGCTGCATGAGATCTGAATACCTTGAGGAGCACTGGGATCTTTGGGGTAGGTCTCCTTGTCGTAAAGAAATGGATGATATCTCAGGATTCCGTCCAAGGAGCCGCCGTCGGAAGTGGTGGCCTTGAACTCAAATGTGTCTACAGCTGAGTTTATGTACAGGGTCTGCAAGTCATCCTGCACTTCTCTCAGATTCTTCTGACGTAAACCTTTAGGAGGTTTCTCCCGCAAAGTTACCTGCCGAAAACAATAATAAAAAAAAATCTGAAAGCAGGAGTTGGTTCTCTCTGAACCAAGTCACAAAATTATCCACCAATGTCCCGTACTCCACCTCCTGTCCCCCTTTCACACACCCCACGATAGCCGTGTCATCTGAGTACTTTTGCAGATGGCACAGTTGGGAACAGTACTTAAAGTCCGCAGTGTAGGTGGTGAATATAAACGGAGACAGCACAGTTCCCTGGGGAGCTCCGATGTTACAGATTAGACGGTCTGATTTGCAGCTCTGTAATCTCACATACTGAGGTTTGGCTGTCAGATAATTGATGATCCAGGTGATGAGTGATGCATCCATGTCAATTTTAGCCAGCTTCTTGCATTGTAATTCTGTCTGAATGGTGTTTTAGGCTGATCAAAAGTCAAAGAAAAGGATGCGGACAGTGGTGTCAGGTCTGTCAAAAGAAGAATATGCCCTCTGCAGCAGGTATTTAATTGCATCATCCACTCCTACCGATCTGTGTATCGGTGTATAAATGTGTGAGCGTTTGTGAGTGCGAATGGGTGAATGTGACTCTAGTGTAAAGCGCTTTGAGTGGTCAAAAATGATTGGATAAAGCGCAATATAACTTCAGTCCATTCAGTCCATTTCCATTCCTAAGTGGGGCTGGTATGCCCCACCTCTGTCAAACCGGTTAAAAAACTGGTTCAACTCGTTAGCCCATTTGAGATTCCCCCCAGCAGGGCCGTTAGCCTTCCTCTTCAGTCCTGTGATCTCTCTCATCCCAGTCTAAACCTCTCTAGCACTGTTATTTTTAAATTTTTTCTTACAGCTTTCTCTTATACATAGCTCTGTCTTCACACAAAAAATAAACAAATACAATTAAACACTTAAATTTTTTTTTAAAAATGGTTGTTTATCCAACCTTACTGAGGTTGACAGGATCTGTAGGGAGGAATGAGAAAAATACTCAAATGACAGATTTTTCAAGGCAAACCTGAGGTTTGAAAAAAAGAAGAGGACAGAAATGGAGCCCTGTGGCTCTCCGCTTATTAAAAAATATTGAACAAAGCCTGTGACTTAATTTAATGCATTATGAAATAATTAAAAGTGAAAAATGTGATCAGTGGTAAAAAATAAAAAATGTTTGGATGCACAATACAAGACCTAAAACAACAACAACCAAAAAAACAATTACAGTAATAGTCAACCAAACTCACCAGAATATCAATTTTTGGACTGACGTCTGATTTTTGAGACTGGTCCGTTTTGTGGTTTCCGTCAACTCCATGAATGTAATAATGATAAATGTGCCTGGAAAAAAATATAAAAAAGCACTATTATGTCCCAAGCTTATGACATGGGACATAATAGTGCTTTAATAGTGTTTCATACTCTATATGAGTGAGCAAACTCACGCTAGCCGTCTGGTCCACTCATGAAAATCATCTTTTAGATATTTGATGTGATCATGACAGACTCCTGTTATGACAACAGCAGTGAAGCTTTCCTTCCTGGTTTCCTCCTTGATGATGTCTTGAAGGTAGCTCTCCTCGTGTGTTATGTGCGAGAAGTCACCAGGCTGCCGCGAGAGGGTAAAATGAGATGTGCAGCTTATCAGTGAATTCACCAAACACTTTCATTAAAATCTCTCACCTTCCTGTTTAAGATGGTCCCTTTGTAAACATCCTCTTTGTTCTTCTCTTTTTTCTCAAACTCGTCCTTTGATAGAACCAGCTCATGAACATCTGGAGAGTTTCTTGGTTTGGTGATCATCTGATAGTTACAAAATGCTATGGTTCATTATAAGGAAACCTTAATTTTTTTTTTCTCTTTACATTTAAAAAAAAATTCAAAAACATTTATTTGGAAATTGTGTTACTTTTGCTCAATGGCGGTTTTTACCTTGTCCCTCTTTAAAAGATACTAAAACTACATTGGCCACAGTAACTACATATTAACAATGAAATTAAATGATTGAACTTAAATTATAGTCACCCACTTGTGCTTAATTAAATGCATCGTAGTTTTGCTATTGACTTATATGCTCAACCAGTACTCTGCTGCCCCAATGGAGACCAGATCAAAGGAGTCAGATCAGCCAAATTTTTCTAATCAGGGAACATTTCTCCCATTGAAATCATCATAAGTCAGCAACGCTCTCTGGACAAGGGGTTTCCTCATCCCACTTTGCATCAGCAGGAGGAAATCACATAGAAGTGGTTTGGAAGTGGTTTTGCTTCTGCACCAGAACCAAATCCAAGTCTGAGATCATATTCAGATTAGAATGTTGCTTTTTTTTATTCATTTATTTAAAGGTGAAGTTTTAGTCATTTTTCCTCTCAGCTTCCTTGCCAACGAGCGGGTCCATTAAGAGCTGGACGGGACACTAAGGATCAAAAGAATTGTTCCACCAGATCTCTGGGGAATTTGTTTTTGGTATTGCAATACCTGCCCGTTATTGAGGCTGCACACTACAAAAGGTCCGGGTCACCTGTGACCAGACCAGACATGCGACAAGGGATTTTGTTACCTTTTTCATACTGATCTGTGAAATCTCATGTACAGACAGTTTTATAAGTATGGTGTGTGTTAGAATGGGTGCGTATTTATGAGAAACAATGTCTGTTGCTTTTTACCTCCGCTTGTGGAAACTTGTGTAATTATTCATTGCCAGGGTTTTAAAATATTATTTTATAAAATCTCTTTTCGAGGGAAACTTAGCTATGAGGAAGACTGATAAAGATACACAGAAAACTTCTGCTAAAAGTGGGAGAAGAGGTACTGAATCACGGTCTGTAATTTTCACCCACAGAGCACTTTTCTGCTTAATTCTGTTCTCCCATTCAGACTGACTGTGTTTTTAAAAAGGTTTAAAATTAAGGCTTATTCATGTCCAACAATAATCTTTGTAACAAAACAACACATTTTAAATGGTCTCAGAAACACACTCACTCTGACTGAGTTTCCAATGTGGAATGCTGCTTGTTTACCCCCAACTCCAAAGTAGGATATATCGCTGTTGAGACTGCGACGTACAGGTTCAGGACGAGTGTAACCCTCTCTTTCACTGGATTCCCAAAAAGATTTCCAAGAAACAAATCAGGTAATGTGACAGAACTATGTTTTTATACAAAAAGCTATTGAAGTGGACACATTCACTGGCAAGTCTGCAACAAACCTTTCAAATGTGCTGTTTTCCCTTGTGAACTTAGAGAGTCTGTAAACAGCCCAGTTATTGAGCTGCTTGGAGGTCATCCCGCATCCATTGTCCAACACAACGACAGCAAAAGTTTTGTCAAAAAGCTGGCAAAAACACACACACGTTAATTCAATCCAGTCCTAACTTTATAACAAAATTGAACACAAAATTTAAGGTTAAATCAAGTCTGCATATAAAAAACCAACCAGCCGGATCTCTATCGTCCTGACTCCTGTGTTCTTAGCTGTAGCCGAAAGAGAGTTGTCCACCAGCTCAGCGAGAGAGCAGGCTGGAGGAATAGAATCCATCAACATAAAAAACCAACAAACACAGAAATGAGGAAGGTTATGATCAAGTTATTATAATTTCTGGCGACCCATTTACAACACACAAACTCACGCAGTGATTTTTGGCCCTCGGCAAAGTACTCAAATGTTCCGCTCTCGATTAGCGTGTTGTAATGAGGAACAAAGTTGATGGCCTCCTCAGCTGCCACTTGAAGGTCTTGGTCCTTGCTTTGCAACAAGTAGAGGGTGCTGTTATCCTGAAGCTCCTCTACAAGGAGACAAAGATACAATTTATGATTTTAAGATCACGATGCAAACATTTTTTTTTTTGCATCATGTTCATAAGTCTCTTCACTTTTCAGCAAGGATTTACTCACTAAATTTGTCATGATCAACAACTGTTCTGTCTGTTGTTACCAAACAAATTTTTTGCCATGGAGCAAGACCGAATTCCTGTGGGAAAACAAAAAAACAGCTTTATTTAAAATGAAACATGCAGTTATTTCTAACCAACAAACATCTGTTCATCACCTTTTACAAACAAAATAAGTGAGTTATAAACAAGGAAAACACAGGGAACATCAATACATTTAGGAAAAATGTGCTACCATAGATTTTCTAATGCGTGATACAATTCCAGATGAAAAACATTATTACATACATGTGTTCAGTTTAATACAGATTTAATAAATAGTTTTGCACAATAATCCCATTTTTGACTCCAAGTAACTATCATGTTAGTAATCAATTATACTGATGATTAATCAGCTTTAAAATATTGCACATTCAGCAGATTTTTCATTTCACCACTTAAGCCTTTTTATAGAATGCTACACATTAAAAGATACAAACTTTTTTTCTTTTTAAAAAGAACATTGTAATGCCTAAAATGCAATAAAAATAGCATTCCTCCAGTAGTGTATGGTTTATCATTTGTAGCAAATGATGCATCTGCAGCTAAAAAAACTACTTCTAACATCAACATATGAAAAGCTCAGTCCTTTAGCATCAGCACAGTGCAGGGCTAATCTATTGACTATGCTTTGATTAACCAGAGATTTTTATTTCCTTTTTTTTCATATCTTTTTTAGTCAGGCTACAGTGACAATTATATGGCCAAGTTTCGTTTTTTTGTAAAATCCTTATCTAACATGCTCATTCTTGCAGATTTACAGGGAGGCCGGTGCCTATCTCCAGCAGTCAACAGGCGAGAGGCGGGGCACTACAGAGACGGAACTAAAAGTTATGTTGTTGGACTGTGGGAGGATATAGAACAAGATCCCAGGTCCAGGACCTATATGCTGCAAGGCAACAGCTACCACTGTGGAGCCCAGTTTTAATAAAATATGTCTAAATAATGACTTTTTAATTGATAACCAAAATCAAAATCAGTCCAATAAACATAAGTATATTGCAATATAAAAATAGCATTTGCATAGCACTTTATCAAGTCAGAGGACTCCAAAGCACTTTCCACTACTTTCAGTCATTCACACGCTCATAGTGGTAAGCAACATTGTAACCACAGCTGTCCTGCAGCAGCCTCTGACCACTAGCAGCAGACAAAGCATCCCTATGAGAATGTCCTGGGGCGAAACTGAGATTGTTGGGGAGGAGTTCAAACACCATACATCACCGTCACATGACCAAATTCCACAACTGCTCTTTTACTCCTAAGCAAACAGCAGCAAGATGGAAATTAACATTTCCGCCTACGAATTTAAGAAATGTTTCAAAACCAGAAAGTCTAATTAATTCTTGTCTGAAATAGCATAGAAGGTAGATAATTTGAGACACTTTTCCTTTTAGGTTTTTCAAAGATATTTGAAGTTTTCCCAAATACCACTTTTTAAAATTAAATATTTTCCTTTATATTATTCCTTTATATTATTATATTTTAAGTCAATTCTGCCTTATAGGGTGATATGTAGCCATTCCTTTAAACCTACAGAAACTTAAAAACGTGTCTTAAAAATAGATGCTAAGAACAAACGAAACTGCTTTTGGAGGCTTCAGTGACCCTTCATACAACCCCAAAACAGAGCAGAGAAGCAAAAACTTACCCTGTATACAAGTACCAGAAAGTCGGCTAGTTCCAAACCGAATTTCAGAGTTTTCTTCAACCCCTGTTGGTAGTTGGGTAGATAGTTGTACACATTAATCATATTGCTCAGTTCTTCCTGCAGCAGCCCAGAGGAGAGGAACGGTGCACTCCGTTAAACTTTCTCCGAGATTATCGACAACTTTGCTGCAGAAAACGTTTCGAAGCTCCTTGCAACATGTTCCTACGTTAAACAAACCGTCTTCTGTGTCTTCTCGTTGTAATGCTAAGTTGCTTCGGATATTCCTTGCCAGACAGTATGAAAAGCATAAATTTCGCTCGTGCGTGATATTTGTTGCTAAGAGAGTACGGAGAGAAAAAGCGTTATTGTGCTCGAGCGCCAGGTGGGTCTTCCGGCTATTTTTCCGGATCCTGTTCGTTTAGTTTCGCTCACAGAAAAGATTGGGCTCTTTCGGCTTCTAATTGTGCCCTCCTAACAAGTGAACCTTTTTTCATTTAACGAATATAAAAAAGTTTAAAGTTTCTCCTCATAGAATGACTCTTCACAAGTAAGTTGGACTATTTTAGCAGTCTTTCAGAAACTGCAATGCCTAGAATCCCATTAGAATCAGAATCAACTTTATTGGCCAATTCACGCACAAATAAGAACTTGACTTCACCTCCATTTCCCTGTTATATACAGATATTTTAAATGAATGTAAATGAATTTGGTGGGAAATATTTTTGCACTGAATGGAGAAGGAAAGCTGCACAAAATTCATGGGATTTGTCTCACAGCTACTGAGAAACAAATCACAAAAATATAACGTTTGTTCTCCAAACTCTCCATTGGTTAACTGTTAAAAGGAGAATCACATTAAAAAGACCTACGTGTGTACAAACCATTCAATGACCTTGTTCCTCGATATACAGTTTGAGATGTGTTGGTCATTCAGGTCCATATGCAGTGTTGTGCATATCTGTTTTTATTTATGTTTTTCACAACCTCCCAATTTAATCGGAATTGGGGTTGAAGTTACATTTCTTCGTTCATTTGAAAGAGCCGGCACATTGAGTCGATTCAGTTACCACCAACACATATGTCGTCAACACGATTCACTTCCTGTTCGGAGCGGATTACGTTCTTACGCTTCCCTTTCAGTATCGTTTACGGAGAAATCTGATTTTCCACACACATCTCTGATATTGACAAGGCGTGGCACCACAAGACTAAACAAGCAAACCACTAGTTCTTTAACGGTTCGCCCCGGGGTGAGCCTTCCAGAGCTTCGTGATGTCGGTGGTGCTTCAGAGTAACTCAGGCTGGGTTTTGGACTCCCAGTCGCTCATTGACCGAGGCTATGCGAGGTGCATCACATGGACAGGGCATCACAAGTCACATGTCAAGTGCAATTTTAAAAGACAGTGCTTTGACATATTAAAGAGTCATTACGACATGAGTGGGAGAGTTGATGGAGGACACACTGTTATGACGCAGAAAACAGAGAAATGCGCAAAGGTAGACTGTTTAAGCTGCAGGCTATACCTCTCTGAGTGTAAACAAAAATGTGTTGAGACTTGTTCTTGGGTTGATGCCATTTAATATGCGTGTTTTAAAAATGATAAGTAGTTCTGTTGTCAGTATTTAATCAAATGTTTTTGATTTCAGAAGCGGAAACGAAAACACGGTGAGCTCAACCAAGGAGAAATTGATGCAAAGGCTTTCCATGAAAAGGTGAATACATTTTGACTGACTATCAAGTCCAGGGCTCTGCAAAACTTCTCGAAGCTTCTTAACTTGTTGACGCATTCCTTGGTCTTCAGGATGGTATTTTTATATATCATTTATCCTCTACATACAGTTCAAATGTTATGGACTACTACTAAAATTCCCAAAACATATGAAGAACAAGTTTATTTGCAAGGTGCTGTGTTTTTAATGACATTAGTGATTAAGTTTCTTCACTCAGTTTCTTCATAGATAATTGTAACAGCATAATAATTGTTTTTGAATTTAGAGTCTTTTACAAGAGTCTGATAGGATGCAGCAGCTAATAGAATTATGTTAAAAATGTGTCTGTTATTCAGAAAACATGATATGTCTATATATCTGTGGTAACAGATCAGGAGCATTATTCTGGAGGGAACCAAGTCCTTAGTGGACTCTGCCCAGTCACTTGGATACCTGAGTGGAGAGACAGAAACATCCAAAGATCCTCTTCCCTCCCAGGACTGCAGACTGGCAGCACTCTGCGAGATGGCTAAAGAGCTCCCTCTGGTGGCCGATGAAGAGCAGGAGTGGACACAGTCACTTCTGACAGAGGAAGGTGTTGCTTCACATGTCGACCTGTTCTCCCAGGTGACGGAGAACAGCGAGGCCTGGGCAGCAGTGGTTCCACTGATGGGAGAGGAGTATATAATACCTCATGACACTGCATTCCTCCTTTCTGATTTCACAAGAATACAACCACTGGTACAATGTGAGTGTAATGAAAACAAAAAAGGAGTGAAATCTGGACCTGTTAGTCACTAAAATGGTTTTAGGAAAGCAATTTTTATTTTCTTCCCAGCGTAATGTTTAATTCTATCAGAAACTCTGCCTGTAACAATATTACACTTTTGTGCTACTTTCTCTCCCAAATAGGTGGGAGGAGATTTGACGTCATCGTCATCGATCCACCGTGGGAAAACAAGTCTGTGAAAAGAAGTCGCAGGTTATTTGACTTTCACACGTTTCATCAAGGCATAGTGGCGGACAATTAGAAATGCTTAGACAAATGAGAAGAAGTTCAAAAGTGAGGAGTAGGAGCAACATAATGCTTACTCCTGACTATCCCTGTCTGTAAACAAGCAGTGTCCATTTACATACACATTTAGATGTTCACCAAGCAAATCCATATTACTTGCATAAAGCATATAACTAGTTTTTGATCCTGTGTACAGGGGTATATAACAATATATTTATATATATATATATATATATATATATATATATATATATATATATATCTCATGTTGATTGAGTTTGACCTCATAAATTTTCTCCATGAAGATACAGCTCTTTGCCTTCATCCCAGCTGAAACGCCTTCCCGTCCCCCTCCTGGGATCTCCAGGCTGCTTGGTGGTCACCTGGGTAACGAACAGGCCCAGCCACCTCCGATTTGTCCGTGACGAGCTGTACCCACACTGGGGTGTAGAAGTTGTCGCTGAATGGTTCTGGGTCAAGGTAGTTTACCTCTAGAGCTAAATGATTTATGGTAAGTTTCACAGATGGAGGGTATCCTAACTAACCTTCCGTCCTTCAGGTCACCACATCGGGGGAGTTTGTGTTTCCTCTAGATTCACCACACAAGAAGCCGTATGAAGTGCTGGTGCTGGGTCGGTACCGTCCTGCCAATGACCACACGAGGTGCGACTGACCTTCATACGGTACCCTGCATTTTTGGCGCAAATCCAAATCTGAAAAGTGTGTCCAACATTTATATTCCACCCTCTTGGGTTTTAGAGCCACTTTTCATTGTAATTAGAAAAGCTTATACAAGATGAGAACAAAGCCACAGTGTAAGGAGACACACAAAGTCAGTACAAGTATTTTATATTCAAGGACAAGAGAAGTGCAAACTATTTGCAAGACAGACAGACAAGTTACCATGAGAACCGACGTTTCTTTATCTTTATGCCTTGCTGCTGCAAAAACCAGCTTCGGCAGTTGACCTTCAGCATGGCAAGTGTAATAGAAAATGCTTGATCTGGTAATTGTCTTAAAGGACTGTCATGTGTGGAATGTAGTTTGTACCCTTGTTTGACCTGCAGCCATGACTAACTGACAAAGAAGAATTAGAAGTTTCTCCTGAAATCCTTATCGGCTCTTTCATGCCATAAAATCATCCCCTCCAAGAGGTGAGGGACGGTTTATGAGGTGGGAGTAACGATTGTCTCTGTGGTCCATCTGGCAATTGAGATAAGATCAGATCTTGGGTGGGTCTTTTCCTTGCTGTGACTATATAACGATGTGACGTGTGTCGTTCAGGGCTCTTCTCCTGACTGCGCTCAGTGAGACGGGTCTTCGAACGCTTTTGGCTTCGAATAAAGAAACTTAAAGGCAAAGATGAATCTTTCTCTTATTATTGAAGCAGATTCTCATTCTTCAATAAATGAAATTTCCACAGCACAAGCAGAAAAAGTTATTCCACAGATAAGCATAACACCTGTTAACGTAACACATGTTCATGGTGTTGTATTTGTAGCATAATACAAGCCACTATGAGGATTATGCATTCAGAGATTCAAAAGGGGAAGAAATGCTGGGCTTTTGCAAGTCATCTTTTGTGTTTTCAAATTAAAATTTTTAGATGAGGTAAATCCTGGTGATACTCAAAGTACTTATGTTTTTTGTTTCAGCCCTTTACAAACTGCAAATGTTCCAGTTGAAGATAAACGTTTGATTGTGAGCGTCCCCTCGGCCTTGCACTCCCAGAAGCCATCACTGTCAGGTAAGTCCTTAAAGTGTGGTGTTTTTTCTGCGCCACTAGAGGGCAACGCTGCAGCATCGATAAAATCTAAATGCAGGACGACTTCCCTTCACGCCACTCGCTCCAACTCCGGTGCTGTTTGTATTTTATTAATAAGGACAGAACCTACATGAGAAATTATGGACCAGGGAAGCACCTCTTTATGGAAACAAAACTCATTAAATAGAACCATACATAGACTAAATATAGTCAAAACTTGAGCTTCTTTTTGAATGTTATCATTGTAGACCAGAGAAGACAATATACTAGTTGTCTGCATATTTTATATTTACAGATAATGGAAACCGTGACTTGTCAAAAAGCAAACTTTTACATCACACACGTTAGCTTTGTCTCGATTGCTCCACCTCCAGTACGCACCTTGCTGCTGGGTGTAAGAGCTTGGGAATGCATATGCAGGAACCGAGAATAAGGAAGGCTTGACGTCAGCTCATTCCCTCTCGGGGGAACGCAGTTTATGGTGCAGTATGGCGGGTGAAACATGGCTGCTGTTTGCTAGTGCCCTTTCAGCAGCACAGAAAAGCTCCCCTCCCATAGAGCTAGAGGGAGATTATTAAAATACATTGATTTAAATCATAATGATGCCTCCATGGAGCTTGGGACACCATAGAGATTCAACAGATTAGGAGAAAGATTGTGCTCGGTTTCCATGTGTGAGTCTTTGTTTGTGTCAGTGGGTCTCAGCAGGTTTCATTCACAACTGGTTTGTTTGTTCCAGTTGATCCGCTGTTGCTGACCTGGAAGCTTTTCGTTAGGCAATGAAGAAAAAATGATATCCAGTGAAGCTTAAGCAGCGCTGGAAACTGAAAGCAGTTTTTTTATTATTATTTTTTTTTTTTATTTTGGGGGATTTTTCCTTTATTTTATGCATTTTGTTGCAAGAAGGCTCTGCTGGTTGTGGGTGTGTCTCAGATCTTTTAGTGTTATGACAGAAGAATGATTCCTATAAATTAAAGAGTTCAATTAAGATATAAGAAAAAAAAAATAATTAAGCACAATTTTGATGTTTAAATCCTTTCTGATCTGCTCATTTTTTCTGGTAAATATATAAAAATCCCTAATGTTTATTGTAGAGCCATAAAATCACACAAAAAATGTAGAAAAGCCAAACCTTTAATTTGCACTTATTCATCTATGGAGAAAAAAATGTATTAAGAAATAATTGATTTCAACAAAATCCCCTCTGGCACAGTCATTGATGACAGCATCCTCACTGAGCATGAAAGCAAAATAAACTTGTCTTGTATTTCCAGCTGTTTTTTAACTCTAATGATTGCTCTGAGGCACAGTTATGGGTTAAGTGTCATGTGCTCCTATCTTTCCTGTTTTAAAACGGGTCTACGTGATGTGATACCCCAAGGAAACTGTAAGTCATTTTCTATGAATTTGTTTAAAATTCACATTTATTTTATATGATTTTCCTCCAATAAATAAATATAGTCAAATTAAAGGATGGATTTTTTTTTTAAGAAAAGGTCTTCCAGTGTAAGGTTAACATAACTAAATTTAGCTGGTTTTAATGATAAACTCAACGAAAAACATGCATAAATAAGAAATGAAGGCAAGAGACCAAACAATGAGAATGGAGAAAAGTGTCATATAAACTGAAACACGATGTTCAAAGCTTTTGAGATCACATCCCAGAAAACACAGAAAACAGAGTTCATGTGTCAAAAAAAAGAAAAAAAAAAAGAAAAAAGTAGTCCCCCCTGGTCCTGTAAATAAATATTTTGAAGTGTTTCCAGTAGGCTGGTGAGGACGATGCTCCATGAAGATGGATTCACAAAATGCAGCATTTTTGCAAACCTCTGCCGTCCATCCAAAAACATTTTCAATGAGAGTTAGATCAAGAGGACGTACAGGAGGAGGGCCCAAAAGAGCACACTTTAATGTTAATTATTGTATTTTATTCAGAGATATTTAGATTTTAATCATGTTCCACAACTTTAAAAATAAGTATATTTTACTTCATCTTGAAGCGAGAGAGAAAAAAAATCTCCACAAACTGGATTAACTAAGACTTTGTAACTTGATCAGAAAGAAAAGACCTCTTTCTTTTCCCTTTTCGCTTGTGTTTTCACCCAGACGTGCCGTTCCATTTCAAGATTTATCATGGTGAAACTTTTTCTCTCTTTTCAACTTGAGAGCTGAGTCATGAGTTAAGGACGAGTTAGTCACTGAGCTGCATGTCTGGCCTTTCCACACCGGGGCTTTGTCTCTGTGACGGACACAGAGAGGGGAAAAGAGGTAAGGTTATTCAGCACATGTAGGTTGGATGGGTTTTGGGAGCAGACTTTTGAGCTCATTAACTCCCAGAGTGTCGGCTGAGGCAGTGTCAGAGTAGCAGAGAGCAGGGAAAGTGAAACGTATCTGTCAGGTGTTCCTCTCCTGGAATATGAGCACTTATAAAGCCAAGGTCACAGGCAGACTCCTCACAGGGAGGAAAAAACTGTTCAGCAATGTGAAGGAGTTCTGCAGCTGCCACCTCTGTCTTCAGCCTATTACAAAGTAACAAGTGAAGAGCTTTTATACAAAAGATCCATGCAGGGGAGCGATGGGGAAACCCAGATTTGATTATTCTGCGCAGTGTGTTTTGCATAAAAATCCTATTTTAAGGATGCTTTTTGTTTAATTCTCAGCACCACTGTACTCTACATTATACAGGAAAAGGTGTACCTGGAGCTAACACAAGGCAGTGTATCATCTTACGTTATTGAAATGCAAGGAAGATGAGCCGTTGTGTGCTTGGCCGCACATTGTGTGTTAACAATCACGGTATCGTTGTTTCTTTGTCTTAATTTTTCACAGAGGTGTTGAAGTTGTATGTTGGAGCTGAAGCCAAGTGTCTGGAGCTGTTTGCGCGGAGTCTTCAGCCCGGGTGGACCAGCTGGGGAAACGAGGTGCTGAAATTTCAGCACATCAGCTACTTCGACCTGGAACCTGCAGATACCTCTAAAGCCGAGGCCACAGAAGATGCTGCAGAAACATGACTGCAGATATTCTGAGAAAAGTTACTGTCTTACTGCGTCCAGCCTCCCTAGCAATTGAGCAAATGTCCGAAGTTCAACACCTGTTGGCTGTTTTTTTTCCTTTAACTTTGTTTTTAATAAAGATTTTGCTGCTCCTGCATCGCTTTTTGATCTATAATCTGCATGCATGTGGGACCTTTGATTTATCTTTTTTTGGTCTGGATGAATCTTAAGGTAGTGACGATGTTGTTTGAGAGATGAAAGAGCATTTCTCTGCAGCTGTTTTGAACCCATCTACTTCCCACACAGCAATCAGACTCCCAACTCTCCAGGTTTTTAGCCTTTTGAGTACTCCTTGGCACAGCATGTGTCTTAGGGAAGATCAAAGTATTGCTATTTTTACTCTTTCTATGCCGTTTTAAGCTGAATTTCTAAATGCGGTTGAGAAAAATGTTTCTGAAACAGGCTCGCGCCGTAAGAGACGGTCTGCTTCTAAAGCATCGTCCACAATTTGCTTGTACCATCAATTTCAGCTAAAGACAAAATGCCTTCACATGTTTTAACTGGTGCTTTGCTCATTGGGTGGGGACTTTCTAATAAATGTGGTGGAAGAGCATGGCCGCCTCTGAGGAAGATGAGGATGAGTTATTGCCTCTGCAGCACACCACACATCAAAGCTAATGAAGCTAGAATGTGACTCCAGCCAAATCACCTCCATGTTACTGTCATCATGCTGTCCATCTTCAGCACATAGACTCAGAAATAGACACATACTGTGCATATGCAAGACGAAAATCAAGATCATGCTTGGTTCTGAACCAATTTCTCACTCTCTCACACCAGCTTCATCTTTTTTTTGCTTTTGTTCTGGAGTTAATATGGGCATTTTGCACCATATCCACCACGAGCCTTTTACATTACTGCTGCGCAGCCAAACTATGTTGTAATCTTTTGAAGTGATCATCTGTTTTTGCTCTGTGGTTAGCATATCTAAGTGACAAGCATCACAAAAGTGTAACGGTAATGCCGCTGAAGTAGTTTCTACATTTATTCTTGCAAAAGATTTCAATTTACATGAGCAGAACCTGTAAATAACTGTAGATCACATCTCGTGTTTCTAAACATTCACATCAGTCTGCAGCTCAGATGAAACTATGATGATTTAATTGATGATAACCTGTTTAAAATGTGCAATTTCTGCACGAATATTCATTTTTATTTCACTTGACTTCACTGACCTCAGTCAAAAGTCTGGATAAAATGTGTTTTGAGAAGTTGTGGAGGAGAGGTGCTTGAAAACCTCAGTCAGGTCTCCAAGGATTTTTTTTTCTGATTGTTTCCCTTCAAAGCAAAAAGCAATCAAGTAAAGGAGCCTTGATTTTTTTTTTATTAATATACTCATTCTATTCACAATTTATTATATTCATTCAAAGTCACCTCTGTGACTCATGTTGGTATCACTTGCTTTTCAATACCATTTTTTTTGTTTACCTGCTTTATTATCTGTCAGAGTCTCAAGCTCTGTCAGAACTTCATCTACAAAGGTTTTTGTTCGTTGGCTATTTTTGTCACCTGTTTATAAAAATAATCTATTAGTCTTCATGATGCCATAACTTCAGAGTAATTTTTCTTTTACTTTATCTTCCTTGTATTTGTTTTTTTTTTTTTTTTTTTTTTTTTTTTGCTCTTGCACGATGGCAGGCATCCGTGATGACGTTATTGGTTTCTAAAAGATCACAATGCGCCAAAGAATGAGGTCATCTTCTCTCTCGCAGGCGCCAGTGAAAGCAGGGGTTCCTGTCAAACTAAAGACGAAGCACCAGCACAAAGACCTCACTGCACAGCTTCCCTGCTCCCCCGATGGAGCTGCGAAAAATCAGCAGCAGCCCAATGTCTTTTACCCGATCCACAGTAGTCCTTTTCTCATTCTTTCATTGCGTTCTGGTTGCCCTTCAGTGAATATTGAGATTAATACACAGACATTAGATTGCTAATATGCCGATGTTGACTTTGACACTGACCTGAGTTTTATTTTTATGCAAAAATTTCAGAAAATACAAACATTTTCTTTTTCTAAAAACAACAAAACAAAAAACAACAAAAAAACTGTTGAAACCAGAAGTTTGCAATATTTTGAGTAAAAAACTTTTTTTTTCTTACTATCTAAAATGAAATTATGATGAAAGTTTCCTGTGTTAGGTCTGTTATGATTACCAAAATGTCAGAATATTTGGAGATACACTTTGCACACTTTTTATTGTCCTTAAGCCAAAATGGAAGGAACACTAGATATGTTTCTGAAGGGTGAACAACATTATCATTTTATGCAAAGCACAAAAATGTCAGTTTTACATAATACTGCTCCTTTAATATTTCCACATAAAGTTCTTCCTGTGGGATGCCATCATCCTGACAGAAAAATACCCCCACAGCCTGATGCTGCCAACACCATCAACTCAATCAGAAAGGTAAATGTTTTGTAAAAGCTATGAAGCCCCCATCTATTATAATGCCCTGAAGTATCAGAAAATAACAGGAGATGGGGAAAAAAAGCCCAACAATATATGAGTAATTCTGATTTCAGAATGGATCAACTACTTTGCCCCAGGAGAATATTCCACATCATCAGAGACAATTCTTCTTTCCAAAAAGATGTTATGTTTAAAGGGCTCCAGGAACATAATGCTCTAAATAGTACGAAGCGTTGTCAATAACTTTGCTCACAGGATAAAAACAAATCCTGTGGTTCAGAAACAGCCGCATAGCAGACCAGCCGTCGTCAGGGCCAAAATCTCCCACAGGAGCCTGCAGGAGATAATTATTTCCTAAGAGGTGCTTCTTCTTCCCGTCTGCTACCATCCCAAACTCCGGTTCTACGTGTTTGCAATTACTAGAAATGCTGTTATTTCTCTGGCTAAAATAGCCATGAAAGCGCAGCGCACTTAGTAGTTTCATCAGTCCTCTTCAGAGGGAATGTGTAATCTGCAGTGGAGCGTGCAAACCTGAAGACAATTCCCAAGGTATAAATTTATTACCACCAGCTCTTGATGTTTAAGGCAGCAGCTTTAGTATGTTGGTACATTTCAAAAGAGGAGTGTTATAATTAAAACTCAACACACGTTTCTATAAAAGACCTGTCTCATTTTTTCCATCTAATTCTACTTTTACTATAAGGAGCAGCGATATCTTAGTTTCTCTATTTTCTATTGTATTTTAAAACTACTCACTGTTTCAAACTATTACTAATATGTATTAAATAATTTCCTTCCCCTAAAAGGCTTAGTTTTTCCAATACAAATTTCCTCATTTTTTGTTCTTTTTCATATTAAACTTACATGTTTCAGATTATCAATAACATTTATATATCAGACGGAAATAGTCTGAGTAAATACAAAAAAGCGGTCTCCGAGTGAACAATTCAAAAGAATTTTAGTTTGAACCCTGTAACTTCTTGTTGCCAGACAGCAGTGGTACCAACTGCATCACCCTGCAGCCCCACATGGACCTTATCACTGCAAAAACCTGTAGAATCAAGAAATTCCTTCAACAGAACCCGTCTGACAACTGGAAGTAGGCTGAAAGTTCTCAGAGGCAACACATCATGGCACAATCTAAAAAAACAGGTTTGAAATCTGAAACTTTCTAAGACATTTCTAACACTTTAAGACTCCTGTGAATCAAAGTGAGTCATTATCCACAAATGGAGAAAACACCGAACTGAGGTGAACTGAGGGAACCTTAGGTTTAAGAGCTGGACGGGTCCTTAATTTAAAGCATTTTGGGGTGGCCTGGTCAAAGTGCAAACAGTCAAACAGGTCATTCATGCTTAAAAACTCTAGAGAGGAAGGGGGGGACAAAAATCCTCGTCAAAGATGTAAAAGATTGCATTACAAGCAACAGTTGCTTCTGCCAACGGTGGCAAAAGTGGATATTAGTGTTTATTTTTTCAAATAAATCCAGGTTAATTTGAACAGCTTTTTTCTCATTATTTAAAATCACCATCTACTTCTCACAGAGCTGTGTTTACATACGGTGTGGGAATACTTATCCATGTTTGTTGTGGGCTCTGTTGTGCCATCAAAGAAATGTTGGTGTAACAGTAAACATACTCCAGGCAAACGATTGCTTTACCATGGGGAAGGAATATCTGGTGATGCAAGATTTGTTTTCAGTGCTGTCCTGATCTGTCCCCAAGTTGACATCATCATCAAGTCAAAAGTTTACCAGCTTTGGTGCAGTGTTCTTCTCCTATCCGAAATTAAAGTCAAAACAGACAGGCCTTAAAAATAACTTTTTAAGATAAATCCGAAGTCAGCATTCTTTTTACCCAGAAACAAAATCTAATGTGAAAAATCTAAGTGTTATGTTTTGACTCCTCGTTAGTTTGACTCACACACCAGATCTGTTTCTCGTTTCTGTTTTGTTTTTGTTTTTTTTCATTTAAAAGATGAAGTATGAGACATAGACTCCCGAAGAGCTCTAGAGAATATTACTCATGATTTTGTGTCATCAAGTTTGGACTGATGCTCTTTTTACCAGTCTGGACCATCAGTTTCCCATCTGCAGCTTTGTTTTGCTGACTCTGTGGAGGTTTTTAAAAACAATCTGAAAACTATTTTAATTTCCCAAGATCTTATGTCATAGTTTTATTGTGGTAGGTTTAACTTACCCATAATTTATTTTGTACAATGCTTTATGACTCTGTGACTCTAACAGGTGCTTTATAAATAAATTTCACTTCTTTTGCATGTATGCATGAAACTCCTCATCTCTTTATCTTCTGCTAATATCTTTGACAGCCAGCTCACAGCTGCCATTTTATACTGAAAGGGCAATGTACCTGAAACTGTTCTTGAAGGCTGATTACAATCCTTTTTGCTTTCTTTCCTAAAAGAGGCTAATTTATAGCATTTTTTCAGAGACTTCCCGGTAGCCTGCTAGTCCCCGTTAGCATTCAGTGCCAGAGGAGATCCGAAGCAGATAGACAGATGGACAGCTCCATCCATATTCATTCAGAAGGTACCCCCATGTCTCTCATGTAAAGATCTGTCTGTCGGAGAGGAGCGTGTGTCGGTGAGTCAACAAAAAGGTGTCACGGACGGGAGAAAAAGGAATATTTGCGCGTCTGAACATGGGCAGTCAGTCCAAAAGTCGCTGAAGGAGATAAATTTGGGGTTATTAGCAGTTTAGGTGTCAGAATGGCTGACAGGTGGATGGCAGCAGGCAGGAAATCACTGTGTGCCAGATTTACAAATCCTTGGGCTTTGTTAGAAAGAACAATTCATGAAAGCTCTTTTTGTTTGCCTTTCAGTTCAGCCTGCTTGCTGTATTGCTTTCCTCTCATTTCAGGGAAGTTGTGATAAAAGCATGTGGCAAAACAAGATTCTCTTCCGAAGCTCTAATTTCTTCTTTAAAATAATATTTTTTTACCATAAAATGAGGTTAGTATGAAGATTCAGATGCTTTGATCTTTAGATGGAGTTTCAGCAATGGGTCGCTGCAGGTTATCCAAGGTGTAAACAAATTAATGGATATTTTTTAAATATGTAGAAGGAAAATTAATCTCTGCAAGGGAAAGACATGCCAACTAATTGGCCAAGAACCCCTGCTGAAGGTGTTTTCAATGCTTAGTATGCTGGTAAAATTACTAGATATGAATGAAGATTTATGCATGCTTTAAAGTATCTTACAATGTATTCTCAATACATGGACCTTTTCCACATCGTTACAGCCACTATCAATTGATTATTTTAGGATTTTATGTGCTACACAAATACAAATTCATGCATAGTTGTGAAGCCCAAGGAAAATAATTTTAAAATATCCCACTGATTTGCCCCCCCCCCCTCATTCACTGTGGACTGCTTTGTGTTGATCCATGATGTTCCTAAAGAACACCTTTAGATTCGTAACAAGGAAAAGTTGAAAAGGTCAAGAGGTATGAACACTTTTCCGGAGAATTGCATTTTGGGAGTGAATATTTGACAAAGCAGATGGATTACTTAAGAGAAGTAACAAAGTTTTTGACCAAAATAGTACAGTAAGTTGATTAATATATCACATCACCATAGTTCCCTCTTCCCTTCAGCTGCTGTGTTGACATAAAAATGTCCCTGTCCATTATGCGATATTCCAAAAAATAATACTTTGCAAAATCGACAAACAAAAATAAAATAAAATAAAACAGTGGCTTCCAGATTTCCCACTTTCAGACGGTCTACCTTTGGCATGAAAATGGGATTCATAGCAGGAAACTAAAAGCACTTCATGACCTTTTGGCTCCATGTTATCATAGATCCTTGAAAAAGAGACTTTCATCTTCCCATGTACAAAGACAAGCTTCATTCTTCACTCTTCAATTATAGCTCTGGATGTACAGAGCCTACAAAAGTACACACATCCTTGGATGTTTTCCCCTTTTTGTTACTTAATCAATCACTATCAATGAAATGTGGCAAAAACAAAACATTCTTCTCCACAACTTTATTTCTGACCCTTTAGGTTTTATCCTGGCTCCTTGTGCTGTCACTCATTAGGTAAAATCTAACAATTAACTACTATCTGAGCCCAGATCAGCACTGAAACATTCAAGAAACGAGGCAAATTTTGACATTTAGGACTCTGCATGGATTCTAAACAAGGAATAACTTTTCAACAATGAAAAATGTACCTGAGCAAAAACAGGAATTTATAGAAAGGAGGTTAAGGAGGTTTAAATGAAAACCAGGAAATAGCCACAATAACCACACTGAGATGTCTAATTTTCATTCGGCTGAGAGACAGATCCAGCTCATCAGCTTGCAGTAGAGAGAACAGTCTTGTCAGACTTGGCTGTTTAAATGCTGAGATGCTGTGAGCTTTGGGGGGAAGTTGTTCCTGTTGGATGAGACTTTAAGGTGAAAGTAAATGTCAAAGGAGGAAAAAAGGCCGGTAATTAAGCACTTTGCTAGCTGTGAAGAGCAGTTTGTGGTCAAATCATTAAATCATCACATTCCATTTTTTTCTTCTTTGGTGAGCGGGCAGACCTGTAATCATTAAGAAGGTGTTGCAGATAAGTTCATGAGGAAATCCTTTGTTGTGTTCTCACAAGTGCCAGTCATGTATTGACTGAGCAAGTTCAAAGATGGTTCAGACCACCTGCAGGTTGCCTAACTTTAGAACAATGGATGCTTTTAGCCTTTAGTTTCCCCCCTTAATATCTAATTTTGCAGTGAGTCTTGTCCTGCAGAAAGGACATCAAAGTGGATAACTACCTTTACATGTTTTGCCTACATGATCATACAATGGTGTTAATGAAGGGGCGACATGGATGAACATGGAAACTTAAAATAAATTTGACTTTGCATCATAGCGTATCTGAAATCTTAAAAGTTGTAAATGTGAAGAAAACAGGATAGAATATACATTATCATATAAGCAGAGCAGGTAATGACAATGTTCAAATATCTTTTAGATCTCTAATTGCAAAATAAATTCCCATTAGCTTATAGCAAATTACAGATCTCATCAAAAGCTTTGTGTTCATTTTCACTGAGCAAAGAGTTTGAGATGAAAAAAATTGTTCTCTGACTAAAATCAGCTCTAATAAGTTAAAATGATGTTTGCACCCTCAGTACAAAGAACTAAATACGCATGAGAGTGTGTTGTTCGGTGGGTGCGGGAGCGAGATCTGATGGGAGGCGGGGTGCTCCCAACGGGCCACCGGCTCTTGTTAAATAATAATAAATCACCTTCTGACTATGGGAGATGTGAATCACCACATCAAAGGATGTATAATAAGCTCTTTAAAATGACAGTAACCAATTAGTGCTCAGAACATCAGATCTGAAAACAGGAAATAGACACCAGGTGGAAACCGAGACTAAACTTGGCCTCTTTCAACACAAGATGCCACTGCTATCTGAGGCCACTTCGGCCTCATTGATGCTAACGGGTCCACGGGTCAGGATTGTTTATTTGGTTTCGTGTGACTCAAACGTCTACATAGAAAGGCTTACGGTCTTTGTGGTTCTCAGATCTTTTCACTTGGAGGATTTCAGGCGGCTTACAACAACATGAACAAATCTAATTTGGTGATATTGAAACATGTCTCAGTGTAATGAGGAGTCATACCTCTGAACAAATTTAGTTCCTGCTTATTCATGAGAGCCTGGCTCTGAGCCAGCTCCTTCATGACTCATCTAATTATGTTTGCAAATCATTTAGCACAAACCCAAAGACACCAATTTATCTCCCACTGATTGTTCTTGACTTCTAAATATGAAGACATGGTTAATTTGAATAACTTATGACATTTTCAAAGTTGTTCTGGCACAGAAGAACAACAGAAGTTGTGTTAGTTCTGCCACAATGGAGGATTTTCTAGATTTTCTAGCCAACCTGTCCTTCGGTGATTTTTCTTTTTAACCATTCACTTGTTAATGTGACTTGGATAATTGTTATTCAGCATTACCAAAAGTCTGCTTATTCTTAAAGAGGCAGTAAAATCAACTTTTTTTTTTTAGTTTTACAACTTTTGTCATGTTATTCTCTCATATTTACTGGACTTTGACTGAAAATTTGGTATTTCAAGTCCTATAACTATTATGACTGTTGGGGTGAAATGGGTGTAAAGTGATGTCTAGTTTTTTCTTTTTTTTCTTATATTTATTTTAATGTGCTGACGTCATCGGCCCTCTGGGCTCTGCCCCTTTCAAGTAAACATACAGTTTGACGTTTTTGGTCACCTTCAGCAACAGTCACGCACTTTCAAATGCGTCAACTTGATTTTTTTTTTCTCCAAAACATTTCCCATTACCTCATTTCTTTTATTTTTTATTTTTTTATCTATGGGACTTTTTTCTGATATTCTTCATCCTTTGCCCTCTCTTGTCTCTTTTCCACTTAGCTTCACCAACACAGTCAAAATAATCCCTCCTCTTAAACTTTGGAGCTCCAGAGCCCAGGAGAGCAGATGCTGAAGTGACGGCATGTCATCGCTGTCCCATATCGGTGACTCACTGAAGCCACTGTGTGCCCCGGCCTGTCATCCGGCCTGTCGCTCTCCAGTGCCGGGCCACTTGGCAGCACAATGTTTCACCACCTCACCGTTGTTAACACCAGCTGAAAATAAATCTTTAGCTCTTAAAAAAAAAAGTAAGAACCCCTAAAATATCTCCTGCACAAACATTCATCTTTCCCAAAAAACTAAAACTAAAAAAAACCCCCCAAAATGTTAAACATGTCTGTGTTTTTGTGACCGTCTGAATCGTTTCCGCTGCTGGTCAGATTAATAGTAAGTGTCTCAGAATTGGATTTCTCTAAACTGCCGGAAACACTGTTATGTCATTACAAAGTCCTATTTAAAGCCTGGAGTACAAGCTGACGGGAACAAATGGAATAAGGAGGCCATTGATGTGGTTTGAGATATGCATCTTAAATCCCAGAGAGGTTTATGCGGTCTGGCATCTGTCAGGGTGCATTAAATGCCATTTATTCCAATAAAAGTAATAAAAACAAACAGTTAAATTTGAATTTGTGTTGCAACAAATGTCAGACTTGAAGATAGTTTGGTGTTGATCTATTTAAGTAGGAAGTTTCAACACATGAGGACATAAAGCCTACAGGGTTTGATAAAGACTGTTCAATGTAATGTCTTAAAAAGAAATCTCACATTTGAAACCAGATGTTTACATACATTTCAAAAATGAAGACATTTTTTTGTGTGACTATAAATTACATTAAACTTTTTCTTTTTTATTCTATATCTATCTATCTATCTATCTATCTATCTATCTATCTATCTATCTATATATATATATATATATAATTTTTCAAAATAATCAGAGATTGTTGCTTTTAGACATTTTTTTGTTTATTAAAAATGCATTGACTAAACTTTTAATAATACTATTCAGGGAATAGTATTAGGGAAGAATATTTCTATTGATATTGACACCATTTACTTGTAGCTGTTTTATTTATCTTTAGAAAAGGGAATGGTTTTAAGTGTTTTGAAAAAAAAAACACACTGTCCAGTTTTGGAGGTAAAAACTCCCATTTCATCTCTACTGACCAGGGTAAAATCATCAAAAGTGGTCATTAATACTATTTTAAGCCAAATCTGCTTCTGAAATCCTTAAAAAGAAAAGTTTCTTCAACGCTAATTCAAATTTTCATTACCTTGGGAGAAATAAGTGGTTGATAACTTCCCAGCAGTCAGCTCAATGCCGCAACACCAACCCACAGAGTCTGAGTCAATACTCGACAAAGGTCACTCATTGTCTTCTGTTGCATAAAGATCTGATCTATACAGCAGTGTGAGTTGACTGCTTAAACTGTGGCACTACTGCTGCCTTTGTTTGCACATCGATCAGCTAAACTGAAGATTTTTTTTTTCCTACTTAAAAAAATAAAATAGTCCACCTTCTGAGAGAAAGACAAACAATTGAGGTAGTTAAGGGTAGAAATGTCAGTAAAATGCAGTTTTTATATGCTGGAAGTGATTTAATGTTTTAACATCATATATAAGAGTCCTTGAGAGTCTTGGCTTCATGAACTGGAGGTTGTCCTTGACGTAATGAGAAGAAAGAAACTTTGGTGAGGGTTGAGACTCTTTACTGACAGCGATTGATGTAAACATGTCTGAATGACCAGGTACCTAGCTTGCACCAAAGTCTGTCAACATATTTCCGAAGCAATCATTTAACACAAAATACATGGTTTGTCACCACTGCAGTCAGAAGCTATTTAGACAACTATTAAACTGAGTTCATTATCAGTCAGCCAATCAGATTAATAACACAGGAGAGATTTCTCAGTGTTTAAAATTCATTGAGAATGCATTCAGTTGATCATTTTAACAAAATAATTAACATAATCATTCACACATCTACCAGAGGCTTTGATTTGCACAGACTGTAAGTGTATTAAATAGGAGGTTTTCGTCACCTTTCAAAGTCCCTGTGCGAAAATGTTTCTCTGGAAAACTCTGAATAAAGGAGGATTTATTTCAAACAAGCTCATATCATGAAGATTATGCAGGAGGAAACGTTGGTTTCAACCCAGTTTGGGAGTTTGTACCTTTCACAAGCGCTCTGAGCCCAAACTGATTTTTGACATTGTTGCTTGACGTTGATGCTGTATGAAGGAAACCTTAGCTTGAAATTGATGGGTATTTTCCTCGAACCTTCATTAAAAGAACCACAGACAACTTATATGAATTTTATGGCGAAGCTTTTGCAAAAGGAGAAGTCTCAACAAACTGCTCCTCCGAGCCATTCACTGAGCGTTCTGAAGACCTTTGGTTACAGCTTGTCTTTTATTATCAAAGCAAAAACAGGGAGGACAGGTAAGGAAGACAGCAGAGACAAAAATTACTACTGCACACAGACAGTTTCTAAAATAGGGAGTGATAAGGAGGCACCTGAGGAAAGTAATTTAAGGTCTGGGAAACACACAGATAACTGCTTCACAGGAAGACGAACAGGCAGATGTGACCTCCAGGTCAGTTTATACACACATAAGGAAGAGAACACTTTAAATTGAAAATCACAATAATACTGAATGTTGATTAACTATTGATTAACATTAGACTGAATATGAACTAAAGTAATAACAAAATGATAATACCAAAAAATCTCTAACAGAAATATAATGAGGCATGTGAAGTATAAACTTTAACTGTTTTGAAATATTTTAATAAAATGATGCATAATTCCATATTTTCAGCTTACATTAATCAAATGAAAAGCCAGAGATGATCTGATTAGTTTCTCTGTTTGTCTTGAGTGACAGGCATTTAGTGAAAGGCGGAAAAAAAAGTTTGTGCTTCCAGGCATGGCAACTCTGAGGACACAAATTCCTTGTTACACAAACAGTTTTCTGGGCAGCGTTCCTGAATCACATTTAGTGCATAAAAATATAAAAAATGCAGAACATTATGTCTTATTCAACAGATGTCTAAACAAGCGACCAGCGCCCTGCATCAAATTAGAAGATCAGCCCAAAGGAAAGACCAAAGATGTGCGTGGGATTTCATAATTTGTCACATTATCATAAATTACAAAAAGCCGGTTTCAATAAGTAAATATGCCACAGTCAATAAGAAAAAGAAAGAACAAACGGGTATGGCTGACCCCCTGAGTCCATTTTCATCTTGTGGTGTGGAGCTTCTGTCCAGGGAAAAGTGTCAGAGACAACATGACTTATCAGCCTGCAAGGAAAACTCCTCAAACAGATGTATGTGCTAATGTGAGTTAGCAGCAAGTCGGCCCTGCAGAGAGCTTTGTCCCGCGCCCTACTTAACCTGTCACGGCTGGTCAAAGATCGTCTCAATCAGGTCTGCACAGGCACAAAACAGAAAAGTCAAAAAGTAAAGGTGAACCAAACGTTAAGAGGATTAAGGGGGCACAGGGGTATTTTTGTCCTGAGACATCTGTCATGCAGGAGAACACGCATCCGTCTTTGTGATTTCTTACAGACAGAAGAAAGAAAAACAGATGACTCTGACACTTAACTCCAATGTGGTTGATGGGAAAAACAAGGGAATCATTGAATCACAACTTTGTGATCTAAACTTCTGAACGTGATGAGTGCATGACGTTAATGCCTAGTTCAGTTGAGGGTCTTCCATAGATGAGATTTAGAAAGAAAAACATAGATTTTCTCTATTTGTGAGGCTAGCATTAGC
This sequence comes from Poecilia formosa, assembly GCF_000485575.1. Lineage (NCBI taxonomy): Eukaryota > Metazoa > Chordata > Actinopteri > Cyprinodontiformes > Poeciliidae > Poecilia > Poecilia formosa. The sequence goes on along the minus strand of NW_006800010.1, from coordinate 2,511,642 downwards.
AAACCACTGGCACTCGAACAAATAATATTATTTACCTTGCATAGTAAAACAGGCCTATAAAAATAAAAAATAGTAATGAAAATTAAAAATAAAACAGCAAACTGCTCGGTTCCCACAAATCTTTGCTGCCTATCACACAAACCCCCCATAAAAGGAAACATCAAGGTTTCCAGTTGTACCATGACAAAATGTGGGAAAGTTAAAGAAGTATAGGGTTTCCAGTAAGGAGCCCTTGTGTGCAGAGGCATAACAGAAGCCCTGAGATGACTGATGGTCTAACACAACACCGGGATGACGTCCCTCCTTCAGAGGAGGGGGTCAGGGTGACATTTGACTACAGCTCCAGGAGGCCCAGATGTGCCTCTTTGATGGGAAGGTGATGTGTCAGCTCAGAATACTAGCATACCAGAGACAACATGCATGAAGGGAGAACAGCCTCAGGGTCCAGGGGCTGCTGTCGTCTTTTTAAAAACCTGCTGGGCAGTTCAAATCAGATCGCGTACAGTTCCAACAGCACTGGAAGGAAGGATGTATCTCTAACACTGAAATCGATCTGCACAACATCCCTTTCCCCGAGGGATATAAATAAAACGGGGAAATAAATAAAGGGGGCTTTATCATATGCTCGCTGTCAGTTAAATGAAGATCTTATCAAAGCCCTGCAGCTTTATTAAAATGCTGCGCGATGACAGGCCAATAACCTTTGACAAATTAATAGATTTTTGACAGACAGCTTGTGGCAAAAACAGCAGTGGGAATGATCAGACTCTGGTGAGCTCGACATTTTAATAGCACTTAAGCACTTATCATAAAGTGGATTTGCTGACTCACACTTCGTCAAAAACAAAAATTGAATTTATTAACTTAGATTAAGTTCAGAAAAAAAAAATTGAACAAAATAATTAGATAATTATATAAGAAAAAAAATGTAGACCATTATCACAGAGAGAAAGTCGCAGAAAACAATTTTCTAAGGCATTTCTTAAATCAAGTCAAAGTCAGAGTCTTACCTTGGAGAAAAAAGTTACACAACACAGATGCATTTTACTCACTAATATAATAGCACTTTCATGCGTTAATAGAGAGATTTTTAAAAAAACATTTTTTAAAATGTATTTTAAAAAATATTCACACATTTTCTTAGAATGAAATAAATCATTGTCTCTGAGTAACTTTTTAAATTAACAGATTTAAAATAAATCTTCAAGTCAAACATTTTAAAATGTTTTGTCTCGTTAAAGTCAAAATATGGAATTTTCCAACTTTCTGTTTTAACATGTTAAAGAATAAATGACCTGGGGTCTCATTTATACATGTTTATATGCACAATACAGAGCCTGAAACTGGTGTATGTCACTTTCCATGCAAAGGTTCCAACGATGAGCGGTTCCTGACGCAAATGCTGACCCATAGGTACACTGGTTCTGGAGCCGGAGGAAACTGCTGACACAGATGGTAAAGTGGGGAATTGAAGCCACACTAAACATTTTATTTCACTCCATCCCAAACTTTAATCGACCTTATCGCATGCATTGAAAACAGTGGAGTTATTTATGCTTCCTCTGGAGAGCAAAAACTGCACATAATGAGCTATCAAATTAAAAAAAGCCCTATTAGCCAACTTAAATCGTAAAGAATAATAAAAAAAATATGCACATTAAGTTTTCTCACATTCCTGTCCTCAGGTGATCGCTAGGGTTACATGCAACACAGATTAACACATTAGACGTGAAACGGCGTGAGACAGTCAGACTGATTGCTGTAAACATTTAAATACTGTGGTGATGAAGCAATATGTAAGACTCCAGAAGCAATTACTTTCTTTTCACTACTGTAGTTCAATATGTTTACAGGACAAAAATTTGAATGTCCAAAATCACAGATCAGATTTTGTAATGTAAAATATGACAAAATGGGAAAAACTCGCAATTTTTAAAAATAAGTTCTAATTTAACAACTGTATTGATGCCAAGTGCTTCAAGTTGATCACTGCAGCATTTGTCCTATTAGATGTGATTACAAGGACTTTTATAGTGACAAATGGCATTAGACTACAATAGGAAATGATTGAAGTGCATCCAAAAACAGATATAAAAGCAGCTAGAATAAAACATAGTCATGATTGAAGTACTTAATTTAGTAGTGTTATGTGAAGTGTCTATTTAAACAGTTCTGAGGCAAACCTTGTGGGTAAAACACACTCTAAAGCATGAATCTTTGTCTTATATCACAATATTCATCATCAAGTGTTTGTTCCCTATTTATTCAGAACATTCTTTTCTTAATTATTTATTTCACTTTTTGTGTATATTCTCTTAGTACTAAATCTCTGATAGCTTTCACAGTTCACTCTACTAAATTAAATCAATCACAGAATGCTTATTCTACAACTTTATGCACTATAATTACCGTGGCAGAGTTTATTTGCTTTGTATAAGCCAAATAAACTGATTATGAAGCACCAAGTTGACTTTCCTATCAACCGTCTCATGTTTGGCAAAAGCTTGAAGAAACTTTTTATTCCCTCCCCCTGAAAAAAACGTGCTAGAAAATGTAGAAAACTAAATGCAGACAAACTTGTTTGTCATAGCTCCAGAATAACATCAAAACATCAGCATTTTTGTAGTGCAGTAAAACTATCAGGAGTAAAAGAAAGACTTTCTCTTGCGGTCACTACATTTAATCATTGACGTCCCTTTGCATGTAAAGTTATCACTATTTGGCAACTTTCTGCTGCCTTGTGCTTACCATCAGTCTGTGGCGCTTCATATATGGAAATGAGCACAACCAACGTGAGCAACAAGCCCAAACACAATGGACTGTATATTTTTAATTCCAGAATACATTAAATATAAAATGCAAAAATTAAAAGAAACATTTTGTTGAAAAACTTTCCATGTAAGACTCTTCAAAAAGTGAAAGAAAACATGAAATTAAAGGCTTGGACAGTTGATGTGCACAGATTGTCTTTTACATGATGCTTATAGGAAGCATCTCTGAATGCTCTTGAAGGGAATTAAATCAGCCGTTCACCTTTTTACCCTCATCTGAATGAGAAGGTGAGAAGTTCAGCATTTTGAAAGCACCTTGCTGTCCGAGCATCTGTTCGGACTTTAGTCACCCGTTTTGGATCCTTTCCATGCATGACAAATAGCACTCAGGGGATGAGGAGCCTTTTTCAACAGCTTGCCTGGGAGCTCCCGGAAAACCCCAACATGAGCAGAGGAGACCCAGAGAGGAAAAAAGTGATTAAACTGGAAGTTTTTTAAAACGGGTTTGAAACCTTTTTTCCCCTCCCAGAAGCATAGGCTCAAAATTATTCACGCATTTTATTTAGATTTAAACTAATGCTTTCATTTGATCAAGATGTTTCTTCCTACTGGATTTATTAGTAAGATTTTGGAGCAGCCCAGCAGAGTCCTGATTTTAATCTGAGTTTAATCTGGAATTTTTTTCTTTTGTTTTTTTTTTGAGGAAACTAAAGATTAAGGTGACAGAAGGGCCTACAAAGACACGAACACATTGGAAATGAGAAATATTCATCAATACCAGTGGAAACATGCAAATAACTTATCAGCAACTATTGAAAAATAAGCTTATTTTGCTGCAAAGTGAAAAAAGTGCTTTTAAATTGCTTATTGAGAAGGGTACACATTGTTTTCTTTTTAGCATACATTATTTTTTGTTAGAATGTCATTTTATAGATTAATCTTTTTAGCAAAAGGTATTCCTTGAATACATAGGGGTTGCTGAAATTTTGCTGTTTTGTCTTTCCAATTTGAAAGGGAAACAGGAAGTTGTTCATATCTCATTGAACGTTCCCAGACAATGACATAAAAAATGGGATTGACAAACGTGCTATTTTATGTCCCCCATTTATACTCAAACCATATTTTCCAGTGTGTTTTACTGAGTATTTGAACCACAAACTAAGGAAAAACTGCCCAAGGAATGTCCTCTCCCATGTTTGTTCGGGACAGCAGAAATATTTGTGAGTTACCTGCCCTCTGATGTTACCTGTTCTGACCTTTTCTCCTGCAGGTGACGGGATGCGGATCGCCGGGAGAGCGCCGCAGTGATCGCTATGATTAGACCAGATCAGAGCTGCAGGGTGTGGTGTTCTCTGTGTCGCTGTCGCACACGTCAAACAGTTAGGCGTCCCGATCCGGTATGAAGGAGCAGCAGGACACACGCAAAAAAAGACCAAAGGTGGAGAGTGACTCAAACCTCCTTTTCTCCACTTTTTTTTTTTTTTCTTTTTGGACTACTCCTCCTATCACCTCTGAGCTTGTTTACACTGTTTACTGCATGTAATGGGGAACCAGTGGGTAGGCAGTTGCACGTGTGAAAACAAAGAAGAGTGGGTGTAAAAAAAAAAAAAAAACTACTTTTTCCACGCCTCTTCACACTGACTGGCTGTATCATTTATGAACATCTCCCTGAAAATAATGGCATAGTAAAACAGCACAAACATGACTCACTCCAATTAATAATGTCATTTGGTCACCTCATCCCTCCCCTAGAGAAAAAAAAATAAACAATACATTTACAGACTGGATTCATGTGGCTTAATTAAAAATCTAATTAAAGTGAATTAAGGCTGACCTTATGGACAAATTTGACTGAAATGCCTGATTTAAAATTTTAACATGTGTCCCAGCCCAACATATTTTAAGTTTGATGTTTTTAATGTTTTTATCTTTACTTTTCATCTATTTATTAATGTCACATAGTGTTTTTATTTCTTCTTTAATTATGTAAAGCACCTTGAAATGCCTTGCTGCTGAAATGTGCTATACAGATAAAATTTGATTGATTGATTGATTGATTGATAATCTGTGCTGGAAAGATGCGACGTGAGACTGGACAATGAGCAATAACTGTAGATCATTCCTCCCAGCAGCTGTTAGACTCCATATCCGCTCCTGACAAACCCGTGTTCATGTCCCTGTTATTTCCACAGCTTGTTCATTTTGTACATGGACTGTTTTTTATGTTATGCGTAAAAATACATGCTCATTTTGTAGTGAATAACAATCCTACTGAGTTGCACATCTCTGTTAAAAAAAGTGTGCTATTTTTGAGATCTATATGCAGCATAATTTTTTTCCCCAAGGGCCTACAGTACAGTCTATTATTTTTCTTTTTCTTTTCTATTCCGCATGCTACCATCTGCTTGTCATTTTGCTCGTGGTACACCTGAATTTTCCTATTGTGAGGCAACATTGCGTTTCTATTTCGGCCTGCCCATGCCCATATTCACAGTCAAAACAACAAAATGTTAAGCTAAACCTGTGATAAACAAGGTTTTGTCCAGATTTATCTTGGGTAGGAAGGTTAAGGCTCACTGAAAAGAGTCTACATAATCAAGATCTATTTCTAGATTTTTCCACACATCTTTACCACAATTATGGGATCTGGTGACTGTGAATATTTTAGAGCTACATTGCCATAACACAAAGTGTAACAAATGGAAATGTAGATGTTAAGCTATGCATGCTTTAAGACTCTATGTGCATCAATGTTTGGGCAAAACTTCCACAATTACAGAAAAACGTTTTGAGTTTACCTACCCTTGTAATTTTGCACCAATGTAATTTTTTTCTTGACATTTTAACACCATGAGTACATATATTTTATTTTATGAGCAAAATAATGTGATGTTTACACCAAACGTTGTAACACAGATTTTAAAGTCTCGTTGTTGAACTTTCAACTTGAACCTGCACAATGTCCAACACTTTCTTTTGAGTTATTTTTTCGAAGCAATTAAGCATGTGAATGATTTATAATATTTATTTAATCTGCAAACATGGAGTTCATATATCCTAAAGTGTGATTGCTCAAGTTCTTTATTACAGACTTTTCTTAGAAATAACGTCTAGTTGAAATCTGAGTCAAGCTGACCTCAGTCCGGTTCTGAATTAGTACGCCAGCAGGAACATAAATTAATTATTTCATGTGTTCCAAGGGAATTATACGATTGATGAGTTTCATTGTGCTCTGGTATGTTATTACCAAGACTAAGAGTAATGTAAAAAAAAAAAAAAAAAAGGAAAAAAAAACTTATCTCTACTGACTTCTTTTGTTAGTGCCTTAGCTTTTATTATAGGTGAAAGAAAGTCTTCTGCTGACTTCTGGATGGAGGAGACTTTCTTTTGCACATTTCAGTTTATTGTTGGTAAAGGATGGAGTGAAATAAATTCCATTTCCAGACAGAAAGAGTCCTCTGTAGTTTTCCACTGCGTGTCTTTATGTGAGCCTCAGCATCATTATGGCCAGCAGACGGTGTGATGTCAGCCTTACATCACAAACTAAAGGTGCAAGCTGGAACATCTGCTCACGCTGTTACAGTCGTGAAATCTCATGCCTCAGCCCCGGCGGGATCAGGCCACTCTGCAGACATATCAGACAATAAATGCTGACAGACAGCGTTTGTTTCAGCCAGTCTAAGTTTGGATTTTACATTAAGGCAAAGATCCGAGGGACCGGGAGGCGCAGCTAATGATGTCATCCAGGAGTGGCCAAAGACAAATCATCTGCGTCATTTTTTTTTTTTTTTCTTTAGCAGCATTTTTAGAAAGGCTCATCTGGTGCTGTGGCTGAATTCAGTGTTTGTGGTGATTTGATGAACTGTCTGCAGCCACAAAAATAATGATTGTGCTTTAATCTGTTGACAAAATATTAGAGCTTTGAATGTTTTCATTCTCAGCTCATGTCATTCTTTTCAACTGTGGGGTTTTGCTTGGGTTCTTGATGATGGTTTAGCTTTTACCCATTCGTCCATCCGTCTGTCCGTTCGTTAGGTCTCAGTGGAAACAAGTCCATCAGGGAACTCTAGACGTCCCTCAGCCAAGTGAGATCCCTTAGCTCATTCTGGAGGATCCCAAAGTTTCCCCCAGCCCAACAAAAGATACATCGTCCTTCCAGTGACTTAAGAGTGTTTCCTCATGGGTTCTCATCCCAATGGGAAATGCCAGGAAAATTTCTAAAGGGAGGAGTCCAGAGAGCGTCCTGATCAGATATCGGAAACTCCTCCTCTGACTCCTTCTCTGCTTTGAGCTCCCCCTGGAAGATGGAGCTCCTCACTCCCGTCATCCTCTGAAAGAAGCTCATTTTGACCTCTGTTATGTAGGATCGTATTCTTTTGGTCAGGAGCTATACCTCGTGGTCATAGGTAAGGGTTGAAACGTAGACAGATCAGTCAATCGAGAACTTTACCTTTTGGTTCAGCTTCCTCTTCATCACAAAAGACCAGAGCACCCCGATCCCATCTCTTCTTCTCCTGATCAATTCTACTATTAACAAAACACCAAAATATTTTAACTCCTCTGCTTGTGGCAGCTACTAACCACTATGCAGAGGCACAGCCTACCTTTTTCCAGTTGAGAACCATGGCTGCAGACTTAGAAGAGCTGATTCTCGTCTTGACTCTCAGCAGTGAATCACACCATTGCAGACTGGTGGGGATGGCCTGAAGAAGCTGTGCTTAAAAAAAAAAAAAATCTGTGAAATTTTACCTTCACCTAACAGGTGCATCAAATGAGTGTAAATATTGTTCTTTCTTGTAAGATCATACACAGAAGGATAAAAAGATCCAATTTTTTTCAGATAAATTGCAGATCGTTTTACTGTAATTTGTCTGGACTGACCCTTTATGTGCTTCGGTATTTGATTGATGAAGAATAATAACCGGTACTTGTCACTGGGACATATGTCAAGCAGCTCATCTCCTTTTGAAGGATGTCTCCTAAGCTGGGATCACATGCGTCCAGCTGAGACCCTGGGTTTATATGATGGTTGAGTGAACAACACATGGCAAGGCGGGGGGCTCAGACATGCCTGGTGCCCTGGTGATGTAAGGTGGACAGTCTCCCTCTTCTCATTATCCTCTCGCTGGGTGTTGAGGAGGAGTGGAGATGAGAGGGTGGAGGAGACTGGCTGGCTATCCCTACATCCCCCGTGGACAGGGAACAGATGGGACCTGACTCTCTGCTCATAAATCACTGCCAAGAAGGCTTTAGCCTGCTCCAGTGACCATTTCCAAAATGATAACTACTGTTTACCGAAACAAGACTGGAGTCATGGATCGAGGGAATGCAAAGAAAATTGAGAGATTACAGTCCAACAGCGAATAAACAAACTCCAGGTTGATGGGAGATCAAATTCAAATCCTGTCAGGTTTTATTGGATGGTATACAAACTGGAAGAATAAAACCAGAGAAGACAAATAACACACTTTTGGGAAATTTGAAAATGCTAGATAGATAACAGATTCCTTATCTGCAACTGTTGCATAACAGCAAACATTTCATTGACACCACCTAAACTTTCTTCTTCTGTCCGCTCCTAGGCAGCTGTATAAGGACAAGTCTGGAAATACAGTAGGTTTGAACAGTGTTAAATAATCTTTTTTTTTTTTTTCCCGGACCACGTTTTGTGGTTTTCTGGCATAATTGCCATCGTTTAATTTATAATATAACTTCAAAGTTTTCTAGCATCACCTGCTCCTGGAAATAAAGCTGATGAATTATTGCTATCCACCTTATGGGTGTGTCAGCTGTGGTTGAGCGGATTGTTTAAGCACCAAATAGTGTTATTTTTTCCAATGTTGTGTTATTTTTCCCAATGCTGCGTTCCAGGTAGATTTTTGGTTTTAAACACCAAAACTTGAACTTGTTTGAGAGTTGGTTAGTTGAGATGTTTTGGGCTTCCTGTGAGTGTGAAATAAACGTAGCTGTTCTCTGCTGTTGCTCAAATAATACTGTTTTCCATGAAGCTTATAGGCATTTTTAATGTCCACTCATAGATGCTGTATGTAAAAAAAAAAAAAAAGGTGTCCATAATGTTTGAGGAGGCAACAAAAGAACATCATTGTGACAAAATGTCTGCTGTAATAAACTCTGCAGAAGCACATAACAATTCTCCTGTGGAATTACTGGGAATGATTCATCCCACTGATGGCCCGTCTCCAGCCCTCCCTCCCACTTGTCACAGGCTTAGGGTACCTGGGTAATGTAGTCATGCACTGGGGATATAATTAGAGAGCTGCCACCTGTGCTTCCTCCACGGTCCTCCTCCTCTAGAGCTCATTAGAGACTGTCTGTGTGGGGTGGGAGAGAGTAAATTAATCGACAGTGGAAATCTGACATTAATTAGTCATTTTGGCCTAAACACTTCCATGTCCACAGAGGCAATGACACGCTCACTGAATACATTTTATTTGTGCTGTCAAACACCGCAGGCAAAAACACATCAAAACATTAACAACTCGGCTTTAACGAACATTCATGAACACAACAAAGCAGTGAAACCTTTAAAACCCCAGAGAGTTTAGTGTTATGAAAGTATTTAGCCCTTAATAAATAGCCACCGAATTGATTGTTTTGTGCTATTCATATTTATGTGTTTTGACAGTTAATTTCTAGCAAGTGTTATAGATTATCACATTTCAAGATGATATTGTTCTAATTTATTTTGCTAGATGTTCTAGATTATGCTTGGAGCAGATTATGTTGAAGAAAATAAAACACCCCAAGATTTCAGAAAATACTCCATGTAATTAGACTGTGCAAGGGAAACTTCAACATAATTTGAAAAGTTGACGCCATAAATGAAAAACAATTACCAAGTAGTAAGTGAAATATGAAGATAATGCACTCCTACAAGTTAAAAAAAAGTTAAAAAGTGACTTTTATCAATACGCTTATGCAACAAAACAAAAATAAACCAACATCCTTTCTTGCTCTTGCGTCATTTTAAAAAAAAATGTAGCCTTGGGAGTGGAACTAACAGACAAACAAGTAATTAATGATGAAATGTAAGTGAATTTAAAATGAGAGAAAATAAATCATTCATGGATTTAGCATTCGGATGTATAGACCTGCCTCACTAAAACAAAGGGATGTTTTAATCTGTTAATCAGCTTCATTATTTGTCCTCAACATCATACTTTGTCCTCCAACTGGTGGGTTCAACGGCCTCCACAGTCACCAGATCGTAATCCAGTTGAGCATGTTTGGGATGAGGAGGAAAGGGAGATTTTCAGCCAACAAGTCAGCAGTCACTCACTGAATGCATTATGTTCCAGAAAAACTACCTTAGCAACTACTTTTTAGACTCATATTATTCCAAACCAGGAAAGGAATTAGTCCAGAGGATACTAATTTATGCTCATCTAGCAACCCTTGAAACAACAAAAAATATTTCAATGTGCTATTTTTCCATTGATATAATTAAATTTGAGAAACTATTTCATTTTAGAAATCAGGGCAACTTATCTGAGCTGAAAAAACATGCTTCTTTTTTAATTAACATTTAGTGCTTACATTATCTTGCTTTGACATGTTGAATGCAGGGATTGACAGGGCAGGGGAATTTTAATATTTTCGGATCAGCTCAGTTTGGTTAATCAATATTATCTATTCACTGTTTCACCACAAATGCAAGTTGTTATTTACATACAACATGTTTTTAACCAGCTGCACCCCCCGACAAAGCATTATTTCATAACTAACTCCCAGCAGAAACTTCTGGTAGTCAACTGGATTTCTTTCTGGGTTTTACTCATGAGATTTCTAACAGTTTATAATAACATCGTCCATTACAATATGTATAAATCTGTTGGAAATGTCAGTTTATTTGCAGATCTAAGATAAGAATGAGATTCTGTGACTTACAGGTGTTAAAAGAAACAGTGTAATCACACAGAGTTTAACATAATTAGTTCCAGCCCACTGTAGGTGTATCCCTCGTGGTGCTGTTTCTGTCTTCAACACAGCAACTCCATTTTTTTCCCTCTAATATTTAGTAATTTTCCATTGTGCTCCACACAAGTTACTCATGAAAGATACAACGTTCTTCAGGGCCAAAGAGATTTTAGACAGATTCAAGCATCTCAAATGTCCTTGGATCTGGTAACAGTTTGCTTAGTCCTGAAACAATGAAAAAGATGCAATAAACATTCGCGTTAAGATGAAAACAGACGCTGAACTATATGTTTGAATTCTCCTGGGAGGAAACGGATCAAGCGGTGACAGAGCATGTCTTGTGGCTCAGTGTAGTGGAAGTCATCAGAGCAGAAATGGAGAGAAAAAGAGCTACAGTGAAAGCATCAGGCGTAAATAATTTAGAAGTTCTGGGAAAGGGTGTGTCAGGATTAATTTAATAGTCACAGCCGAAGCAGTACTCATCATATAGTACTTATTAATAGAAACAGCCTATTAAAAAATATATATATATATATTCCACAGAGAGAACCAGGAATTCAGTGCAGTTTTATAAAGTTTATTTTACTCACTGATCCTGTGCCAAACTGCTGAGATCTTTCAGAAAAATTGTACGAAAGGAGAAAAATAAAATAAAATAAAAACAACTTCTTATTCTGTGCCTATAACTTTTATGAAATTCCATATAATAGTTCCTTTGGAACAAGTGCTAATGCCATTCATTGTCAGATTTATTTTGCTTCGGCAGAATGAGATTAAATAAATTATTAAGGAATTATAATTTAAGGAAGGTGAAGGTGCTACGTAAAATTTTTATTTTCATTCGCCCTCCTTTTCCTAAACCTGCATGAGTGACATAAATGGGGAACAATGGAAAATTATCCTCTAAAAGCAGAGATGTAGGATTAGGTGAAAGAAACAAAAATAAAAGCACCGTACAAAAGCACAGTAATGACGTGCAGTGTTTTTGTGCCTGGAACATATTTAAAGAAGACAAAAGTTACAGTAAAATATTTAATATTAAAAGTAACAACAATGTACGTCAGGAATTTGAAAATGTTTTCAGTTTAGTGCTATTCTAGTAAGATCAAAATAAAGAGTATTTTTTTTTTTTTTACATTGAAAAATTAAATAGGAAGAACAGCCAGATCAGGAGTGAGAGCTTGGTTAATTAGCACTCCAGATTTAGCTGAGGATCAGGCAACACAGATGTCAGCAACATTGTTACGGCTCTCGCCACGTGAACAAACAGCAAACTCAATAAAGAATTAAAAAAAAAAGGGGTGTCACTGAATTACCACTAATGTTAAAAAAACAAAAAAAACAATTGTGGCCTTGTTTCTTCGTCACTTGTGCAGGCCTGGATGTTCAAGCGAGCGCATGGGTCGTAACAGAAAAGAGAAAAGAATGACAGCAGAACCATTGTCCCGCTACGCAGCGGGGTAGGTATGTGGGAGGAGAGGAGGTTTAGATAAGGAGGAGGAGGAGGAAGAGGAGGAGGAGGAGGAAGAGGAGGAGGAGGAGGAGTGTATGTGTGAAGTAAGAAGAGATATTTCCACATGTCCATGTTTCCAGTGACAGCGAGGAGACAATAATAATCAGTGTGCCAAGAGACAGAGGCAGTGTGTGAAAGAGGCTTAGAAACACAGCAGGATCACACTGGGTTAAGTGCAGTTTTGTAAAGACTTCTCGTGTAAAAAGAAAACATTAAAAATGAAAGCAGGCGCCACTTTAAACCATACAGGTCAATTGCTTGTATCAGAGTCGTCATTACCTCCACAGTTCCCTTTACCTTGAAATGTAATATGTAAATGATTTATTTTTTAAATACATTAACAATCATCTATTGGGTAAATAGTTTCGTATCTTGCAGAAGAAACTTTAGCTGTTTTCTGAATTCTGTCACATTTTTTTAAATTATTATTTCAGAAATACTAAATTCACAGCCTTCTAAAATGAAGGAAAGCAAGATTTCAGACACTTTGATGCATGACTTTAAAAAAGAACAGATTTTCATTTTCACACATTGCCTCAGAAGAAATGACTTGCTAATTGAGTGTGATTTAAGTGACATTTGTATTTTTAATGACTTGGAGAGTCCCTCTTTCTGTCTGTCTGCTGGTGGAAACTACAATTTGCAGGTTCTTACACTTCATGTTCAAAGTTTCAAATATGATTTCTCAATGACAGTCAAAGACTTAGATCAACTTGTGTTCAGTAAATCCCTTTTAATAAATGTACTTACACCTTGCAAGGAAAATAAATAAAGCTTGATGAACTTTTTTTTTATTTGTAACTAAGTTACTCAAGTTTGGGTTTGAATATCTGTAGATGAAACTTACTGAATGAATTGTTCTTCTGCTTCATAAACTTTAAATTATTGAAATAATGGCTGGTATTACACCAGCATGTTGAACAATTTAGCTTTCCTTTACAAATAGGAATATTCAGTTTTTTTTATTTCCATTCTGAAAACAGAATAAAATAAATGCCACTGGACTTTATTCGTCTCATCTCCTCTACGCCCTTCTGTGCATTGCTGTGCTGCAGGTCTCATCCTAATGTCATCATCATTATTTAATTTCCCTTTGGGATAAATAAAGTATTTTTGAATTTGAATTTGAAAACTAGAGCTGTAAAGCCAGCAAAGAGGTCAGATGAAGAAGAATCTGGTGTATGTGGAGTTGCTGGAAAAAACTAGTCAAGAAAAATAATTTTTAAACCCGAAATGTGGCTGATCATTATGGGAACACTTATAGTAATCATGCTTTTCCTGTTGTATACCATTCAACTGGTGTTATACCACAACATATGCGCAAGCCTGTGAGTATCTGTGCATGCAGTGCATTTTGAGGAACACCATACCGACGGTGACATTTGCGTTTTCCTCCTACTCGCCGCCACATGGAGAGAAAGCAAACAAACGCGCTCACAAGTGTGAAAGTGATGTCGGTGGTCAAACACATGGTTAGCTAAGCAGACGGGGAAAGAAAACACCGAACGGCTATTTGAGTGATTGAAAACAAGGTGGACACGTCCCTCTGCCTCTCTGCAGGGGAACTTGCAAGTGGGAGTACCAGGAACATGGCAATATTTGTTACAGAAAATAAAATCTGTGCAATCTTCTTGATAAAGTTGGATTTATTACAAAACCTTTATTTTTCATACTTGATGTCCATTCGCACATTTGCTGCGACTTCCAAAGTGTGACTTTGGAACTATTTTAATTAGTAGAAATTACTGAATAGTTCAAGACAAAAAGTAATGTTTGTGGCCTGCATGCAAAGGAAATGTGTAAGAAAAATTCAACACCGCGAGCCACTCATTTCAGTATACAATATAAAACTATATGCATGTGTTATGCATCACATAAGTAGTGTATTTACGGAAGACGCATAAAGAAAGTTATTGTTGATAGAAAGACTTAAGGAGACTAGTTTGAAGTCTGTTGCAAGATATGAATGGGACATGTGGAAGGAGATCTGGAGAGATGAAATTTTTTTTTAAGTTTTTCACCAACTTGTAAAGGATTATGTGCAAAAGAAAAGAAAGACTGCACGTCCCGCTGAGTACTGCACTCACATGGTAAAACATGGTAATATCAGCATCATGCTGTGGGAGTACTTTTATCTTCTGGTGTTAGGAAAGTGCTTCTGGTGCTACTCAGTACTTCAGTCTGACTTTATGGTTTTGCTACAAACTGAAGCTTGTTGTTTTTACATGTGGAAATGTTCTGCGGTTATTAATATTTGAATATATGAAAGCATGTAAAGTTCATTTTAATAAGTTAAGATTCAAATTCATTCTGTGAATTCTCTCAAGATTTAAGTATTTTATAAAAATGACTGTGATACTAAATAAAAAAAGGTATTAGATGCTTTCTGTCTGTTTTAACATTTACTCTGTTGGGTAAACACGATAAGTGGCGTAAGTTCGGATTAATAACCGTTTGCATTCATAATCTTGGATCACTCTGTACTTATCACATGCAAGATGAGATGTGATATTTATTCTGTATCTTGTTCACATCGGCGCATATCTTAAAATTGCGAGCAGGTTTCTCAGGAAAACACTCAGGCACTCTGGATTCCCACAAACACTCAGTTTCTGGTGTTTTGCCAGGGACATGCTCCTACATGTAAACAGAAGGATTACAGTCCGTGAGACGGTCCATCAGTGAAGAGCTCACATTCGAAGGATATAGCCACCTGCTTTCAAAGGCATCCGCATATGTCACTCCCTGTGAACGTGCATAAATAAGAGTCACAGGGAGCATGGGAACCCCAAGAAAGATTGATTTAAAATGTGAAAAATGCTCCCATGGATACTGCAACTGAAGATGCATCAATTTCGTCTCAAGATGCATTCATAATTAGGTCGTTTAGCATTTATTCATGAGGCTGAGAATAATAGCCGGGGTTTGATTGTAAAACTCCATAAAACCATTAGCATCTTTTTGAATCAAACACCCCCACTTCAACAAACCAATACAAAAAAGACCCAGTGCTAAGTAAATAAAGCCTCTAAAAAATGAAGCCGAGTGCAATTAGAAGCAACCAGGCTCAAGCAGCTGCCTGGTGGAGCCCTTGCAGACAAAAACAACCACCGTTCTCCACGCTCAGTGGTACATGCAAAGATTTGAACGAACAGATGCACATTCTTTTTCTCCACAGGTATCCGTCCATCTGCAAGGTTAGTTGTTCCTAACAGGCTGTTCTGAGATGTTTCCTCTGGGTCTCCCTCTTTGTCCTGAACTCGTATCTTGGTGCTGGTTTGTCTGTTACCATGTCAGAAATTGATGGAAGAGTTCATCCTCCTCTTAAATGGAGCACGCTATGTTTGGCTAAACAAGTGACGGCAAAGTTTTTTGGAGCGTAACTAATGAGAACAAATTAAACTAAAAATATGATGCAAACCAAATGAAAATGGTCTTAAAGTGGAAGATGTAGGCAGCAACACTAAAGGTTTGTCTTTCATTGACAACATATTTCACTTTCATTTTATTTTGATAGCACATTCTGATTTGGTAAATCGGGCTAAATAAGAGGGGTTTAAAAAAGAAGAAGGAGGGACTCGTTTCATGATCTTGTAGTCTAGAATGCATCTAAAATTACTTACATAGGAAATCAGGTGAAAAAGTTTCATTAAGATAAAATGTATTTAGATTGGTTTTAAAATAAAATTGTTTTTGTACCTTTCATACGTCACAATCGACTCACAGTAATGAACCACTAATGCACGGAAGTTTTAATCCCAAAAACGTCAATTGCATCTTAAACACTTACTTCCCTTGTTCACAAATATAACAGTTGTTGCATAACTCTGTTTTTTTTTATATGAACAAAGCTAAAAAAAAAATAATAATGTTAATTTGCCAAGGAGTCTAAGTACAAGCAACCACTCAAAGAAAATATCTTTTAACACCTTAAAAAGTGAGAAAATGAAATTATGCGGCGAAAGAATCCTCTTGGATTCTTAATCTACTATATGAAACACGTTTCATTCAAAATTTTACAAGCTGTCACAGCTGGTGTTAAAGTGATGACAACCTCCTTTCGCACAGAAGTTTTGCAAATCAATGACAAAAGAAACAAAGACTGACAATTTCCTCTCTGAGTGCCCACTCTCTTTCTTTTTCTGAATGCACACAAATCACGACCTGCAACGCTGAAAAAAAAACAAAAACAAAAAAAACATTTGATATGGAAACTGAGTTGTTAATTTGGTTTTTACTCCAGAGAAATTACTGATTCTTCAATGGTTACATCAACCAAATGGAATATTTAGCAGAGACTGACATTTCCTCCAAGCAGTCCGTTGGTCCCTTGTGAAATGCTGATAGCAACACATAGAGCATACTTAGTATTTACGTAAACTATATTAGGATTTTAGTAAGGACCGAGGACAATGATGTTTTCTTGGACGTCCAGTAAAAGAAGCTGAACAAAATACCATGTGATTTTCCAACTGTCGCTGCATGAAACTCAGCAGATCTTTTGAAAACCGTAAACATCTTCGCCGTGTCACTAAAAGCAGCAGTTAGGTTTATATTGCCGTTCTAGTCTTTATCTAATCTAGGTCGGGGTGAAATTAAACGAACATAGGAAGAACTTTCAAATTTCCTTTTTACATTAAATGCTGGTGTGTGGTGTGGAGGTTTGTTTGAAAATCTCAATGGAGATGGTTTGCTTATTTGATCGTCTGGGTGAGCACGGTTTTTATGAAGCGGGTTTATTTGCTCGGATGTAGACTTTCAAACTCTGATAATAATATGTATTATGTTTCTGTCAACAGAGCAAGCGTGGGTCAGAGCGACTCTATGAAGCGTTTCCATTTGTGATCCACAATCATTGCCTTAATTTATATACATCTCATGTATTTAATATTTGTACTTAATGCGTTTTATGTTATTTCAAAATATTATTTACTAAAATTCAAAACAGAAAGATGAAATCAAAACTTTAACAATAACAATATTGTTTTAATACTTGACGTTGCACTATTAATTGTAAGAAGTGATAACCTGTGTCATGATTGACAATAAAACTCTTTAAACAACATGGGCACATTATTTTACCTAATCAGGAAGTCATTTCATTGCATTCCTTTTTGAAAACAAAAAGATTTACATTTCATGAATTTCCTCTCAGAATCATTGCATTGACATTTCCGCTAAAACTGAATCATTATATTGGTACTACTAACCTTTGATGAGCCCATTTATGGTCATGCAAATACATATTTCATGATTAGATAAGTACAGAAAATGAAATATGAAAGAGAAAATCATTACCAACAGCCACTATCTCAGCCTCTGTGGGTAAACTCACCTTTCCCACTCAAAATTACACAACCTCATACATAAAATCTTATAACTTACCTCTCCTCTTCAGTGCTATCCTGAATTTCTCCTGTGAATCTGAAGGACATTTCGTTCTTTTCATTGTATCAAAACTGTTCAAACTTCTTTTTAGTGTCTGCAGCTTCTGCCTGCACAAGTGTCTCAAATCAAACCAGGACAGGAGGATTCCTTGCAGTGAGGGATCATTACACAGCGAATGCCAAATAAGGCCAAAAAGTTCTAAAATCAAAATAGGAAAAAAAATAAAAAATGGCAAGAGTGATCTAGAACGGTAGAACTAAAGTCTTAGGGTTTCCCACAGAGGACCTGAACCAAATGGTTGGGATCTGGGCCTCGAATGCCTGGGCAGCTACCACTGTAATCCGACCCCAGATAGAGAAGATAATAATGGAGGGGCAACACATTTCTAATGTTATGCAGATATATATCATTTGTAAAAAATATTTGGCCAGTTGGATGGTCTCTTACGAACCTTGATGGACTACTTTTGTCATGTTTCAGAGGCTGAAAAGGAAAAGTTCACAGAAATGGGTGAGGAAAGAAAGTGGGTTGATCATAATCACCATCACAACATTCAGCAACATTATAATCACATTTTCTTGTTGTTCCAAAGTCATAATTAATGACCTACTCTTCCCATTTGATACTTATGTTTCCTCAGAGTTGGTCAGAAAATTATTTAAAGCTTGAAATGCGATAGTTTCAGTTGTGGTGCTAAAAGCTTTGAATGCTATTCCCAGCCGTCTGTTTTCTGGCTCCAAAAGATTTATGACAATGAAAACATGCTTTGTATAAATTATATATCACATGCTTCGCTTTCCTGGCTAATTATGCCTGGAAATGATAGATCTGCTCCTCCATAGTTTCCTCATCCGACCACTGTGGTCAAATAGCGGTCACCGCTGATGGACCGGTGAATGTCATTAGCGGGGGTAAGTGTTCCCTCGCTGCAGAAAAGATATAATCCACAGCATCTTTTGGACAACATTATTGAAAACCAGAGGCTTGTTTTGATCTCACATGTGATATGAAATATTCAGTACCTAAATTCATTGCCAATTAGCCGAGCTGTAGGTGGTGAATGATGCCGACTGCATTCAGCTAAATGGATGGGATGTGACCGCCATGTTGTCATGCTGCACCTCAAGACTCTGTCTCTGTCCAGCAGAGTGACTGTCCTTTTCCTGAATGTTCTCCCTAGAAAGAAAGAAATTAAATAAAGTCTACATTTAAACTTAATTTATTTTAAACAACATAATCGTAATAGCGCAAAGGTACAACATCTCTTTCAGAAATTTTTGACCTGTGTAAGGACCACATTGTATTTGTATTATTAATAGTCTTAGCTAAAGTGTTAAACCGATGAAACTTTGTCATATTTTATTGCATTACAGTCTTTAATGTCTTATATTAGGAGTTTATGTGAATGACCCACATAAATCAGTGCATAATTGTGAAGTGGAAAGAAAATAATGCATGGTTTTCACACTTGCTATGAATTAAAAAAAAAAAAATCAAAAATCAAAATAGCTTTATGCTGTGGGGATGTTTTTCTTCTGCTTGGATGTGTAACTGGTCAGAGTTTCTGGGAAAATACATAAAAATACTCAAAAGTTACAGAAGAAAACATTGTAAAGCTGTAGAAGTATTGCTACCAGGAAGAAAGTTAACATTCTAGCAGGACAATAAGCCTGAGAATAGACCCAGAGTCAGAAAGGAATGGTCCAGATCAAAAGCATGTCCATGTCTTAGAACGGCCTGGTCGACATCTAGAGCTAAATCCAACTGAGACTTAACAGTAATAGTTCACAGTCACTCCCCATAGATTTTTGACTGAACTTAATCTATTTTATCAAAAATAATGAGCTTATATTCGAGTGTCCAGATGGTTGAGATCCCAAAAGATTGGCAGCTCTCACTGCAGCCAAAGTCATTCTGCAAAGCATTGACTCATATTAGTTTGTATGGAAATTTAGGCTGGAAATAACATTTCAATGAAATAATGTAAAGAGAAAGGTTTAGGTGAAGTTACTCCTTTTTTTTTTGCCCAACACTGTATAACGGTTAGGTACTAAATCTTCTTCATGGTGTGCTTCTTACTTTTTCATTTAAAATTTAAATCTGAAAATGTGATTGAGATTTAATTTAAATCCCTGAAAGGTGACATGATTGTTACAACGTCCTTGTCGAGGTAAAACTGCTGAAGTTGTCCCAGGATCTGAAAGTCTCATTTGCTATATTGTTTAAGACAAGTGTTTAATCTTCGTTCCTTATCCTGGGACTCGCCTCATGTGGAGCCGGTCTAGATCAGGTAATTTTGTGCGACAGCTGAAGCGGACAGAGAGGTAACGGTGACTTTGACAAGAGGGAAATGTCGCACCTCTGCTAAGATTAAACAGCAGGTGAATCAATAGGGTGTTTGCTTCATGAATAATGTACGAGGGGCGTTCTCCCGACAAGTGTCTTCAAAGCCCACAACGAGGAGGCACAGACAAACTGTGAAATATGCAGCTGCAAATTGGATTGTTGGCCTTTGGAAAGAGGAAATGGGCAAAGAAATCAAAATAGTGATCAGAACGAGAACTTTTGACTGCAAAAGAAGAATACGTTTCGTGTTATAGTTGCGTTACTGTGATGAAATTAGCAAAACCATAATCCCAACCCTGTATTGGTAGAATACAAATACATTCAGATTAGCTTCTTCTTGTCGCTGGGAATACCTCAACGTGAAACCTCCATGATTTGAGCTGCTTTTGACATTTAAAATGGAACGGCAGCTGTAATAACAGAGCAAATGTGCACAACAAAAATGCAGCAAGAAGGATTTCCAAAGTTTGTTTCCTTTCCGAGCCTGTTCTCCGTCCCGCCCCATCATTTCTGTCCATTGGAAACAATGACCATCACCTGAGTAGATTTGCCAGCAAAGCCGCCACATAAATGTCCACTTTTGGTCTGGACTAATATCAAGCTGACTAAAGGACTAATACACCTCTAGCCAAGTCTAAACATTGACTTCCTTCAGCATCGAGTTGAACAGATCCTCACAAGGACAGAAGTGAAGGACAAGGGACACAAACACATCAAGAAACCACCAAACCTGTGGACACCCTAAAGTCCACATGCGTTCTGCTTGATCTCTTTGGAGTGTCTCACATGAAAATATTTCAATATCAAATTAAATTCTATCATTCCTTTAAGTTCCAATCCTCAAAGGATGATTAATAATTTTTGTGTACAATGATATATTGTCTTTTTTTATTATTCAAAACTGTTGGCTTGTTGATTCTGCTCCCAACACCTCGAACATCAAAGTCCTCTATCTCAGGAGGCGATTCCCCCCCCCATACACAAAGGCAGGGTTGTTTCAGTGCTGCAGCAGGCAGCATCAAAGTACCCAGTGTGTTGTGTTATGATAGAAAGTCAGTGTGCAAGTCGAAGGTCATTTCTGAATGCGGGAGCACCTGCTGAAAAACCTCCCTGTGATATAACCCGATCTTTCATTCAAATCTGCAAGAGTCATTTCATCTGAATATCAAGTAGATCTCCATTATTACTTCACTTTAACTCAAAACAACACAGACAAAAGACTAACAGTGATTCTAGAGTACTTTGTACTAAATTGATTTGGTTTCATACCATTGTATTTGAAGTTAGTTCAATTTTTAAAAAGTATCAAACTCCATTAGTTTGTGTACAATTTTTCTTTAATTCCCATTTAGTTGGTCTGTTTTGGATTCACACTGAACAAATCCATGTGTTTCATTATTAAAGGGATTTTTTTTTTTTTTTTTTGCCAAATGCATCCTAAGCAATAGTCTGTCCAAATCAACTCTTATGCATTGTTGGTTTCATTTTTACATGCTTGAATTTCCTCTCCCACAATTTAATTAAAAGTCCCCCACATAGCGAGAGTCGTGATAATTAAATGGCAGGTAGCTGCTCTATTTGGTGTTGATCAGATTCCAGCGCCATCGTATTTGTGGAGCTCAACAGCATGAGATGCCTTTGCAGCTCTGCTCTTGATCAGGGAGCTCAGCTGTTGCTTTTTAATAACTGTCAAAAAACACCTGCGCTCCGTCTCATTGGTAGTCCAACTTCATCCAAACTCTCGATATGTGACCAGTTTGTGTTTAATCACCTCTCTAATACTGAATTTAATTATAAATCTTGCCACACGTAGCTGTGTTTTCCCCACATGAGTTTAAGAGGTTGAAAACTGACTGGCTTTTGAATTTATCTCATGTCAGTTTTCAAAAAAATATATAATTTGCAAAGTACAAATAGAAGGATCATATTTAATGACATGTCATATTTTAATAGGGCAATTGATTTCTCAGAACGTTTTCCTCAGTTCATTCTTGTTTGATGCAAGTTCGGGTTTCCAACTTAGGCTTACATACTTATATTCTGAGCAGGTGGCAACATAACTTCACACAACCACCAGACCTCCACTTTTCAGACTTTGTTTTTTCTGAAATTTGATGCGGTGGCAGGTAATTCCAGCACAGATAAATAGAGGCAAACATGCATCTTTACAATGCCGTACATGCATAAGTGGGTCAAATCAATAAGGAGCGGTGGGCCTGAGCTGAATAGATGAACGTGCGTGGGTTTGACGCTGTCATTTCATTAGTGAATAATCTTAAATGACTGCGTTTTATTGTTTTCCTGTAAAGCTCAGCCTTGACTGAAATCATTGCAAGAAATGTCTTTACTAATTGGCTGCTTCGAAAGTTTTCTTTGACATGTAAAGATTGAGCTTTATTAGTTCAGGCCAGACAGAGGCTACCTCTGTCTGGTCAGGAAGAGAGAAGGAATAGCAACAGGATGCTGAATATGCATGCATATGAGGCTCAAACTCTTGAGAGATCTGCTGCAAACATACAATGCATATGTCCTTTAAATATATTGAAATACATAAATATACGACTGCAAAACAGCTTTAGCTATTTTCTTTTTTCGCTGCTTATTTGAACGGAAAAAGATGAACCCATTTGCTATTTGGTATGCAACCATAAGCAGCAACACCTCCTCTGCAGAGCCCAACTGGTCAACACTTCTCCCAAGAGGCTATTGTGTTACGCTGACTGCAAGCGTGAGAGCTGGTTGAAGAAACAAGCAGCTAATTAGCCGAAAGAACGGGACAGGTTGACACAGAACAAGCACCTGGACAAGGAAGTAATTAAAGAGCACAAAAAAATACTTTTATGGATTGAAGGTATCGTCTGTACTCTGGGGACAGTGCAAGAGTGCACCTAGAGACATCAAAGACCTAATTGTCATTAATTAAGAGAAAATAGAAAATAGATGGAGCGATGGCCGACTCCATGTGCCATACAATTGCTACTGTCATGTTGCATATATTAGAATATGAGTTTCGATGAGAGCCAGTTGCCAGATTACAAGAACTTTTTGAAAATAATCTTCAAGCAAGCACTGAACTTGCTTTTCATTAAGGCCACAGTTTTTGTGTTGATTTTTAATTGTGGTTCTGATCAAATATTTTAACCTGAAATGGTTTCATTAGCTGTAAACAGAAACAAAAGGTGTTTCCCATAGTGAATTGAGTTATTGAAATAAATGCAAGCACATTCTTTTAAAGATAATTGCAACAAGGAGTTTATTAAAACTTTTAACCAAAAAACATTTGCTGTAGTCTCAGTGTTGCGATAACTCTGTAAGAAGTGTCTAATTTCAATAAATTGATTAATCTTTTCAAAGCTTGGAGGCAATAAAGTTTCATCCATTAGTTTCCTATCTTCTGCTCTCTGGCTCGTGCTCCATGCTGCTTCATCTTCCTTCGTCAACTTTAGACCTGTCCTGCTATCTCTGTATCGGTTTCATTTATGCATTTAGTTTAATTAAACTGGTGCACCAGTTTAATTAACGTGTCAGACTTACAATACATTTAAAAGTAGTGCATGGTGTCGAGATCAGGATTTTAAAATAACTGATTAGCATAGAAGGGTGTATGCATCATTTTCTAAAAAAAAAAAAAAAAAGTGATGCCAGCCTGTGTGGCTTCTCTCTTTGTCTTTAAATACAATGAAGAAAAGGCAAATAGATTTTAAAATTGTGCGTGTATTGTCATGATTGGCGGTTTTGGTGAGGTGAGGGAAGACGCAGGCAGACCCAGGTGAAGTGATGAATGATGATAATTTAATGACAATACAGAACAGAACAACGGGGAGCAAGACGGTTTACACGACGGCACAGAGAAACAGACTGGTTACACACGACGAGGATCCGACAAGAGACGAAGACTAAATACACTGGGAGAGTAATCAAAGAAACGAGACACAGCTGGGAGCAAACAGGGAAGACAGAGACTCACATGGGAACAGACTAATAAACACAGAAAAACCTCAAAATAAATCCACAGAAGACAGATCACAACAGGTATATAGTTTTAAAAAATGTGTATCATGTAGTCAAGAAAATGCACTTTACAAACAACCATAGCCAATATTTGTTTAACATACATTGAAACGTGTTTGATCGGTATCCATTTCTTTTTCGTCAATGTGTAACAGAAAACGCAACTGATGTAAATTTTTCTACCAGTAATGTGATACACCTCAACCTCCAGGTCTGTACCCTCCATGCAAAAACCATTAATTAGAGACAAAGACATTTGAACTTTCAGGAACACGAGCTGACATCCATCTCAATTCATCTCACCCCTCCTCACACATAATGAGGCACAATGCGTCTCGTTGCAGCACGGCCGACCGAGCCACGTGAAATGCATCTCTCCCTAAAGGCAGGTGGAGTTTGTTGTCTCCTTCCAGCTTGGAATGACCTACTGAGAAACACAGCATCTTTTTTTTTTCCTAGCTAGGGAGTTTTTGTCAAGATCGGGGCAAAAAGTATAAACTAAAAATAATAGAAATAAATATTTAAATGTAAAAAAAAGCCCGGTGAAGGCCTTACTCATTTGATTCACGTGTGGACAGGGAGCATCTGCTCTGTACATCTGAATATCTGAAAGTTCGAAACGTGGAATATTTCCGTTATTGGTAACTTGATATATTTTTCTCACATCCATTCCTGATCTTTACCACGATCATAAACCTGTAGTTAGCATGTATTTAGTGACCCCACTCGCACCGAGCTGATGGAAACTGACAGGCTCTGTGGTAACCCGGTCACACCAACAGGAAGCAAGGTCCACACATACACACATGACTCAGTGAGATCCTCGTTGCCCCAGTATGGGGGCTGCAGGAAGACTTGATCCGTTCTGCTCTCTCACCGGAAACTCCAGCAGGTCAAAGCCCCTCAGGTCTGAAATCCCATATCTATGTTGTGAATGGATGTGGACAACTTTTGCTCAACATAGAGGTTATTTGGAGATAAATAGAAATCATGTATGATGGGAAACATATTTAGTCTTTAAGTAAGTGGGATTTTGGGGTCTTTCGGTTCAGTGGGTTAAAAGTTAATCTTCACCAGAACATTAAGTCTTGTATAAGAATGATAGGTAGTTTAATTTTAAGTTTTATTATTGTATTTCCCAGTGGCCCTAATCCTCTTCTATAGGTACGGCCTTGTCATTACATCACATTATTAAAAGAAATGCTAGGATTTTTTTGTTTGTTTAAGAACAATTTGACCACTTGGCATAAAGGACAAGGCGCCTCCAGCACTTTACAGATATTTGTTTATTAAATGTGCACCAGGGTAATCTGGACCTCAATTTTGAGAGACAGTCTTTGAGAGACACTTTTTTACTTTGTCATTTTAGGGCATATTGCCAAAAGAAAACTGTACTCAAATTCATTTTAGAATGTGTTTTTGAGAAAATGTGAATAAAAAAAAAGTATTTTCAACTAACAACTTATTAAAAGTTTTTCCAGAACGGCTGCTTAATAAGGTCATGTACGCATGTACACAAGCTCGATGTCGTCTAATTGCGCTGGTTGAAATGTACAGAAATGTGCCTCCCTCCATGCTGTTTACTGCTCTTTTAGCCAAACCAACAAGTCAAAGCATGCGGGGAGTTGTATCTGTTGGCTTCGACCAACAATGTGCTAAATGCCAAAGTCCAATTAGCCTCCTGTGGCCAACACTGCTGGGTCCTCCTGTAGAGCCTTAATTCCAGTCAAGCTCTCGGCCTGACGTCCAGCTCCAGTTCAAGGCCATCAGAAACAAGAAGCTCTGCTGTGCCCCACTGTAACACACTGGATAGTGTGCTATTAATCAGCTATTTAATACATAAACTTAACATTTAGGTGGAGAAGAATTCAAAATTTGAATTAGCAATTAGTTTAAATTGTGAAAATCTTTGAAACTGCACTGCAGCTTGTTTATATTTTTAACCTTGTTGTTTTATTGGTTAACATAAGACTTTGCTGCACGTTCGCACCGCGGTCCAACAATTATATCCCTGTAGGGGGATTTAAACCCTCTCCACAACTCTTTAGCATTTCAGCCACTAAAAACAGACATGCATCAGTGCGATCCACTATGTTGTGCAGATGCAGACTCGATCACGTTCAAGAAACTGATCACCAGATGTTTCACCATCATTCAGACAAATGTTGCAAGCTTATCTTTAATGTGCTTGTTGGATGACATTCAGCAAAACAGTTTAAAAATGTTAACCCGGTGGGAAAAGAACCACAGCCGATTCGTGTTGAAACACTCCTACGTCTTATGAAATCGATTTATGCACTCGTTTCTTTATTTAAGTATGTATTTTTGTGACCATCATGTTCTCTGAATTTTGTGCATCCTCTGCCAAAAACAGGGCTGCTGGGTGGGATACAACACTGCGAATGCATCACTTGGAAGTGTAAATCTGTTACAGAGAAAGTCTGTCCTGCTTCCTGTTGGTTGCATTAAGTTGGTGAAAATGTGAGCTTTTAATTGATATTAACCTTTTATATCCTCTTTTTTTTGTTTTATTTTAGCATCCATTATTCGGGCAAATGCATTCTCTGAGCTATAAACACAGCATTGATTGAAGAAGAGTGAGTAATTGATCATTCAATAATAGCCCTGACTGACAGAGTAAATCAGAGGGTGAGCATTGAGCTGCCCCTCAAACTTTAATGAAGGTAATGAATGAACATGAGCAAATTAGCCTGTCGCTGTCATGAGCCTCCTCACACACTCAATCCTCTCTATCCGCCTACCTCATCTGTGAAACTCACTGTGGTCTAAGCAGCTGATCCATAAATTACATTAAGTCATTACCATGGAATACCCTCAAATGATATAGTTCCCATAATGCCATTACACAAAGTCCGCTTTGGTAACTTCAATAATTTGAATTTGGTGACTAAGAGGTCATAGGAAAGTCTTTAACTTGCAATTTGCATGCTATTTGTTATTTTCAAAATGTTCTTTTAGTTTGGTAAACGAGCCTCATCACATAGTCTAATTTATTGAATGTGACTCTACATGAGGCTGTGTACGTTTTGTACCCTTTTCCTGACAGATACCTTTGTACAACATAAATCATTTGGATATTTTGAAACTTTTTCACAAATTTCAGCTTTAGCTAAATAATCAGCTGAGCAAATACCAAGATATTATTATGAGGACAATAAAAAAAAATCCAGGCTTTTCAAGTCTAGAAGTTAAATGACAATTCAATTGTAGATAAACTGATGTAAATACAAATTTCTAAGATATATTTAAATAAATATTTCACTTATGGTTTGCTTGAATACCTGGTACTGTTTAGTGAAATTGGGCCTTTACCAACAATTGTTTCCTGGTCACAATTTTGACCAGAACCAAATTCAAGTTAATTGGCCACCAAAGCAGCACTGCAGCTCAAGTTTGTGCCATAATTTGACAATGCCAACCCCCCCTGTTTACCAACTCTAATTCCTCCGATTCACTGAAAATAAAACACTTTGAAAATGTTCAACACTGAATGACAAAATAATCAGTTAGCTAACCTTCCTTTTCTTGTTTGCTGAATTTGTGTCAAACAGGTGTCGACTGTTTGTGGTGCAACCAGCAAAAACAACACTACTGCACCTGCTAGAGCCGTCAGTCACACCCCAGGTCTCCAGTATTCATCAATTTAATCAGTCTAGGCTTTAGAGTATGACCTAGTTCAACAAAGTGCATCTAAAAATGAGTGGAAATCTCTAAATTGACATGAATTATCTTTCGCTTGGTGTGCTGCTCAACACCGCTTTGCCTACACTCGCATCTGCTTTCTAATTTCTAAAGATCTCTTCACTGAAAGTCCTTGTCCCCCAGATGAAGCTACTGAGAGGCCGCAAGGTCGCAGCTTCACGATCAAATTTCCACAGAGGGGGAGCCTGCCAACTCATTACACACAAAGAAGGGCGAGTGTCAACAGGACAGGGACTTAGCTTATCGCTCAATCATTTATGACATTTTTATTCAAATCCTACCTCTGAGCTAAAAATTTGTGAGGCATGTATAACCGGGACATTGCCAGCAGACAGTGAAGGACTCTAAAGTCAGCCAAACCATCAGGGTCTGTTCCTCTTTCTGCACATCCTTACTTAACTAAATGTTCAAGGAGCAATCACTAAAACATAATGCAAGTAACGATAAATTACCTTGCCTTGGAAAAATAATTAATACCCCTTGAATATTTGAGTATCTTGTCATATGACAGGAGCAAACTTTAGCACGTTTTGTCACTTTTTTAATGGCAGGAATAGAAACAAAAGAATTCGGCTTTTAACCTTCACAAATATGAATCTGAATAGCGAGGCATGCGTTTGTTTAAGACCCCTTGTTTTATAGTTGGTAGAATTATATTTTGCTGCAGTTGGGGCTGAGTCTTTCGGGGCATACCTCCACCATCTCTGCACATCTGAAAAACTGAAATATTTACTCATTCTCGCTTACAAAATGGCTGAGGCTCGGTTAGATTGGACAACGAACATCTGTGAGCATCAGCGTTCAAATCTTGACAAACGTTCCTTATTAAATTGAAGTCTCGGCCAGTTTAAGACATAAACATGCTCTTGATCTTAACTGATCTAAAGTAGCTCAATGTTCTCTGATTAATGCTCTCTTTGACAGCTATGATTTGTAGTCTTGCCACACTCTTATCTTGAAATTGTTAACTGAACCATGCTCCATGAAAAACCCTGTTTGGCTTACGGAGAGCAGCTTCCTTAACTGTGGGAACAAATAAACTGGAAAAGGGAAAACTATTTACTAATTAGGCAACTTTTACAGTATAGAGTTAACTTTGATGAGATGTTTGTATGTAAAGACATTTAAAATCAGACATAATTTTTCCTCTACTTCATAGTTTTACCCCACATCATGTTGGTCCATCACATAAAATTCTGTGTTACTGTATGGTCTATGCAAACTCCAGTCATCTTCTTTGACATCTCATCAAAACAACCTTGTTGCCAATTCCTAGAAGTACATGTTTATGGGTCCACACATTTCTAATCATTTTAAAACATGTTTGCCCCAGGTTTAGTATTTCTTCAAAAAGAATGCATCTTTTAAATTCTTTAAAAAAAATTTTTTCATCTTTGCCAGCTGTGTAGTTTAATCTAAATATCAATCTGTAAGATGACCAAATGGAGAAAAAAGAAAAACATAAATAGGGGGGATAAATCCCATCAATCAATAAAATAAGGACAGAAAAACAACAAATGAAACTTACATAAGAGATATGAACCATAAGTACATATTTTATGGAAGTCATATCCATTTTAAGATTTCAGTGAATAAACAATCTTTCCACTTTAATATTCATGGCGACATTTACATTAGCTCATCAGTATACAGTGAGGATATGTGGCTGGGCTCTGTAAGGGGAATAAAAACTCCACAGCTCCATATTATTAAAATGTTTATGTGCCTGTATTATTATTGTGCTGCGATGTTGTCTCAAGAACTCATTGTACTTATTTAATGAGAAAGTAGTATGATCTGCCTCCCTTGTTTATTGCCAAGGCGGCTTCGGAGGGGTATAGTTTTTATGAACAAACATTTTCAAAGGGGAACTTTTGAATCCAGGTTCTACAGAAGAATAATACTGAAACCATTATCAATTCTCGCTACATCAAATATTTACGCATTTTCTTGATAACCTGATATTTTCAACCATTAGCAGCAAAACAAAATCCAAGGGGAAAGCTTAGCTCCAAGCATGGTACAGGCACAGATTACAATAGATGGAGGTTGAGCCCGGCGGATGGAGGATCATTGTCCTTGCAGTTGCAAGGGCCCTACACTTATGCTGCCCGTAACAGTGGTGAGCCAGACAAGAGCAATTATTCACCATAAAGCAATGTGGCACTGGCTGGGAGTAAATTACTGACAGAGAGCCTCTGCCAATTACTTCTATTAATGGTGAGACAAATCTCATTTGACACTAAAACACCCCAGCATCGAAGGGATCGATAATGAGAGAAGTCCTTGTTCAAGCTAGCTAAAGATGAGGAAACAACCCTATCCACAAAACATAGCACGGAGAAATGTTTTTGACATTATTCGGCCACTGTCGAATGTCTTTTGCTTCTTTTTTTTTATTTATTTAATGCTCTGTAATAAATAGAGCAAGTTAGATTGACAGCTGGTGATAAAATGCTTTCAGAGTGGCTCTCTCCCACCTGGATTTTTTTTTTTTTTTTCACTTTTCTTTGGCCATAAACTTTAAGGTTATATGAGCCAATGACATGCAGGTTGACTTCATGCCTCCCTGCCCCGTCTTCCATTACAGATTCGCCAAATGAAAATGTCTCTGCCAGACATGTACAGACCCTAATGAGCACAGTCATCACATCCACCATTCAGTTCATGGCAGCTCAGATCACATCACTGTATTAACTTTAAATGAAAACTATATCTTGAAGATTAAACACTGGAGCACTTCTCAGCTGTATGTAAGTCAAGACTGTTAACTGTAAAGGCGACTGCTGTCAGTCAGTGTTCTTTCTGTCAAAGGTAGCAATACAGTAAAAGTTGTACTCAGGCAAGAGTCACACACATTCAACACATTCTTACTCAAGTAAAAAGTAGCCGTCCAAAAAAATTCCTCAAGTTTAAAAAAGTATTTTGTAAAAAGGTAACTTAAGGACATAGTAACTAATTATAACATCTAATTTAATATTTTTCAGCAGTGTCATCGGAGAGACCAAAAATATAAACATATGTGCAAATTCTGGTAATTGAAAAACTGATTCAAAAATTACAAAATCTAAAATTTTAAGCAGAAGAGATATTCTTCCAAGTCACGTTTTTTCTATTTAAAATGTCAAACTAATACTTGCACTGTGTAATGTTAGAGCAGAGAAAATTATTTCCAGTGATAATTTTTTGTATTTATTGTACATTCACATGACCTCCATATGAAGCCACAGACTAAGCAAATAGAAAATGGAGTTAGAACAACAAAGCTCGTCTACAAACAAGTAGATTTCTCTCAAGTAAGAGTAGTGATACTTCACAATGTTGCTCAACCTGAAGTAAAAAGTAAGCTACTCCTAAAAGTACATTGTTTCCCAAAAAGTTATTCAAGTAAATGTAACTAGTTATTATCCACCTCTGATGAAATTACACCTCTACAAAGTTCCACATCTGTGACAAAGGGAAAGTTATGTTGCTAAGAAGGAATGGCTAAATTTATGTCTAGATGTGTAAAACTGTTAGACAAAACCCCAAAACAACTGAAGTTGTAACTTCTGTGAAAGATGGTTCAACAAAACATTAGCAAAGGGGACTGATTACAAATGAATAGCACATTTGTCATATTTTTATTTGTAAAAAAAGTTTGAAAACAAAACCTTGGCTAATATTCTACTTATACTACTCACATTTAACCATGTATTCAACTCTCTCATTTGCCCTTTTCCTTGACTCTTGCAGTTCAAATATATATCTTTAAACAGCACCACAGGGTATGATTGTGGTTCTCAGTGATGCTGCTTGGCAAATATTAAAGGAGAAGCATATGCAGTAAAAAAACACCCCAGAGTATTGGCTCTAAACATCTTCTGGACCACTAGAATAAAATTGCTTTCACGAAATATGGCACGCTCTGTCTTTTAAATAAGCTTTAAGCTTCGCTGTACAATTCACTGCTAGACAGTAACGATGGTGGTTTGTTGCGCTGCTGAGATTGGAAAAGCAACAATATACTGGGGTTTATATGACTTCAAACTTGAAGTAAATCATAAAGTTTTTTTTTTATTAACACACTTTGTCTTCATGCATATCTTAGATTCGTCAACAATTGTGCCAAATTTCTTATATGCGCTTCTGAGATTTCTTCTATAGTGAAGAAGTGTCCATCTCTTCACATTTCTTCTGCTCTGCTATTTGATCGCAACATTTTTAGGCCATCAAACTAATTTTATGTCAAAGACAATCTACATAAAATGTAGCTTAAAATCAATGATTTTATTGATAGGAAAAAGGCATCCAAACCAATTTGGCATTGTATGAAAAAATAAAATAAAATAAATAATTGAATCATAATTTGAAAATAGCTTTTTGTCTGAAATGGCAAGACCTGTAGTTTACTTTTTCTTTTTTTTTTGTATGCTATGCAATAAAATTATCAAAACTTTAAACCAAAGCTCTGCTCATCTCCTTTGGCTTTAGCTTCATCTACAAAACCATGCTGTCAACATCCTTCCTCTGCTTTCTCAGTCGTTTGCTCCCCGCTGCCTCATCAACACTTCCACACTACGAACAGAGACTTTTATTTCAGGAGCAGTCGCTGACTGCAAAGATGAACTGTGAACGGCTAAAGATAGTGAGTCTATTTTAGTCCCTGCAGATATTAAAGATACATACGAAACAGGCGACGCAGATGACAAGAGTGATGGCACACTCATTCAGACAGCGACGACAAAGCCACTTTAATCAAGCAGCCGGAGGTTACTTTAAGTCAGTGGCCAGTCGCGTAATTTTGCATGTTTTGTAGACGAAAGGTTATCGTGTTCCCGATTGGTGCGGAGGTGCAAATTTGTCCAACATCTGTTTATGATCGTTAACCCACTGACTCTTTTTTTTTTTTCGGTAAACAAACGAGCCGTTCAGGAGATTAAACCTTAACTTGCTGCAGTCTAATAGGAACTATAAAATCAGCAACATCCTGAATATTTACCTCTATTGTCAAACGGATGACTTCATTCCGACGGAACGTTAATGATGTGTAAAATCCAAAGCGGGATGAATGACTCATTTACTCGACTTTGACCTGGATATGGTTCAGAACGAGCTTCCTAATCATGTATGACAGGAAATTAATTTCTTCCACAAAACAGATTGGAGTCGTCATGTAACTATTACTCAGATAATTTAGAGATATGTTTAGGCTGGAGTCAAAACAGATTACCTTCTCTATTCATCACCTATTTATTAAGGTGTTGCTGTGAAGGGGGCTGCTCAGAGGAGGCTAATGGACAAAATCTTTGACGAAGATAAATGCCTTTTTTTAAAAAGAGTTTTACACTTTACTTTTTTGGAGCACAGAATGCTTTTGTGCAAAACTTGCACAAAAGCATGAAACTCTAATCTCAAAAACATCTAGAGACATTATTACTTTGTCTATTTGAAAATGATACTGTTTTATAAGGTTTTTAAGAAAACCAGAAGGCTACAGATTAAAGTTATCAAGGTAAGGTGAGGGAATACGTCTTGCTGCTGGAGGCAACAGAATCGTTTTTTTATTTTATTTTTGGAGGTGAATCATTTATTATTGTTTGCAGTGCGAGTCTACATCAGCAGAGAGAAGATAAATTAACTCAACTTCTAACTTTAACAGGATTTAGAGCAAGCGGGTGAACTGATTTATCGCCACAATTCTGCTAGTGTCGGGTGAATGATGGGCATCAAGAACTGACATTTACTGCAAGACGACAATTTATTGTCCTGTTTGTTTTTATGTCTACCTTTGTAGCCAAAAGCAAGTTCTGAGCTGGAGAGAAGAAGAGTTTTATTTTCCAACATCAGCCTTCGCGAGAATCTGGAAGCTTCTTATTCCTTCAGTTTCAAAGTTACAGCCACTGGATCTCTGCGCCATGATTTCGTGCAGAAACAGAGTCTGCTAATGGATCGATCGATAGTGTGACGACAGTGGATACATATTAATGGTGCAGTAATGTGAGAGGGAGTGTGAGTACAGTCTAGCTGTGAGACCAACAGCATCTCTAACAATGTGAGCAAAGTGACATCAGGGGTCACCTGACAAGCTCAGTAATGAGTACAGCGCTCAAGTTCGAGTCCAGGAACACGCTCCCCAACCTCTGGCCTCCAAAGCCCCCCAGACCTGAGTGACGTCCTAGGCTGGAGAGTGCTAATTGGGCTCTGATGTGCTGCATGCGTCTGTGGAGAGGAGAGGCACAGTGCAAAAAAAAGCTGGAGGAAAAACTCAATAAATGGCAACCGGTGTGCACTGCAGATGAAGGTTCAAAAGGAATACGGCTGCAAAATGTTGGATATTTATGATTTTGGGGTGGAACTTTGCTCGACGGGGTTCTCAGAGCGATCAATAAAAGACGCGTGCCGTCTGCTGCAAAAAGATAAGATAAACAGAATCAACCGTGTAACATGGCGTGCAATGAACTTTTTACTCTTCGTTAATGACGGGAGGAAGGCTAGATCGACAAAAACTGTCATCACGCATTTGTGCTGAAGAGGTAATGAGTCTTATTGCATGCTAGGGATTGGTGTCGATTGTAATTGGACCCGGATTTAGATCCTGTTTGAGGCGAACTTATTTTCAATGAAAATAAATGCAGAACTTTGATAAAGGCGAGGAAAGGAACCGGGAACAAGCACAACAACATGAAACGGGAACAAGCACTATAATCCAGCAGGGAGAGAATCAAAGGGAGGAGATTATATACTGGGAACCTGATTAATGGATGAGAAACAGGCGGCTGATTGTGAACAGGCTGCAGCTGAGAGCATTGAGAGGTCTTCACATGTTTTGAGTACGAGGCCTGTGGTGGATTAGATGTTTTTCTGGGTTCTGTTGTAACCTCCTGGTTCAGACATCAGTGTGTTCTATGGTACAGCGTGTTTAGAAAACATAAAATCCTTTTATTTTTCAATTTTTTATTCAAACAAAGACAAAATCTGCAGTCTTAACTAGAACATATATGAAGAAGCTTTTTAGCCCATAACACCACTGGTATGAAGATTGCTGGAGTTTTTTTGTTTGTTTGTTTTGTTTTGTTTTGTTTATTTATTTTTTTTTACCAAGATGTATCTTAAACCTCCCATACAAAACTCCTTCATCTGAGTAATATTTAATTTAACATTTAATAATACAAACAGAGCAACATACCAAAAACACTATTTTTGCTTCCAGACTTCACTACTGTAACTCTTTTTTTTGTTTTTGAAAAAAAAAACAATTGACCACATTTTTGCAAGGCCTTTGATGAAAGTAGGATGATAATAAAAACAGGATATTGTGTTTGTCTTTTATGTTAGCTTCATTTTTCAGCCTCTTCTTCTACATATAATGCTCCGATTGACCAAACATTGCAGGTTTCCTTTTCCTCATATACTAGCTTAGATTATCCTGAACTATCTATGACGTTATGCCAAATATTCTTGTTTACGTGAGTAAATGGCAAGATTCTTGAGAGGTTTTAATGTCTCGCCCTTTGTAGGGTGAGCTATATCTGTAAGGAAATACATCTGTTCAAAAAAATATTTGCGGAAACTATTTGGTACTTTTGCAACCTCAGTAATGCTACAATGAGTGTCAAACTCCGGTCTTTGAGAACAGCTATGCTTCAACTTCAGTCATGTTTAGTAATGAAACAATTTCAAAGTTTGTTTGTTTAGTTGAAACTGGCTTAAAAGTTTATTCTGTGGCGAATGCGTCATTTTCAACTAAAATAAAAAAAAAGGTTTTATCTTATCCTTTTTTTTAAGTTCAAGCCAGGACATCTAAAAAAGAAAAAAAAAGATTACTTCTCGAAGTGAGAGCGAGAGAGAAAAAAAAGCTTTTTCAGCAAATGGTGAAGTTTCAATCTTTTATTCCAAGAAATATTCCATCATTTATTTTTAAAAATCCAATTTTTCTTCTGTCATTTTGAGAGAAACAAGTTTGTGGGAAGCATGTAAAGGCTTGTATAGAGTGAGAGCTGCCTGTAATAATGCACAGCTCATCCAGCAGGCTTTGTTATGTCTGCTGCACACGCAAAAATACGGTATTTTATAATCACACTAGACTGGCGTCAGATGAAATACCCTGAATGTATTGACTTCATCAAGGTTACTCTTTTATTGCTGAAAATCGTCATTAGCAAAGGGAAAAATATGTTGTTTTTCTGGCCTTGAAAAGAAGTGTCATGTTGAGGTGGGCAGTGAAAGACTCAAGTCTGGCATGAAAAAATGTTTTTCAAAGTATTTCTTTTCTTACTTCACAGCGTTACAACAGATCTGCTGTTGTCACTCAGGTAAAGAAATGTCGAAGATTGGTAAAAACGAAACATTAACAGGATCAGAACACACTATTCCTTGTGTAGGGGTTTTGTCTCCATCTGTGACCAATTCCTGTGGCAGATTTTTCTTTTTAAATGTTTGATGTAGGTCACACAGTTCAGGTGTCTTTCCATGTTTTTTCTTTCATTGGTGTTTCAACAGTGGAGCCAGTCGGGCAGCTGCTTTCTCTCTCTCTCTCTTTTTTTTTTAAGTGAAGGAGTAAAATCATGAGTTTGCAGCTATTTTAACCAAAGAAATCTGATCAAAGTCTGTGAGAGATTTACAAAGTTAAATTACCAAGCAAAACTATTTATTTATTTTTATTTTTTTATTTTTTAAATAACTGCTCGATTTTTGTCCCCAAACTCCGCCCGTGGCTTTGTTTCATCCAATTCTGCATTTCAGCATGAACTCTTCAGTCAGACAGTGTATGGTCTAAATCAACTTTTAAAGGCTTTTAATAGAGTGACATCTTTTTCAATCCACATAAATTTGATAAAGTAGAGTAGAAAACATGTCAAGGTGTTGCAGGTGTAGACTGCAGGTCGCTCAGATTGTAACTAATTAGCAATATGGCTGCCAACATCAGGCTACATTTGTATACTAAATCAGGCATGACAAAATAAAATAAACGCAAAATGTTTGCTGGAAAATTAACAACCAACGCTGCCTTCTTAAGTAATTTATCTATTTGCTATGCATGTGCTTTCTTTTTAAGTTTTTAACTGGATTAATTCAGTTTAACTCGTGCTCATGTTTGCAGGTGCTTCCTCAGGTAACTTCTTACTACTTCCCATATTCGTAACAATTTCTGCATTTTGTTTTTTTGTTGTTATTTTTTTTTGGTATGCTTTAAGTCTGGTTCATTTTGTTTCTGTGTGATTCGCTTGCAAAAGCATTAGTTACACTCTGTGTGCCTGTCTGTACACTGTAATGAATCACTGCATTACTCAACGTCTTCCTCCTCTCCGCCACAGACAGAGAGAGGGAGATGAAGAGGGAGACTGAGTGACTCTCCCTGTTTGCAGCGTTCAGCCCTGCAGAAGACACCAGAGCTTCGGCTGAGTCCGTCTGAGAGAAATGCATCCTTTGTGATGTTTCGTTTTCTCGCGAAGGCCACCAGCACACCACCCACTCCCAACGCATTCTCCCGGGACTGGTTGCTTGGCAACGGCAGCTGATTGGGTTAGCAAGGTTAAGAAAGGGTCTGGCACGGGCCGGAGGAATCAGATCACTCCCATTGATCATCCTCTCTGCGAGCTCCACTGAGAACTGAGGACGCAGCCACAAAAAAAGGAAAAGAAAAATCAAAGCCGTGCCCTGGTGTCTGAGTGGGGGGTCATCATGCGCTCAGCTCACAGGGCCGTGGCAGGCCTCTTTGGCTGCGTAGACCACCGTCCCACGAACCTTCTGCAGATATAACTTAGCTGTAGCAGGAGGAAGCTTTTAATGTCAACCTAAAAGTTTTTTTCTTTTTTTTTAAAGTCTTTCCTTGATACCGACATGCACGTAAAAAGGTGATGAAAGAACAGGCAGGAGGACACCAGGGTGGGCGGAGGAGTTTTAAATGCCAGCTTCTGCACCCACAGAGTTTGCATTACAACAGGATATAAACTTCAGTTTTTTTTTGTTTTTTTTTTACAGGGTTCTTGGCAATCTGGTAACAATGCAATTAGCAGTCTGGTATTTCTTCAAGCGTCTTCTTCAAGGGACAAAAGCTATCCAAAACCAAATTTAAAAGGGATGTTTAACATTTGATGATTCACTAATCAAATTTGGCCAAATCTGTAGAATCAAATAAGCTCTTCAATAGAACATGGCTTAATGGTTATAGCACATTTTCAGTTTGTTTTTCTGTGTTCTTCTCTTTGGAAGAACACAGTTGACGGTCCAATGTCTCTGAATTGTTATAATTTACTATTATTTTCTAGATTTTCAGACCTCCAGTAGTTAGAGTAAGAAATGTGGATCATAATACAGTTAAACCACAAATATGCAGTCTAGCATGGATAAGTGTCACCATTTCTATCACCCTAAATATTTTTTTTGCAAAATAAAGCAAAGGAATAATTGTTTATATCCTCTTTTCATGGTTTTATAATGATTAATCCTACAGTCTACATTCACACTTAAGGTAGCCTCGCTTCAATGTGACTGTTCTGTGAGATGACATGTAAAAAGTTTTGTGTTGCTCTTAACTATGTAATGTGGGAGATATGACCATATGAATGAATGCAGGAAGTGCAGTGGGCGGGGCTAAGATGATGTCAGCAAATGAGCAGGCTCATGTAAGTTTGCTCAAGGTCACAAACTGATCTCTGGGATTTCTTCTTCAGGTTTGTCTTCAGGTTTTGTCCATGAGCAGAGTTCACGGTTCCGTCACTGATGACAAGTTTCTTAGGTCCTGAACCAGCAACACAATCCCCAACCATCACTCCATCACCACTGTGTTTAACAATGGTTATGGTGTTCGTTTTCTGATATGTGATGCTAGTTTAGTGAACTTCTGGATGAGTCGTTCATGGATTCTTAGGCAGGCCAATTGTGAAAGATTAACCAATGTTTCATGTTTTTATTCTCATTTCTGTTTAATGGCTCTCATTTTGAATGAATTCAAACATCAAAAATACTTTATTGATCCGAAAGGAAAATTACATACACATTAACTACAAGTCACAAAGCCTTGGAAATGACTTCGTAACCCTATCTAGACTGATAATGTCATCAACATAGTTTCTCATCTGTTCTGAATTGGTTTTTCTTACATTGAGACTTATGGTTTTGCTTATTCAGATGTTTTTGCCTCCTTCTTGTGTGTCAGACTGGTTCTATTTAAGTAATTTCTGAATTTTACAGATCAGGCAACAATCAGGCTTGTGTGTGGCTCGATAAGACTTGACTGAAAACGTAATTAAAATTAAAATTAAGGGAGGCAAAGATAGGTAATCTTTGTAAATTTTAAAATTTGTTTGCTTATCCAGCTTATTGGATGTGACAAAAAAAAAAAAAAGAAGCAAGTCCTGCAAGTTCTTACCGCTCATAAATTGTGAAATTGTGTTCTTACACATGTATCCCCTGATGTCTGCGTATGCAGCCTCCTCTGCTTCATATTGTTGCTCTCTTCCATGGAGCCAAGCGCGGCCAACTGTTCCTCCAGGCCCCGCAGGCCCTTGGCGGCGCCTGCTGCAGGAGGGGAGGTGTAAAGTGCACCGAGACAGCGTGTGGCGCGGGCTGGGTGATCCCTCCCACGTCTCCCTTTTACTCATGCTGTCCCAAATGGAGGCAGACACCCGGCCAACTGGTGTCAACGCTCCTCTGCCAAAAACCACTGAGTCACCGAGAAAAACGGGGAGGAGAGTCTCCAAGTCCTCTCTTTCCCCTTTTGAAATGTATTAATTCGGCTTGCTGATCATATCTGATCATATCCAAATGCATAATGACGAGTTTAACTTGAATGTTTGTTTGCTCTTTTACTCTGAGTAAAGTTCAACAATTCACAGCTCATCTTTGATCTTCTTTTCTTTTATTCTGTAAGACCCCATAGAGAATAGAGGGTATATTTCACCTGAAAAACTGTATATCTTTAGATAAATTCACATCTCAATATATTATTAGCTTCAAAGATTGGACAAAATATTTGTTGTTTACAAAAATTTATTCATACAAATCGTACAACACCTTTTTTTCTTTTTTTAGACATTTATTGACTCAAACTTTATAGTAATCTAATATTCACTTTCCACACAGTAAATATATATATATATATATGTATGTATCTCTGAAGATTAATTCATTTTCGTAAGGCTATTGGCGCTTTCAGTATTATACATGTCATATTTCTTGGGGGAGCTGCCACCTTCCCCCTCCCCCGCTGTTTTCACAAAAACATGGAGCTCTAAAACAAAGTGCAAAACATAAAAGCAGTGCAAGGAGGATTTTTCGATGTCTAAGCAGCTAAAGATCCTATCAAACACAGAGACGAAAATGACAAAAAAAAATTAGTGATGAAGCGTGCGCCACAGATGTGCAGCATTGTAGGGCCACTAAATAGCCATCCGTGATTCATGGCATTTTTTTTTATTGTTTTTTTTTTTCTTTTTTCATTTTTTTTGTTACAGTCGATGCAAGGCACCACAGCTGCAAACTGCTCCCCTGCGTCACAAAGCCTGGAGGAAAACGCAGAAGTAAAGAAAAATTGATACAGTAACAGAACGATGGAACAACTTTAATCCTGTTCTCTTTTTATTCCTCATAAAATTAATAAATTAAATTAAAATGTCGTCAATAAGATGATTTCTTTCAGTAATTCAATTTAAAAAATTTGTCATATGTTCTACAGGTTCATTACACACCGAGTGATATATCTTGAAAGGTTTCTGTATATTTTTGATTTAAGCATGCATGATATAAAATCCCAAAACTCAATATTTCCAAAAAATGTCAACATTACATTCAACTTTTAACAGAGAAATGCAAGATTATAGAAGACACAATCAAAGTGAAAAGCAGTGATCTGGCAGTTGTTCAACATGCAATCATTGACACCTAAGAGGAGGACAAACCACTGGTGAAGCTGCTTGTTCTCACATTAAAGGAAAGTTGAGTGGAAGAAAAAAGTGTGCTAGAAAAAAATGCACAAGTAGTAGAGGGATGATTGTGACACACTTTAAAACTGCAGCAATCTAATTCTGAATCTAGCTCTGTCAATAGGAGGAATAAGGACACCAGAACCTACGATACAGATGAGATGAAATCTATTATTATACACAGCCATTCTGTGCAGCATAATCTCTGTGCATCTCTTTCTAATGTACTTTTTTCTTCCACTCAACTTTCTTTGTTTTAGACTTGCCTGCAGAACTTTTTTAAATAGCAGGCTTCTTTAGAAATATGTTTTTGTGGCTTGCCCTAATGATTATCTGCTGGACAACTATCTTTTTTTTAAATGAGTTTAGTCTAAATGCTTTTTTTTTCCCCCATTAGATTTCCATCAAACTGAAAAGAAATATGTCACTCCATGTGTAATGAATGTGCAATATCTGATACTTGAAACTGACATTTTGTATTGAATTCCTGAAATAAATTTACTTTTGGGTATATTTCAAATTAATTCACCTGGAAGTGAGTAATGGTTTGGTTAACTTTGCCTGAAAATCAGCAGATTTATTGCCTGCTTCCCCTCAGTTTATGTGCTTTCTGTCCTTAATATGTCATCACTTAAGGCAGCTTTTGTGCCTCTCTTTGCAGGCAGAAATCATAAGATGCTTATTTGGAATTATCTTTAAAAAAATAAAAATAGGCTTTAGTAGATTGCATCAGATTGAGCAACAATAAAGTACATTCAAAACAAGGTCCAACAAACTACTTGTGTAGAAGAGTAAGTGAGAAGAACGGAGCACAAAACATCCAGCAATGGTAGATATGTATGTACGCAGAAGTCAGAAAGCAAGCAAAACCATCTAGTTGTCTGCACAGATGCAATGAGCTGGTGCAATTACTTTAATCATGCAGTCTGCTTGGAGTTTGTACAGCGGTTCACATGACAGAAAATAGGGAAGCACAATAGATCCAGAGTTCAAACCACTTTGTATGTCCCTTACACAGAACAAACTGATGGAGAAAACCATGTAACAAGTATCGTTTCTTTTTTGGGATTTTTCTGCTTGTTGTTTGCTTTTTATGCTTGAAATGTCATTGATACTTATTATATGGACAAAGAGACAAGAGAAAATCTCCAAACACATTGGATTGAAGTTGGTAGGTACACAGCATTGGCACTTTACATGAGTCAAAAGTGGAGGATCTCTTTGTAAACATTGCTGAAGTGGGAGGAAAAAATGAGGAAAAAGTAAAAAAATAAAATAAAATAATTCTCTGTTCCTCCTCTCAAATCTGATATTTTCTACTTTTGGAAATCATCTGGATCTAACGGGACTAATTTCAGCAAGGTACTATAAACTTATAAATAGTCATATGTTTATTTGTCTGAGGCAGAAAGGAATCATATCTTAATGAATTTGCAGAAAACTGAACAAATCCAAAGAGCAGTAGAAAATTAATATAAACTGTCAAAGGGGCAGGGATTTAGTTATTTTTGCCTAATTAAAACACTCTCAAAATGTTCACACCTGGTGATTCAACACTATATTTACTGATAATAATCGTTTATGTTTAATATAAAGTGGATTAATTAATGTGTACCAATTCTCGGAAACAACACAATAATAATGCTTGATTAAATAAATTATTTTAGATGAAAACTAAAGGCGTAATTTTCAAAAGTAAATAACAATAAAAAAATCTTAACTTAGTCACCTTTGTAAACTGAGATCTGCAAGGTTCTTATTGTGCTGCCATGCATAAAGTTATTGTGATATATATTTTTTTTATTCTCACCAAAGCCGAGATACTTTACTATCATTTTAACAGTGGGATCAGTTTTTGCGTCATTTTAATTTGATTATTTGTTTGCACTTTCTCATTTACGTATTTGTTGTGCAAAATGTATTTCTTCCAATTGGTTTTACGTGTCAGTTTTGATTGTCTCAATATGAACGGTGCATGTGCATTGGGATCAGGGATGTGGAATAGGTTTGAGGGGAAAGTACTTTTGCTGTGATGAGCATTCAGTGCAGACAGAGCGTTTGCATGATGTTAGGAGATTAAGTGTTGTTAACGTTGGGTCTTTTTAGTGATATCTGAGTAGCAGTAAAACGGATTTATGGTACATATGATGCATGAGATCTGCAGGGCAGTTGAATTTTTAGCCAGTCATTGCAGCTCGTTTAGCCAGTGATCTAAATATGTATACAAGTCAAATTCATAAGAAGGTGATGTTGCTGTATCTTCCTATGGCCATTGACCTCAAGGTAGGTATGTAGGAGAGTGATGGGGTAATACTGAAGGTTTATAATATTCACTTTCACTAAGGCACATAAGAATTATAATTAAAGGCTTTCTAGTGACATGTGAATCTTAAAATGCATTCATTTGCATCATTTTAATGTATCATATTGCAATGAATCAAACTATAAAGTATGTAGGGAACCCTATGTTTCTCCTATTTTAGCTTCTTTTCTCCAGGTCACTTTAAAATGTCCTCATCTAGTCAAACTTGCTTTATTGGGCAAGAGATTTCTCTGTATTTCATATGTTTGAACAGTAAAAGAGCCTGCTCTCATGAGCACTATGTGTGTCACTGGAATAATAACATGCAAAACCTCATGAGTGCTGATAAGTAGTTTTTACCTGTAACTTTTACTATGTTCTATATGAACAGAGGCCACTTTGGACACTAAAGAATTCTGATTTTAGGGGGTGGTGTTGTATTTACAACCAGAAATTACGAATAATACAATTTCCATGTAGTACGAGAACACAACATAATGTTCTTTTGGTGTCTGAAGGACACGTTTTTAGGGACAAGGGACCATTTTTCACTGGCTGTGTGATAGTCAGTTGGATAAAATACTTTAACTAGATAAAATCTTAGTTGGCAAG
The DNA here is from genome assembly GCF_000485575.1 of Poecilia formosa. Lineage (NCBI taxonomy): Eukaryota > Metazoa > Chordata > Actinopteri > Cyprinodontiformes > Poeciliidae > Poecilia > Poecilia formosa. The sequence goes on along the minus strand of NW_006800010.1, from coordinate 2,468,133 downwards.
TGAATCTAATCCTATTGAAATTGGGGATTCTGTATTTTCAAATTAGCAGATTGTTGGAAGTGTAATGAGATATGAATTAAATAAGCAACAGAGTAAATGTACTAAAACCTAGTATGCACCATATCAACATTCTCAAAGATTTGAAACTAGACCAGGCCTGAACAGCAAGTCAGTCTAAACTCCACATTTTCTGTTTTAGAGAAAACTCAGCTGCAGCTGTGCTAAATGACTGCTCATAAATATTTACAATGTTCACAATAAAGTATTTGGTTCATAATGTGGGAGAACTGCTCTTACTCAAAGTTGTATTCACACAAACTCACTTGAAACCCCAACTAATACAATTCTAAGTGGTCTTATGTGAAATATAGAGAAGCTACGCTTGCATTAGCCCAGCATGTCTTCAAAGTATAAAAAAGCTCAACAAAAAAATGTATAGGGCCTTCAGCTTGGGCTATTTTCTTTACTTGGGTCTCTGTAAACTTCAATTAAGCTATACAACTACAGGTACTTTCCCCATGTGTTTTTGATCACATTCACATCTGCACTGTCTCTGGGATTCCACAATTAGCAACCTTGCAAAACCTATGCTGTGCCAACAGGTGGCGACAAGGTCAACAATACGTCATATTGTTGAAGGAAAATATCCTAAGCATGGCTAAAGCTGTGTTGGGCAACAGATTTATCCTAAAACAGCCGCAGCCAACGTTTTCATTAACAAGAATTCCCCCTCAATTATCAATTATTAACAACAAAGTCAGGAGAATGTGAAGCAGATGTGAAAGGACATTCAAACATGTCTCATTTGTGTTGTAGTATCTAGTACAGAAGCAAAGGTGGCCAGGCTCAGCGTGGGCAACTACATTATCATGTCTGCTGCACTTAGATATCTCGCACACACATAAACATCTCAAGTATTAATTTTAGAAAATATTTCTGAAAGTTAACTTTTTATTTTCCTTTGGCAAAACTTCCTATGCTCGTGGACGTGATGTGCAAATGCAGCAGTTTCTCTTTTGCAAAATTATCTGTTTTAATGTGGCCAGGCCCCTCTACTGCTCAGAGGGTATATTCACTTTCCTACAAACTCACTAATGTGCAGCATCTTTCCACTACTGGTAAAGTAGATAGCATCTTTACATAACCGCTCTTTAAAAAGTCTGACCTGCCACTTTAACCTCAAAGGTTACGTCAGATTGGCCAATTTCCTTTTCTCAGTCTTCATTAGTAACCTGCGTTCCTGTTGTCCGTGAGCCAAAAGCACAGATGAGGTGAAAGGAGAGTTTGATTCGAGACTCTAAAACAACCTCACAAAGTGAGAAAAAAAAGGAATAGAACAAAGAAGAAAAAAAAAGAAGGAGGGACTTGAGAAGTTCCAGTTTCGGGAAAGAGCCGGAAACTCACCGCAAATTCGGGAGAAAACTGTTTCAGCCAGTCTCCCAAAAAAGCGTCAAGCTCATCCCCGTCCGGGAGGGCGTCAAAGTCTATCGCTTGTAGGATATGTTGAATACCTATGTCTTCAAGGCTGTTGTGGATAAAGACAACTAAACTCTTAATGTCATGTTTCAGGGAGGAAGAAAGCAGCATTTAATGCATTGATTATCTTTTAAGCTGTTTATTTTTCCCTCTTGTTTCTATGTCTTTGCTAAAAGTTTAAAAGACAGAACTACTAAAACAAATTTTCATGTTAGCCAAGAGACATATTTTCTCTCTAAATGAACAAAAATTGGTCCACATTGGAAATAAGTGCATCCTTAAGTGCTTCAAGTACAAAAAGAAAACAATATTATCAAAATATTCATTTAATGGCTTACTTCATACATAAATACATGTCTTAGGAACACAAAAAAGCGATCCACTGATTGGTAAAATCTCCAAAATGACTTCATCTGGGACTGAACACATTGATTTTTTTTTTTGTTTTGTTTTTTTGTGGGAGGGAGGGGGGACAGTGGGGTTCTCTATACTCAGGAGGCTTAGTGGGCGATGCTACAAATACGCCATCCGCCGTCCTTTGTTTCTAATTCTCTGTCTGTACCTTTTCCCCAGGACCGCCGCCAGGTATTTCTTGACAGCCATTTGCTTCCTGTAGCGGCTGTAGCTGTCTGTGAAGATCCCGTCTGAGTGTCGCTTGGAGAGGGGCTCCGAGCTGTCGTCCAGCGTTTTGCCCCCACTGTGGGAGACGAAACAGGGAGCCATGTTACAGAGGGTCTGCGCAGGGCACATGTACAGTACATTTCAGTAACCCTAAATAACACGGCTGATTTGAGATTGTCAGGAGAAGACCTTGAATGAAGAATCGTAACCAAAGTTGGGGATTTCAGTGTGCATTTTCCACAAACCGAGTCCACCCGCCTCCCTCCAATCAGAATCCACCGGGATTTAGTCCCATAAATTATTCAGAGGGAAATAAATCTAAAACTGTTTAACTTAATTCTCCCCTACTGCCTTTTCCACGGCAGCCAGCTTGAAAAGTTAACACTTCCGAAATGAATCAAAGAACAGTTTGCTCCTCTTTCCTGGTGATTTCACGATGAGCTGATTTAGTAGGAAGGGGATGGGGGCACATATTTGGCATCACGTTGAGGGAAAACAATTACACCACAGACATATTACAGCATGAGTTATGAGCATTTAAGGACCCAGCACACAGAAACAAAGACGCACAGAGAACGAGAAACGGCAGATTTAAAGAAAAAAAATAAAAAGAAGAGACGAACAAGAAGATTCTTACCCTACACGTTTTGCCATCAGAGAATGAAGGTATTTCCTTGCTGATAACTGACCCAGCGCTTTCCTGTAGGCTTTATTAAACATGCCGTCTGCATGCCTTTCCATTCTGGGATGATATAGACAGCCACACGGTAAAAATCACACACACACTAAACGTAGCGGCACATATTCAAACTCTACAGGGCAGCAAATATCCGTCCTACGATGTTATTTGGTGGAATTTGCTCAAATTTTCAGATAAAAATTTGGCAAAAACTGCTGAAAAGAAACCATGAGAATTTTGCTAATTATGTTTATTATTGTAGTTTAATTGAAAGATGGTATATATATATATATGTAGATAGATATAGATATCTATATATATGGGATGCATATGATCTATAAAATTGTTGGTCTTAATTATCGCCTGTTTAGAATTATTTTTACAACAAGCTTTTTTTCTGACTGGACTTGTCAAAGGCATCTCCAAATAGTGAATTAAACTATGAGCAAATGAAATACAAGACATACGGAAACATTTTGACAATACATTGATTTTACACAGAACAGATACATAGACAGGAATACAGAAACGGCATGTTCAACAGGGATGTCTCATACACTAACGAATGACAAGGTTTTATCCTCCAGTTTTGCTTGTTGAAAACAAAATCACCTTTTCTCTGACGGGTAGAACATGGTGAAGACGTCGTCTGCGACAGAAGAGGGGCTTCTCACCTCCAACTGATCTCCATCATAATCCAGGGAGGGCAAGGAGTTGCCACCCTCATCATAAAGCTCATTGTCAAGTCTAAAATGTTATGTTTAAAAAAAGGGAGACAAGAATTTTACAACCACAGCAAACTTTAATTTGAAGGGGTTAAATTTTTACTCTAGAAATGAGGAGAGGAAACAGTGTCTAATAGCTTTTTGTTGTATCTGTTTTGCTCCAGTTTAATTCCTATTAATTATACATCCAGATAGATTGATCGATTAATTGCCAGGTCAGCCTAAGGCTGTGCCACAGCAGCCTAAACTACATTACCTCCTCTCCCTGGTAGATGTATCTCAGCCCCTATAGATTGTCTGTCAGTTGATGTTATCCTGTAATAAGCTGTAATACTCACAGATGTAACTTGAAGATCTCATACTTGCTGCTGTGCTTGTACAGTACAGGGATTTTCAACCAGTTCTACCAATAAATAAGTGCTAAAATGACTACATACCTTATACTTGGAAAGCTTATTCCTACAGGCGAGCAGTTGATGCTGTGATGCATTATGATTCCATAGATGAGCAGTGCTAAAGTTGCTTTACTACACATGGTCCTGCTGAGGGAAAATGAATAAAAATAAAATTAAAAAATAACTATGAGACTATAAAAGTGATCCTAAGCATATTATTGTATTCAATTACATTCTAATTTTCATGGGAAGAAAAAAAAAACATAATCAGAAGATGTTTTAATCCAAAATTGCATCACTTTTACGCTGCGTAAAAGCGCCTCTTCTTACCAGTTTCGAGACGATAGACACGATCTTCCGAGGACCTCAGCTAGGAGAGTGAGGTTGGACCTCTATCTCAGTCTCTCTCACTCTCTTTCTCTCTTTCTCTGGGAAGTGTTTCTTCAGCGTCCTTGTTGGGATTGTGCAGCGTACCGTGCGCCCTCTGCTTAGCTCTTTTCTTTCTTTTTTTCTTTTTTTTTTTTTTTTTTTTTTTTTTTTTTTTAGTAGCTCATGGACGGGACAAAAGAAAACAAAAAAAAACCCAAACTCCACAGCAGCAGCTGCTGTCTCTGTCAAAACTTTCCTGAGTCTTGTGAAGTTGCCTCTCTTTTGGTTTTTTATCCACGAATTCGAAAGGCTCGTCTATTTGCACTTATCATGTTGGCAGAAAGGGGTGGGAGTTAGAGTTAGAGGTGGGGTGTGGAGGTGGGTGGTTGCGTCATCAGTCCTTTCCGCCCTCACCCCTCCCTTTCTCTATCCCACATGAGCGCAGACGTCTTCCGCGTCAATGAAAGACCCCGAGCCGACTCATAAAAAAAAAAAGAAAAAAGAAACGAGCGAGTGGCTCTTCAATTCAAACATCATCATTAATTAAACCGTGAATTAATGTCAACAGCTGACGTCACGCCATAAATAGCGTCACGTGACGGGCCTTCGGAGGCTGTTGTGGCCAGGATAGGAGCTGTTCGCTACTGGAAGTGCTGAAATGAGCGTTAGAGGCAAGAACAAGACGTAAACGGGAGGAAGTCATTTATTTTATCTGGCTACTTTCAATTATGTTTCCTTTAAGTTTCCATTCGGCCCCTTAAGCAGTTCACACAACTTAATACTGAAGCATATAAAGTTTTTGGTAAATATATATCATAGAAAATTAGTCAATGTTACTATTTAAAAAATAAATAAATAAATAAAGCACTTTAAAAACAACAGCTGTGATAAAGTGCTGTACAGAAACAAAAGCATCGAAAAGATAAAAGAAAATACACAACATTAAGATCAATAAAATGTTAAAACGGAAGTAAGAGCAAAAATGTATATAAAAACTCAATTTAATTTCTATTTTTAGGTTTAAAATGAATTAAAACATGTGATCTGCATATCTACATATTACTCTTGGTTTGAGTATGTCATTTTTTAATAACTGCACTGTATTTGTTCCCCCATATGTTGAAAATTTGTTCTTACTGTACATCTTCTTCTTATTTTTGTAGTTTTTACCTGCATGTTCCTGTTTACCTCAACTTGCTGCCATGACACCTGAATTTTCCCACTCTGAAAGATAGTTCTAATTTATAAAACTTGTGCAGAAAGAAAATTGGTGCATTTCCTTCAGTAGAGGTTTGTGAAATATTATGTAAAACAAAATAATAAAACACACATTATCAAAACTAATGACAAGGGAAAAATAAGTCTACAAATATTACTGGTACTTTTAGTCATTCTGTCATGGAAATTCAGTGTAATTATTCTATGAAAACCTCTAAAACTTGTATTTGTTGTTATAGCTATATTTAAAAACATTTGTTGGCTCTTTATGAGCCATTGTGGAAGATACAAAGACCCGTGGTTTACTATTCAACATGCAACTGCAATAAATCATAAAAACTGGTTGCTTGCACAAGTTTCAATCTATTGTGTATTTTCCTTTTTCCACACAGGCTCAAAAACATACATAAACCTCCAGTAATATTCAGATGCATAAATCTCAGCAAGTTGCAGTGCAACTAGATGCTTTTTATAGGCATTGAAACATCAACAGAGCAATCTTTACCAAACCTGGACATAAAAATTTGATTTGATTTATTTGTTTGTGCAACAAATCCAGTTGGGGAAGAGTTTTAATCTCCTTGTTCAGCTCCCTGTCAGTCTGGCGTCACTGTGGATGGTGACACCAGCATTCAAGCTGCTTCCAGTCATGGTGGCTTAAGTCTGGGTGGTTCTTGAACACTATTAAACTGAAAATTCTTCTGTGGGTGACAATTTAGGTCATGTAGTTCATTTGGTTTGTTCAATATACAAAAGAGGCCGGCACATTCATCAGAACTGGTGTTAGAATGTGTCGGGGCAGGATAACGCCAAGCTTCTCCAGTGGACTCCACATCTTTGAGAAGCTGCCACATGAGCAAAATTAGACTAAAATGCATTTTCCCAAAGTTCTGGGCAGAAGAGTGAAGTTGCATAAGACTAAAACTCTGATTAAAACTTACGTTGAGTTGGCTTTTTTCTTTTCTTTCCTTTTATCTCCCTTTCTACCGCGTTCATTAGAAGTCAGATGTGCCTTTCCTCTGCGCAGGCATCATCAGGGCCATGTGTTGAATCTTTAGTAGGTGATTCAGACCTCTTCGGTCTTCTCCGCTCTTTGACGTCATGTCATGGTTTGCTTAGCAAAAAGGAAATGCTTTAATTTAAATTCTTGAGAAATAGAAGAAGGGGAATATGTGAAGAAAAACATATAAAAAAAAAACCGCCTTAAAGATTAACTCTGTTTCTTGTACTGGGTGAGCACTGCACCCCAGTGGTTATGGGAAGAAAATGCATCACGAGTCTAAGACAGATCAAGAAAATCAGCATGTTTAGCTACCAATCTTAAATCAAAATTGCACAGAGTGAGCTAAAGTATCATTTAACTGATTTAGATACAAATATGTACTTAATGCTCTGATGTGTAAAAATAGGTCCACTGTCTCTTGGACACTTAACCATGTAATTATGACTGAAGCAGCTAATCATAACATTTTCATGACTATCTTATGTTGAAATGAATCTAAGTAATCATTGTAAAGTGGTGATTACTCATTCAGCTTCAATCATCTCTTAATAAGCTGCTTTTCTGATTGTGGCAGGATATGTGGATCTAATTACAGCCTGCATAAAGCAGATATGAATGTTTAGCTTTAATAAACCAATGCTTGAGTCACAGCAACCTTTAAAGCCCTTACTGTATGTTAAATACTAATAAACCTGCTGACCGCAGCGCATCATATTTGCCATACACTTCACTAATCAAAATGCATGACGGCACCAGGTTTTTGTTTTTTTTTGATAACTATTGCAAAAATAAATATGTGCACTGTTTGTTCAGATGTGTCTTCATACTGTTTTCTCAGAGGCTGAGGTCTCAGTAATCATATTACACCACACGGAGTAAAACTGAGCTTTATCACTTCAAACAAGACAGCAGAGGAACATATGACTCATTCTAATTTTAGCTCTGTTTGCTTTTAATAGCCTCGGCTGTCTCCGCCGCTGGTACGTTGTGTTTGAAGAATTTTATTGATGTTGCTGTCTCTTAGCTCAAGTGCTTACAGAACAAGCTTTTTTTTTTTTTTTTTGGTAATCAAATTTGAAAGGTGTGTGGGCAAAGTGGCATTGTGGACCCTCTGTCATGTTGTGGGGAATTGACTCCGTTGCAGGGACGAGAAAGGAAGCCCTTATCTTGTAAATCATTACATTTAATGTGAAGATTTGTGGTCAGTGTTCATCTGCAGGAAATTAACATGACTCACTGTTACAGTACAAAAAGTAATGTTTAGTTTGGGAGATTCTGTGTACTTTTTAATGTAATTTTTTTTCTTTTTTTTAACCAATTAGAAACTGAGTCAAGAAATAAAAGTTAGAAAGTTCTACCCTGTTGAGTCAACTGTTCGTTTATTGCTTGTTGTCTACTGTTTATTTTGTTCTTCTGACAGAATCTGACAGAAAGATTAAATGGCATTATGGTGCTTTTGTGACAAAGACACAGTAGGAATAAGAAGAAAAAGAAACATGAATTCAAACACATTTTTGCAGCTTTTTTCCCCACAACACATTTGTTCAAATGCATTATCTTACTTTTGACAAATAAAAATAAAGACTGGTGAATTCCGACCAAGTAACTTTCATTATTTTTGGTGTTAGATGTTTTCTGAACATTGAGGTTAAACTCCTTGTCTTTTACCGGGGGAAAAGTGCTCATCTAATGTACCAAAACTGATACAAACATCTTTGCCATTATTATCGGATCTATGGTTCAGAACAATAAATAAAAAAAAGTTGTTCCTGCAATCTTTTCAATAAAGAGGACACAACATTTCCAAAGAGACAGATGTCTTCATTGTAAAGTACATAGTTTAAAAATGGAAACACGTTTTAATATTTTTTCATTAGTCACACAACTGTTCCACACTTTCTTATCCCATGTGCAAAGATGGCAGAGCACTGTTTTTATTTGCAATTTCAGCTTTAATATCTCCTTCGAGTTAATCATGGTAGAGTTTTCATATAAACTCTAAATTAAAAACGATCAACCTCATAGGAATTCATCAGTGGCAGGATAATTGACTTGGTTTGTCAATAAACTGGGTTCATCATAGATAAATTAATGGCAGGAATAGCTCATCAACCACACTAAACCTCCTCATATATCGTCCTGTAGGTAAACATTTCTGATAAAAGTCATCATTTAATGTAAGCAGACAAGAGAGTGAATAGATTTTATGAAGTACAATGAAGGTTAAAATAATTAGTGCAATATAATACCCTATCAGTAAACCTTCCCAGACAAGGTTCTCAACATTTAATGTTAGTTAATTGGCATCTCTATCAGTTCCTATCAAATAAGTTCAGTTCAGTTCTCAGAAAAAGTCCTTTCTTAATACCCATTAGGGCAGGGGTGTCAAACTCAATTTCACCGAGGGCCACTTCAGCATATTGGCCCCCCTCAACGGGCCACATTGACGGTACAAATCAGGAGTGCATCCCTGCTAAAACACCCCAGACAAAAGGTTGACTTCCCTCATTCAGTTCTGTAGAGGCTTATAATGAGTCAATGGTCCAGGTGTGTTAGAGAAGGAATGTATCTAAAGCTGCAGATGGTAGCTCTGGAAAACTAGACTTGGGCACCCCTAGCATAAATGTATGAAAATACAATGTTAAAAATAAATTAAACAACACTTCATAATGTTAAATAATTGATTTTATGTATTGAAGTTTTAAATATTACATTTGAGTTTCCATGGATGTAAAATGAACTTACATGATTTTACCACAATGAAGATTTGATAAAAGTGCTTATATTATAATGTTTTTCAAAACATACATAATATTTTATTGTCCAGAGATTTTGTATTTTGAAGTGTTGATATTATTTTTGAACCATTTTTAA
>NW_006800010.1:2456919-2458021 GCF_000485575.1 Poecilia formosa | reverse complement strand
TTAAAAATGGTTCAAAAATAATATCAACACTTCAAAATACAAAATCTCTGGACAATAAAATATTATGTATGTTGTTTTGAAAAACATTATAATATAAGCACTTTTATCAAATCTTCATTGTGGTAAAATCATGTAAGTTCTTCTTAAATCCATGGAAACTCAACAGTTTGTAAGGTAGGTGAGTTAGCTCAGCAGGTTAGAGCACAGTGCTGGAAACACTGAGGTCATCGGTTCAAACCCCATATGCAACAATTCATGTCCAAGGTCTTTCAGACAATCAACACTTCAAAATAAATAAGGGTTCAAAAATACAATCAATACTTAAAAATGGTTCCAAAAATAAAATCAACACTTTACAATAAATAAGGTTTCAAACATAAAATCAATACTTAAAAATGGTTCAAAAATAAAATCAACACTTCAAGATAAATAAGGTTTCAAAAATTAAAAATGGTTCAAAAATAATATCAACACTTCAAAATGCAAAATCTCTGGAAAATAAAATATTATGTTGTTTTGAAAAACATTAGAATATAAGCACTTTTATCAAATCTCCATTGTGGTAAAATCATGTAAGTTCTTCTTAAATCCATGGAAACTCTGCAGTTTGTAAGGTAGGTTAGCTCAGCAGGTTAGAGCACCGTGCTGGTAATGCTGAGGTTCAAACCCCGTATGGGGCACTTCATGTCTAAGGTCTTTCAGACAATCAACACTTCAAAATAAATAAGGGTTCAAAAATACAATCAATACTTAAAAATTAAAAATGGTTCAAAAATAAAATCAACACTTCAAAAATAAATAAGGTTTCAAAAATAAAATCAAAAATTAAAAATGGTTCAAAAATAAAATCAATACTTACAAATAAAAATGGTTCCTAAAATAAAATTTACAGTTCAAAATGTATAATGGTGTCTGTTCAGTCCATAAAGTAAGCCTGGGATCAAAAAATTTATTGAAGATGTCATTAGCAGAGACAGAGTCTTGGCTAATACTTAAAAAATGGTTAGGAAGCACATTACAAACCTTTGGTTGAATTCAAGTCTCCATTACAGATCAGAGAAAACGAAAGAGAAATCAACGTGTTAATCCATTTGAGGAGCCG
>NW_006800010.1:2406823-2456092 GCF_000485575.1 Poecilia formosa | reverse complement strand
GCCACATGTGGCCCGCGGGCCTTGAGTTTGACACATGTGCATTAGGGGGATTGAACGCTCTAACACAAAATATCAACGCTCTAACACAAAATATCAAAGTTTCTTTAAACAGACATTATAGATGGTGATTGCTGTGGGCAGGAAGTGTCTCCCATAATCTCTGCATTACAGCAAATTTGTCATGATTTGCGGTTTGTGGTGGTGAGGCAGAAACGCGGCTGGACCCAGGATGAGGCGCAAACGATGAAGGTGTTAATGAAGAAACGATTTCACAAAATCCAGGCAGCACAGATGAGCAGTGACAAAAGCTGCACTAAGGACAGTGGCTTCCCCACATGGTGCTCCTGCTCTACCACTAAGCTTCGTGATGCTTCACAGAATCCTTCTTTGCACAACCAGTTTCAGAGGTTCAGATTTCTCTCTGCATAACATAGTTCCAGAAAATTTACAATACATTCCTGCAAAAACTGAACATCCTAAACTTCCTCAGGAACTGCAGTCTGTCCTATCCCTACTCGTAAGCAGCTTCACTGTTGCAACTGTAGTCCAGCTTTCTGTCTAGATAAGCACTCAGTGTAGGGAACTTACACTCTATTGCTACCCCCACTTCATTTCCCATCATGGAAATAGTGTTTGATCTATTCCCGTTTCTCCTGAAAGCTACAGCTATCTCCTATGTTTTGTTCACATTCAAGATAAGATAATGGTTTCCACCACCACCATATCTCTGTACTCAGCTTCCTGTACATAACTGACACAGCGGCATCTGCTGTCTTGTCAAAGTATTTCTGGAGATGGCAGGACTCTGATTTGTACTCAAAGAATGAGGTATAGTGAAAAAAGATTGGGGAGAGTACAGTTCTTGGTAGCACCCCTTTGCTGCTGATCACCTGGCCAGACACTGCAGACAGATGGAGGCCTCAATCAAACTTAACTAGTGGGAGTCAAAAGGAGTCTCCTTAGGACCTTCATGAAATGTGATGTCATGGGAAAAGGTTGTTGAGGACTGATGGATGATCTTTCTTTGGTACCAGATCAACGAAGGATTTCTTCCACAGCACTAGAACAAGGAATCATTAGCATCCTTTTGACTTGGTTGAAGTCTTGTTATGGTCCTTAGGTGTCGGATATTTGGTTTTTAATTCTGTTTCTGTTTTGATCATTTCATTGTTGCTTATTTACTTAGACCTTTTATCTTTGTGTTAGTTCAATTATTCTCATCTTTGGTGGGTTTCCTGAGTTTTGTTTCTTTCTGTTAGTGTTTATGTTTGTTTCAGGGTCTTCTTCTATTTGTTGAGTTTTTTTCTCCTTTCCCTCTGCCTGTTTTTCTGTACAGCTGTTGCACATCTCCTAATTTTTTTCAGCAAACTTTCTTCCCGAGATGCCACTACTAACCTCACTACTAACCTGCTCTTCTGGTTTATTTGTCACTTGCTTCTCTTGATCAGTATTTAAGTTCCTCGCTTTCCTGTTCCTGATTTTTGTCAGTCGTTTTGATTTTCCTTATTAAAGATTTTTTTTTTATCATGAGCCTCCCGACTTCCTGTCTACATTTTGATCCTCCTCTAACGCTAGCAAATATTTTGTTATAGCTCTGTACAAAAATTGTTTCCAAGAATTTCAACATAAAAGACCTAAAAACCTACCTATTGAACAATCTGTTGTATTTTGCATGGGTTAAAAGAACTACAAAGCTGGTCATAAATATCGGAAATGCTCTTTTACGTAGTCTTCACTCAGTGAAGTTTGACATGCAATAGATGTATAAAACCAGCAGAGGGCGCCACAAATTTACATTTGTGAACGGTAACGGTACAAGTGACTACTCCTTTTTTTTTTTTTTTTTTTTGGAGATTAAAAATTCTCCTCGGGCCGGTCTGCTTGTTTTCACCCATCCATTTCCCTTCTGCTCTTTGTTATTTTACCCAGCGTAAGGTTTTTCGCGTGAATATTTCACGCCGCGGCTGCGCTCAGACCAGCTGCACCAGACGGCTCCGTGTCTGCGTCTCCAGCTGCGTGGCTCCAGTCCCGCAGGCTGGGTCGGCCATGTTGTTGTGTGGGGGTTGATGGAAGTTTGGTAGTAGGAAGTGGAGAGGAGGCTCCATCTCTCCGGGATACTCCAGGATCCCACTTTTCCTCCTTCCTCTTTGTTTTCCATCAGCAGGCATGCCTCTGCAGGATTTTTCCTTCAGCGATTTCTCCACATGAAGGAAAATGACAGCCTCTTGCAGCGCCAACATCAGCCTTCAGGACTGCAACACTTGATTTAACTTAAAAACCAAACCGCTGGATGGATGAAGTGAGGAGGATGAAGGCGGATCGGTCCCGGCTGGAATAACTCGGATTTACTTTGTCCCGAACTGATTCAAGGAGAAAGTGGTGAAAATAGGAAGAAAAATCACACTGGAAGGACCGGGAAGGTAAAGGCAAAAATAATAAGGAATGTAATTATTTGTTTCTTTGTCAGAGCAGGATGATTAAAACAAGAAGGGCCAGCTGCTCCGCTGTGTGACCTGTCATCAACAAAGGACTGCAAGCACTGCCAACACTGAGCTGATTATATGCTACTGTTTTTTTATTCACCAATGTGTTATATTTAAGAAAAGGAAAAGGCAATGCACGAATTTAATCCCAGTGGGAACAAAAACAAAACAAAAAAAAAACACTAATTCCCTGGAAAATTTTTAATCTGGAAAATTGCATATAATTATAGCTTTATTGCAAGAAACAGAAACGTTGACATATCATTATGGTGTAAATGAAAACTTCCAACTCATTTTATTGCCGTATTGCAATGCGTTTAACTCAAATATTTATAATTTACACAGCTGATTTGTGGGTTTTAATGGGTTTTCTAAAGTAGCTTATCATTTTGGTAAACTGTTAAATTCTTAACCCACTCGTGAGTCATGCTGATTCAGCCCTCTGGAACATCAAGATTCTTTTTTTTTTTTTAACAGCTAGAGTTTCTCTATGCCTGTCATCAGCACAAAGTCCACAGAATGTCTTAAGATTAGAGCTGTTTTACGAAAATGATTCAGTAACATGTCACATCCTGAACAGCTCTTTGCACAACTCTACCTGAATCAGCTGCTTTCAAACCTTTTAAGGTAGCCTGGATCTGGAGAGTTGGGAGTGCCGCTATTAAAGCTGCTGTCACCCGTTTTCTTATCTGGCTGTGTGTTAGTGTATCTAAAATGGGTTTAAATAGGACAAATTAAATAACATTTTATGTCTTATCACAGACACAGGGTGATGTTTGTCATCCTGGCTTTGGGACAGAATAGAACATCACCAGTTGTAGATGGGTACCGCACCTATTTTTATTTTTTTATTTTTCAGGTCAATGAAAGCATTGACCTTTCAGTCTGAGAATGAAAGGTCGATGCTCTGTGTACAGTCTTATGAGGGCTCCCAAATGGGCAATTCATTTATTAGTTGAAATATCAGAAAGCAGGGCCAAAGTCCCTGTAATGTAGTCTGGGTAAAAAGGGAGACCTATGGGTTCTAGATGTGTTGCTCAAGTTGAATGCTTTTTTCTTAATATCAGTCTGAGAATCAGGTTAGACCTGCAGGAGTTGTGTGTTGTCAATCTATGTGGTAAGAAATCCATTGTGAGTCCAATACACACATGCTGGGTGGGTCCAAGCATGTGTATGAGTGAGGTGAGTGACACTTCATCAGTCAGACAGAGAACCTGATTATTGTAGCAAGTGAGTAAGTAAAGTAAATATGGGATGATCGTTGCGACATTTAGGTATTGTTTGATCGAATTTTATGGCGGTGGTTCGCATGAGAGTTACAGTAAGACCTTCTGCCAAGAAAACATGAGACCAAAGCACGAGTTGGGTTCTTCGAGGTTGACACTTTCATTTACATTTGAGACTTTTATGTAAATTTTTTATTTCTTTTCAGGTTGTCTAATAGCAAGCATTTGCAAACACAGTGTAGAATCCACTCCACCCAAACCCTGCCTCCGCTTCTGAAACTAGCTTTTTGACAAATGCACTGGATTTTACAGAGGCAAAGATCAAGTCCATGTGAATACGAATTCAGATGTTGCCTATCAGATATTGTAAACAAAAATATATCATGTGCCCTTTTTCCTTTACTTCACAACTATGCACTATTTTGTGATTATTAAATTAGAAAATTGTGAAAACGAATATGCTATAAATAAGTTTAACCACGCTCACTTACACTCTTTAAGAAATGGAGCAAATGTCAACATAGACATTTAACTCAAATAAGGTACATAATACAGTCATGGCCAAAAGTTTTGAGAATGACACAAGTATTATATTTTCACATGATCTGCTGCCCTCTGGTTTTCATGTGTGTACAGTCATGGCCAAAAGTTTTGGGAATGATTCAAATGTTAATATTTACAAAGTCTACTGCTTCAGTTTTTATAATGGCAATTTGCATATACTCCAGAATGTTATAAAGAGTGATCAGCTTAACAGCAATTAATTGCAAAGTCAATATTTGCCTAGAAAATGAACTTCATCCCCCAAAACACATTTCAACTTCATTGCAGCCCTGCCTTAAGAGGACCAGCTAACATTATTTCAGTGATTGCTCCATTAACACAGGTGTGGGTGTTGATGAGGACAGGGCTGGAGATCATTCTGTCATGATTAAGTAAGAATGACACCACCTGACACTTTAAAAAGAGGCTGGTGCTTGGCATCATTGTTTCTCTTCTGTGAACCATGGCTATCTCTAAAGAAACACATGCAGTCATCATTGCACTGCTCAAAAATGGCCTAACAGAGAAGAGTATCGCAGCTAGAAAGATTACACCTTAATCAACAATGTATCGCGTCATCAAGAACTTCAAGATGAGAGGTTCCATTGTTGCCAAAAAGGCTCCAGGGCGCCCAAGAAAGACCAGCAAGCGCCAGGACCGACTCTTAAAAGTGCTTCAGCTGTGGGATTGGGCTACCGGGAGTGCAGAGCTTGCTCAGGAATGGCAGCAGGCAGGTGTGAGTGCAACTGGACACACTGTGAGGCGGAGACTCTTGGAGCAAGGCCTGGACTCCAGGAGGGCAGCAAAGAAGCCACTTCTCTCCAGGAAAAAGATCAGGGACAGACTGATATTCTGCAAAAGGTACAGGCAGAGTACTGCTGAGGACTGGGGTAAAGTCATTTTCTCTGATGAATCCCCTTTCCGATTGTTTGGGACATCTGGAAAACAGCTTGTTCGGAGAAGACAAGGTGAGCGCTACCACCAGTCTTGTCTCATGCCAACTGTAAAGCATCCTGAAACCATTCATGTGTGGGTTGCATCTCAGCCAAGGGAGTCGGTTCTCTCACAGTCTTGCCTAAAAACACAGCCATGAATAAAGAATGGCACCAGAATGTCCTCCGAGAGCAACTTCTCCCAACCGTCCAAGAGCAGTTTGGTGATGAACAATGCCTTTTCCAGCATGATGGAGCACCTTGCCATAAAGCAAAGATAATAACTAACTGGCTCAGGGAACAAAACAGAGATTTTGTGTTTTAGAGAAATGTGTTTTGGGGGATAAAGTTCATTTTCTAGGCAAATATTGACTTTGCAATTAATTGCTGTTAAGCTGATCACTATAACATTCTGGAGTATATGCAAATTGCCATTATAAAAACTGAAGCAGTAGACTTTGTAAATAACATTTGGATCATTCCCAAAACTTTTGGCCATGACTGTAGAAGAAACATGTTTTGGGTTAAAATGCACAACACATTATTTTTAAACGTATGAAAAAAATCTGACTTTGTGGAAGCATGTGACATATTAAGACCACACCTTTTTATCAGTTGAATATATTTGTACTAAGCCCTCAAGCTTAAGTACAAAAAGAAAGATCCATTCATATAAAAACTCTTTTTAAAGGGAAACCTGACCAAGAGGCACACCGGTGTACAGAATGCAAGACAATAATCACAAGGTGCAGACAATTATAACAATACAAAGTTCACTTAAGTATACACAGAATATACAAAATAACTATCAAAAGTAGAACATAGAATTGTACTTTTGCTCCTAAATCTGCCCTAATCTGATCTAAATAGCAGGGCAATCTTAAACCAGAAATCCCTAACCCCTATAAGACTCAAACTAGCTGGTGATGGTTTTCTGAAAGGCTCTGAAGGCTTACTTGGATGTAGTGTGTTAGGCATTAAAATTAATGTGGTGCTCGGTGGCAGCCAGCATCTGCTGCAGATCTGAACATCAGCAAGGCTCCACAGACCGCCTTCCTGCCTGTACTCACAGCTGGGCACGCTTTCAGTCGGAGCGCTGGCTGATGGATGGAGGAACTCCGGTCTCATGCTTCCTTTAAGCTCAGCTGCCGGGCTGTCATCCAGCCAAATGTCTTGTGATCTAAACCCCAGAGGAGAAGAATCTGTTTGAAACAGTGAGACTTGTTTTATTTTAGAATCGGCTCTCGGACCATTAATAATCCACAGTGCGCTTGCATCATTGCTACATCGGCTTATTTGTATTTTCAGCAGAGCTCTGCAAGCTTTGTTAAAGGGGCAGGATTATTTGTTTTTCAGCCACATTGTATAATTTTTTTAGTACGATCAAAATGTCACCTTCGGTCGTATATATCAAACATGACTTAAAAGAATTCTCAATTCATAACTTTTAACATCTTGAAATTAGGCCTACGTATCTTTAAATTCCTGCCTTCATCACGTCCTCACAACAACACTCTTCTATCAAGCATTTACAAAAGTCCGTCAGAGCACTGGACTGAGAAATAGTTCATATAATAAGGTCTGCAGATGTGCAGTTCCACCAGGTGTTTGCTAATTGCTGCTGCTAGTTTGAAGGAGTGGAGTGGGGGAGGCGCCTTTTATAAGTGTTGCATTTATTCATGAAAGAATAAAAGCAATACTCCAGGGGTGTTTCTGATGAGGGAATAACATTATAACTCCACCAGCTACATAAACTTGCCCAAAAATAAGGAAACCAATGCTTGTCAACAATTTCTTGTTAAAAACCTGTTTATTTTCCTATAAATGGTGCCACATCTGGAAGAAAATGACATTTTTGGGTTGAGCAGTAGAGATGAAGGTGTAGGTTTCAACCATGGCGAACTTTAATTATATCTCTAAATAGCTTTTGGTGGAGGTATGAAATATGAAATTATGGATCTCCCTGCCTATTATAAACGATTCCACTGGTGATGGTAGCGGTATAATGCGTGGTGTGGGGGACACTTTCTATGAGGAATGCGTCCAACACTGTGTTGAATCAATGTCTTGAGGAGTTAAGAACCCAGAACTATCAAGGTGGATGTAATAAAGTGAAACATTCCTAGACCACTGAGATTCTTTCCGGATTCACAGATATAACTATAGGTGAGGATTTCTCTCTCTCAACTTGCTCTTTCTGTGAACTTAAAAAAAATTATTTAAGTTGTGATCCTAAGAGTTTTTGCCAGGAAAAAAAAAAAAAAAAAAAACTAACCTCTCCCTGTCTTATCAGCATTTCGTAAATCCTGCCTTGACTGATCACGCTGTGGTTGGAATGGAAGAAGGAAACCACAGGAAGGTCTTGGATATGCAAAGAATGATTTCCTAGCTTTAAAGCTCAGCGAGACATTGCATTTTTTTTTTTATTTTTGTGCCGCAGCTGGCCGCGGATCTCTGTTCAAAGTGGTATGTTTTTGGTTAAGCGTGCACAACCCCGGAGCCTCTGTGAAATCCCTCCAATGCTGTCGCTGCACACTGACTGGAGTGTGAAGTATGAGAGCCAATATTAGTAAATCAAACTCGCAGAGATGCACGAGAGCGTGCCTCTGAGACTAATGAAAGCACCAAAGACAGAGGGTCAAGAGTCAGAGAGCCTTTTGGACACGCAGCATCTTCTGTGTGCGTCGGGATGTTTGTGGAAAGATTTCTCCTCTCCAGACATCTGGAGCTGAATCAGGATGTCTGCAGATGGATAGAGTTTTTGTTTGTTCTGTGTTTCCTGGAAAACATGACAATGATAACAATTATTACTCAGCAAAGGATCATCCTTAAAAGAATGCAAATGCTTTCAGATAGAGGCAGATCTCAGCACGTTTTGGCTTTTTTTTTTTTTTTCTTTTTTTTTAAGGGCCTTGAGCAACAGACTAAATCCCTGTTATTCCTTCAGGCAGTCCGACCTTGCTGGAAGAGGTATTAAGCAAAATTATTGCCTAATCTGCCACACTTCTTGCTGGACAGAGGAATGAGGAGGAAAATAAGCACTAGCTGGAAAGGTACTGCTGCTTTTATTGCACATATTTGACTGTTTTTGTGGATTATGAAGGAGAGACCACTGGCAGCGTTGACCAAGTGCTTATCCCAGCCGTGTTTATATTTACGCAGAGTTTGGCTGCAGAAGAAGAGATCTATGCCTGGAGGAAAAGGTTTTAAACAGTCCGTTCCTGATTGCTTAACTTCGATTCTGATTTAAATGTCAAGCTCACTTATGTTTGATTTTCAGCCTCTGTGAAGCAAAAGAGAGAGCACAAAGAGCTTCAGTTTGTGTAAATGCTTACTTCTTGTCAATGCAGCTTCCTCGTTTGAACTCTTCTCCTTCCTCTGTCGCTGTGTTTGGCTCCATCTGGGAAGACTTTGAGTGTCTTCTTATGTTTGTAGGTCATGCTGTCATCCTGGGGGCGGGATGTTGTCCGCAATTACAATAAGCTGCTATAATTAGCAGCACATCATAGTTTCCCAGTGGCTGCATGGCTGTACTGGTCAGAAGTTGCCTCATGTGCAGCAAAGGGACATCTTGAGCTTTTAGATGTACTGTAAGACGTAGTTGCATAAGCTTGGCAAACAGGAACAAACACACAGATGTGATTCCAGATTGTCCCTCTGTTTTTAATGACTTTGCTGCACTAAACTAATATTTCATTCATTACATTACATTTAGATATACAATTGCAGAGGAAAGAATGGTAAGAATGGTATCATTATTTATCATATAGTTCATATTTGATGGTAATGATGTTGCTGATATTTTTTTCATTTTTATCTATCTTACAATCATTAATTCATTTCCTCTTTTAAATTTGTTTGTTGCTTAGCAGTATTGTAAAAGTTGTACTGCAACAGTAGTCGCAATTTAATTTACGCATTAAATAATTTGTTATCATCCTGTATCTAATGAATTGTGATGATGATTTGTTTTTAAATCAGTTTGTTCCTGGTAGTATGGTAAACCTAAAATTTTAATTTAAATATTTGCATATTTATTACTCTGAATAATGATGATGTTTTACTATTATGTAATTATTCAATATTTTGCTAAAATTTTATTTAAAAAAATGTAACTTATGTTGCTATTATTATTATTATTATTATTGTACTATATAATTTTTTTTACAAATTAGCCTTCCTACTTGTGGTAGTAGCAGCAGCAATATTATCAGGTCTAGTATTTGCCTATTTATGCTTTATTTATTTGTTTGAAATCTTAAGGAGTAGCTTATACTAATTAATATTATGTCTTAAATGTCGCATGACACGTTATAATTCTTACATTTTCTGTCTAGGACGATGCACTCTTCAGTTGTTGAATTTGTATATAAAAAAAAGAAAACGGCGTCGTTATGCAACAGCTGTCTGATTTATCCGACTGACAGCGAGTTGTCTGGCTTTAGCTCTGGGCAAAGTCAGGCTTCTGTGTGACGGTACAGGCAGGGTGAGCTTGGCCAAAATGACTACACACCCCCACGGACCCTGGTGGTCACTCTTACTTTGTTTTCTGTTATTATCCTCTTTGAGTAAATCCTTCACCCTTGTAATCCTCCTAGTAGTTCCAGCTGGGAGAGCTGGCACCGTGTGTGCCTGGCTGCCCCCCTTTCATTCAGCCAGGCCTGCTGTCTCGCTTTGCCGTTTCTCCTGCTCCACGCGCAGAAAGGTCAAAATCGTTTTTTTTATTTGTGCCTACACAAACACTCGGATGAATTTTTATTTGAACTCGCTGCGCCGGACTTATTGGCGGTGATTTAGAGGCAAGGCAGTTTTATTTTTTACAGCACATTTTCAGAAACGTGGCAATTCAGAGTACTTCACACAAAGTAGAAAAATAAAACGGTTAACAAGCGAAATAAAGAAAATAGAGTGAGGAAGGACAATAGAAAGTTGAAAAACAGATTATGTTCCAGCTGTTTTGATCAGAGACAGCTCTGACCAAATGGATATTTCTCCTTGATTTAAAGGATCTCAGTGTTTTTGCTGTTTTGCAGTTTTCTGGAAGTTTGTTTTAGATTAGAGGAGCATAAAAACTGAATGCCTCTTCTCCACGTTTGATTCTGACTCCAGGGATGGATAGACTTGGACCAAAAGACCTGAGTGGTCTGGTAGGTTCACACAATGGCGACATGTTTTGGTGCGAAGCCATTCAGTGACTTGTAAACTTACAAAAGTATTCTAAAGTCTGTTCTTCATCTCGACGATTATTGCTGTGTATTTTCTCTAATAATCTTTGTCAGGGACTTAAGAGGTACAATATGTGCTTTTGATCTGTGTTTGAGGTATTTTCTTTAACATTCACCCTGCAAGTCTAAGACTTTATCCCCCAGAAGTCATAACAGCAGAAATTTGCTTTTCTTGTGCCATTTTACAAGACTGAGTTTTTGCAAATGTGGTTTAGGCAGAAGAATAGGACTTTTATTATTGTTCAGCTTTTCTACCACTACTGCTGTTCTCTTCAAATAGCTACAAACAAAGGGTTGACGTTACCTACTTTAATATGAGCGATACAACAAATGAAACGTAAATCAGTTTTCAGCCTCACTGCACTTTGTAGGCCTTACTTAAAAAAAAAAAATCAATAGGTTATATTTATTAAGCTTTTTTGCTTATTGTCGATATAAAATAACATAAATATAGTGGTGGTTTAGTTGAACAGATGGAAAAGTCTTCCTGTTTTCTGGTCAGCTTGGCTAGGTAAACCCTGAGCAAAATCAGCAGACTTTCATCAGTTTTTCTAATGAAATTTAGACCCCTCCACCTCCTGCTGTAGTTGACAGGATGAAGCCTGCCTCTGCTTTCCATGACAGTTGTTTCATCCTGAGGCTGGGAGCAGCGTCTGGCTCGGGAACTGTACGTCTCTACTCCATGCCAACATTCTCAGCATGTTGGCTGAACATCTAAAGTCAGACGGTGGATTTATAGCCACACTGACTTCAGACCCTTTGTAAGAAATCTGTTACTTAGAAACCTCTGAAGTGCCTTATTACGTCTAAAGTTAGTTTTCTTAAGGCAACCGTTTCTGCAGCCTACAATTTAAGCACCTGCAACATTTTATCTGTGCAAACTGCTTTAAAATGTTTGAAAAATGCCCATTTTGTTGAATCGCTTGGCAGTAAATCCGAAGAACTCTGTGAACTCTCAATTAAGCACCTCCTTCTAAGATAAGACATAATACACCCTCCTAACCTTAAGGCCACGGCTGCAGAATGAGAGAATGCTACACCTCTTTGACTAATCGTTGCATGATGTTGACTGAGTAATAAAGTAGCCTGATATCTTTGCAGCTACTGCTTCACCAGTGTGGCATCATGCTAGTCGGCACCACTTTTCCTTGGATTATTCTAAAGGACAGGTTCTACTGCTGCTTGTGTTTCTACTTATAACTTAATAGAACAAATCTTTTTGTATGTTGAGAGTAGGATCAACTAACCAGATTAACTAATTAGATTCAATCTGGAATGGTTGTGGTAACAGTAAAGTATGGACACTGAGGGAGGGAGACTAATGAATACAGAGGAAGTTGAACTAAGACTCAAAAATAACTATAAATCAAGGGGGATTGTGGGGGGGTGGAAACTAACACATACTTAAGGAACTAAACCCAAATGCACAAAGAGAACACAATAATAAAACAATGTGGCTGCACCTTTCTAACAATAATAAAAACAGAAAAATCTACTAAATATGTCACAATCTATGGAATATACATGAACAGACAGTTATGGGCAATCTGTAATAGTAATGTTTGATTAAAGAGGGATTCTCCATAATCTGACTTTTTGGATTTTACAGTCAGTTGCCAAAATGATTGTGATGAGTTCTGATAGTCGCTCAATTTGCTTTGTTATAGTTCTTAATAACATTCAGTAGTTGTGAGAAAAAAAGAGATTTGATAGAAAGTATCTATAAACATCAATTTTCAAGTCTCAGCACAGATTCCATAGTTAGATGATAGTCTGAATTTTCACCAAGCCATAAAAAATAAAAATCAAAGTGTTCATACTTTGCCAAACTATTGTAGTGTAGTATCATAAAACTTAGTGGTTCTCTTACATGTTATCTCTCTAGATATCTCTCTACCTCAGTATATTCAGAGACTCATTGTTCATAGCTATGTTCAAAAGCAGATTTAGAATTCACCATATGTCCCAGTTACAACAGGGCTTAAAGTCTTAGTGGTTGGAGCAGCAACAAAATGATTAACATGGAAATATCAGGTCATTACACTTTGATTTCATAACATTTGTACCAGAGCTGGCAAACCATATGTCACGATTCCTAATCCAGGCTCCTCCCTGTATGGCCTTTCACGCAACACCATGCACTTCTCCAGATTCTGTTTGCGTTAAATTGATCTCTTTTTGTTTTGTCTGTCCATGCAGGCTGAGACGATGGGCTGCGTGAAGAGCAAAGAAAACAAAGGTCCCACCATGAAGTATCAGAC
This sequence comes from Poecilia formosa, assembly GCF_000485575.1. NCBI lineage: Eukaryota > Metazoa > Chordata > Actinopteri > Cyprinodontiformes > Poeciliidae > Poecilia > Poecilia formosa. Next base: position 2,443,422 of record NW_006800010.1, on the reverse strand, counting down.
CGAGAATTCCTCACGGTCTGACCCCAGCGCCTCTGCCGCCGTGCCTCACGTCGGCCACTACGGGCCAGACCCGACGCAGACGCAGCAGAATCAGGCTCCCGCGTCTTCCTCCAGCTCCGCAGCTCTGAATTTCAACCACGCCCTCACTCCGTTCGGAGGCTCCTCCTCTGCCATGACTCCCTTTGGAGGAGCGTCGACCTCCTTCTCTGGTCCCATGTCCAACTCCTTCTCTGGTGCCGTCTCTAGTGAGTAGAGTTTTCTTTCTTAAAACTTTACGTCGTTACATTGCCACTGCCCTAGTAGTTTTTCTCTTTACATTTTGAATGTATTTGCTTTCAAATATTTCTCGTCAGATTTAAACGTCCTGAAATCACGCTGCCAATGCCCGCCGCTGACATTTGACTGAATTCATTTTGTTGAGCTGCTCAATGCACTTTACAGCCAGTCCAAAAAGCTAAATTGTTTGGTCAGTTAAAGACAAAAACATCCAATTGTCAGTATTAATGACCATTGTTGAGTTAATATGGTGAGTTTGAAAACTGTAAAAGATTAAATCATAATTAATAGCGTCAAAAACATCTTTTTCCTTGAATGTATTGTACTTCCTGCACATTTAAACTGAAAACAGACCAAAGATGCTGCAGTAACCTGGTTACATAAGTCAATATTTAACTAATATTGAGTTGAATGACTTTAGTTTGAGTTTCTGGTAGGAGTTTCTCACATATGGACACCACTTTGTAAAAGTTCTCCAGCTCTGTCTCATTTGTCAATGGCCTGCCAGTTAACCTCGCAGATTATATTTTAGAGTTAATGGAGGACAAAACTCATTCATTCATTTTCTTCCTTTTGAGTCTTTGTTTTGTAGATTTGGACGTATGCTTTGACTCACAGTTATACTGAACAATTGGGTTCCTGACGTTTTGTTGCCCAAAACTGACCAGTAATTAAAAATATTCATGTTTTCAGCCACCTTATTAAAACTCGGATTTTCCCTGATGCATAATTACTGCCATCATCGTGTTTTACAGTGGAGATGGTGTCGTTTTTGTTAGCCACAGTGTTGCTTCTCGCTAGAATTTTTGACCCAAAGGTTGAGGTTTGTTTTCGTCAGGGTTTGAGATCCTTTCAGAGGATTTTGAGAGAGTGTAGCCAGGACTGGACGTTTGCTTTTGTCTTCAAACCCTAGATAGAGACTCCCTACATTATTAGAGACCTGCTTTCTCTGTGTTTTCAAGACTAAAGAAGAAGAGGCAGTGTTTAGTTCCCATCTCTGTCAGCTTCGGAACAGCCTTCCTGTCAACCTGAGATGTCGTTTAAATCAGCATGTGCATTTTGTTTACTGCAGCTGTCGATCAAAGAAACTGAATAATTAACTGTTTGCATAGACGCCATAGAGTTTGAAAATAACTACTAAATTTGGATTTAAATTAAACATTTTATTAAAGTTTTTAAATTTTGAATTTGCATTTTGAATGGTTTGTGTTTTTAGTATTTATATTATCTTCTAATACATAAACACATTATAATAATTTACAAAGAAACAGAAAATCTGAATAAAAGTGACAGTTTTTATCATTTAAATGATAATACTATATTATTTGGCCTAACATGCAGTACATAGGGTCACCATTGTTTAAACATTTTTGCAATATGGAGAAGACATTGCAAAAAGTAAACTGTGAACTTGTTTTGCATTGTTTTCTAGCTATACTTAAGAAAATTTGTACTTTTAAGAAGTACTGCAAATGGGGCCCACCCTGGAAAGGTCAGGACAACACAGAGACACACAGGAAATACAATGATGCATCAATAGACACATTCCTAAGAGCAATTTAGAGAACTGACCTAACATGTCTTTGGACAGGGAGGCGAGGGCTGGAGTACCCAGAGAAATATGATTTTTAGACGTGTAATTAACTGTTTTTTTGGGTTATTCTTGATGTTTTTAGGGACTTTTTTCATAGAATACTGAATGAGGTGTTTACAAGCCACTAATCCTGTTTCATACCGAAACCTTCTGCCTCTGTGTCATTGTTATTTTACGCTGATACATTTTTATACAAGTCTTTCTGTCAGCCTTGATCCACAGAGAAAAGAACTGATGATCAGACCCTCCTGTTTAGATGGGATTTCGGTTGTAATCCTCCCCGGTGTTGGATTATCTGCTCTTAGACGCGTCGCTGGGTTGGTGTTTGCTTTCTGCAGGTGATAATAGGATTATTGTTGACAGCACTGTTGTCATGAAAGGCCTCCGCGTGGGAAGGCTTCTGCACAGTAGGCATGTTGGTTTACAGGATGCTGTCATGGGATGCAAAGAACGAGCCGATTTATACCATGCAATAACGACAGGTGGCTTTTAATGGTTCATTTGAGGTCATGTTCTAATAAATCAAAGCCACCAACCTGATCTGAATTATGACTCAAAGAAATGTCGTATTTCTGCCAACAGGTTGGATATACATAGAATTTTCTTTGACCTATGTAACAATGGTATTGTCAGATTCCATTTGTCATCTTTATAGCTGATGCCAGATGTTTACATACACTGAATAAAAATGAACTTAATTCCACCCCCTCCCCTTCATTGTTGGACTAAATTGTGTCTATTTCAGGATGTCAGCGTTCTGTATCAGCTGCAGTTGTCTGATTTTTTTAGGGAGACAACTGCAGTAATTAATTCAACCAGAGATAATTGCATGGACGAGGTTCTCGAGATCTTGCAGGAACATTGGTCCTTTTTTTATTAAGGGAAACATTCTTTAAGCGATAGAAGGCCAACTTTGTAACTGTCTTTATGTGTCTCTGTGGATGTAGACCTGGTAGCTGCACAGTGAAATTACACAAAAAGGCAAATACTGACACTTTAGCCAAATGTGCCTGTATCTGTCTCAGCTGTCTTACTCTGGCATATTTTGTAATGCTTTCTATGCGACCGTGGTCTTCAACTGTGGGTTTTGTTTTCTTATTTTCAGGTGGCGTCACCTTCTTTGTTGCCTTGTACGACTACGAAGCCAGAACATCAGATGATCTTACGTTTAAAAAGGGGGATCGCTTTCAGATCATCAACAATACGTAAGAATCTCCTCAGTTTCTCGCCAATAACTGTTTCCATGGAGGATCTGGCTCTATTTAGTGTTCATGAATGACTTGCAGTAGTGGTCAGAAGTCTACATACACTCATCGTAGGCAATGGAGTTTATTACGATTTTAAGACTTCAACAATATATTTGAATTATTCTTTTTTCCACAATGGATTGATTAAACAACTAATTAACATAGGGCAGTTTATAAACTATTTTTGGTGCAGAAGTTTGAATTTAATGTGGATTTTTTTTGCCCAAAATTGATTTTTCACTATTTGACCCAAAATATGACCCTCGGGTGAAAGGACATTGCTTACCTCAAATCAACAGCTATTCAGTTGAAATTTGAAGATATGTTAGTGTTTCAGTTTGATAATCATCTTAAACACATCAAAACTGATTTTGCAATAAAAAAAAATGTTGGCTGTCATCAAGATTCTGAAATAACATTTTTAAAACCATCTAAGATTTTTTGGGTTATTCTTAGAGGCCAAACCTGTGGCATAAAAACTCACAGGTCATAAATCACCACTTTTTGATGTCTGCAGAAAACAATTGGTAGAAGTAAACCAGACCTTAAAGGGACCTTAATCAAATATTTGTAGGAGTGTATGTATACATGCAACAAATTCAAATTTGACATTGTATGCTGTATACATTATAACATATGTAAACCTCCAACAGCAAAAGTAGCTTGCGGCTGCACACTTTCAATGAGAAACAGATTTATTTCATTTCATAACCAAGTTCATGTCGCAGATTTTTTGCAGAACCTCTTTCATTATAGAGTTGGACAGAAAATGATTAAGTACCATTACCAGTGTTTCATTGTTGCTCTGAGTCACTCTGCCATATATACGTATAAGCCTCAGTCCCGACAGTTGACAGTTGAATGAACAAATCATCTATGTGCTCTCTCCCGTGTCATTATTCTCTTACAGCGAAGGAGACTGGTGGGAGGCTCGCTCCATTAACACCGGGAAGAAGGGCTACATCCCCAGCAATTATGTGGCCCCCGCCGACTCCATTCAGGCTGAAGAGTAAGACTGGCTTGTTGCCTCTCCTAGCCTCTGTCTGCAGAGTGTGTGTGTGTCAGAGAGTAGAGGCTGTAGCATGAGTGTGGATGTCTCAGTGCAGTCCAACATTATTGACTTCACACCCTTTTCTGTGAGCCAGAATCTGCTGGGTTCTCTGCTCATATGCTGTTTTCGTTTCACAGGTGGTACTTTGGCAAAATGGGGCGCAAAGATGCTGAGAGGCTGCTGCTCAATCCCGGGAATAATCGAGGGACTTTCCTGGTGCGGGAGAGTGAAACAACTAAAGGTCAGACGTTCCTTCTTTTTGAACATTTTTCATTCAGCGTCTGCGATTCTTTCTGGTTTTACTGAGCAAACATGAGCAAAAGTCTGCCGTAAGCCTCTCTGTGACATTTTAAGGCTTTTGGAGGCTTCTTTTAGCTCTCACGATGAGCTTAAAGTAAGTTGGGAAGGTTAGAAATAATTTTTTGAAAAATTGTCTTTCAGGAATCTTTGGCACATATCCACTGATTCATTCTCCACTTGTGAACAGATTCCCAGAAAACCGCCTGTCCCAGCCCAGTTCATAACTTTTCAAACTGGTCTTTGACCTTTCTTTGTCGCGCCTCAGGTGCTTATTCTCTGTCCATACGCGACTGGGATGAAGCCAAAGGAGACAACGTGAAGCACTACAAGATCCGCAAGCTGGATAACGGGGGCTACTACATCACCACGCGAGCCCAGTTCGACACGCTGCCGAAGCTCGTCAAACACTACACAGGTACGGTCCTGTCCTTCCCTGCAGTCAGACCTTGGAGAATTGTCTTGAAAATTGCTCTGTGCCACACACCTCGCTGTGTTGCCAAGGGAGCTGAACGCTCTTTAATTTTAATAATAGTTGACGTTATACCGTCAGATTTGGCGACGTCTTCAGCCTGAGGACGCCTCCGGTTAAGTCTCTGTGATTCCGCTCGATTTCACTGTGACCCCAGAGAGGTTCTTCCGGTGATTTTAAAAAGCTTTGTGAAAGCGGAGCATCCTTGTAGCAGCTTTTTGTGCCTCTGTGTCGCAGAGCACGCTGACGGACTCTGCCACAAGCTGACCACGGTCTGCCCCACGGTCAAGCCTCAGACTCAGGGGCTCGCTAAAGATGCCTGGGAGATCCCGAGGGAGTCGCTGCAGCTGGAGGTCAAACTGGGCCAGGGATGCTTCGGAGAAGTGTGGATGGGTAAGAACAAAGCTTGTACATGTTTACCAGAAGTGGATGCAGATAATAAGGAGACTCTTTGTCTGTAGTGTCTTTCCGTTGGTGTCAAAACTGGGGAGTTATCCACTTCCTCCAGTTGCTTCCTTTATTTGTTGTGTCCTCTTTATCTCAACATGTTAACAGCTGATGCCACAGAACTGTGCAAAACTTTTAAACCACCTCGTTGTATTTACGCGTGGAATCCAGGGATGCTGACTTTTTGCTCATTTTAAATTGGTCCTGATTATTAGTCGTACACTTGTTTTTTTTTTATACTTCTCTTGCTTTACCTGTGACTGTTTTTACTCATTTTCTGTACAGTCATTAACATCAATCAAACATTAACAGCCTCACCATAAAAGATGTTTTCTTCCGTCAGAAATTTTTTTTAAATAGGGTTAAAAGTTGAAAACATATCTGGACAAATACATTCATTTGTGAATAAAATGTTTCTGAAGAGTTGATCAGGCTGGTTTACTGAGCATGTTTGTTTAGACCAGACATATGGACTAAAAAGAAAAAGGTCCAATTGTCAACATATTTCTCTGAACTAAATAAAGGAGAGACATGAGCAACCTGAAAAAGCAATGAAAGAGATGTAGCATTCCAGACGTTTTCCATTGCAAGAGCACACACTTCACACTCTGACCAAGGCTGTCCTTCATCGTGACTTTAAAGTTTTGTTGAAATAAGCTTTTATTTCACGGGCGTTCTTGAAACCTGACAGATAATGTTTTCATGGCTTTGCCTAGGTTGTTAGGATTGAAGCTTTTCTTTGGTTGCGTGTTTTACATTTGAGAATACCCCAAACTGCTGCCTTCAAATATTTCCCTCAGACGCAAAACTGATAATTGCGAGAAAAAGAGAGAGAGAGAGAGAGAGAAACGTTTGACGTTTAAGTCTTTAAATGAGCAATGAAATAAATCGTTTCCACAAAAGATGTCCGATAGATGGTCAGTTCTGGTGGAAAGGTTAAATGACTCTTCTAAAATTAGATTCATCTTTGACAAGAAAATTGGTAAAAAAAAAAAAAAAAAATACGAGCTTCAGAAAGATTTGAAGAATGCAGATGAACAATATTGTATGCGATAACAAAACGGTGTGGTCGCTTAGAGGAGGGAGAAAAAGTTAAATAAGGGACGAACCGAGACTTTTGCACACCGTTTGTTCTGCCACTTTCTTAACTGAGGTTGAATCTGCTCATAGCTGCATGACAGCACACGCCTGAGCAATTACAAGACCTAATTAATGATACGGCCTTACTCCCAGCCGATTATTCACACTGATTCCCCCTGTGACTTCCATCACTTTGCTTCCTGTCTTTGTCTCCGCAGGCACATGGAACGGCACCACCAAAGTGGCCATAAAGACGCTGAAGACGGGCACCATGTCGCCCGAGGCCTTCCTGCAGGAAGCTCAGATCATGAAGAAACTCAGGCATGACAAACTAGTGCCTCTTTATGCTGTTGTGTCTGAGGAGCCCATCTATATCGTCACAGAGTACATGTCCAAAGGTAACCGAAACAAACATTACGTGTTTTTCCCCCCTGAAAAAAAAAAAAAAAGCACAACCCGTCTTTATTTTCACGCAATCCTACTGAGTTCTGTTTTAAAAGAGGCGTATGGTAAAACCAATCTTTACAGCATGAGTCGGATTAATGCATGGAGATTTCCTTGAAGGAAGAATTTAAATATTGCAGGCATTTTTAATTGATATGCTGTTCTGGTTGAGAGCCCCCTGTTGTTCCCTGAAGGCTGGAACTGAAGACTGCAGCAGTTTTGTTGGAGGTTTTTGCACCTTCAGCTGCAGCAGCACTTTTTTTTTTTTTTTTTAGTAGAGGTGTCGGGGGGAGGAGGGTTAGAGGTAGTTAGATTTATGTGAGGGTAAATGGTTACCATTTTTACATGCACCACTCCGTATGTGGATGCAGTTTGTTCATCTATTGTGTTTTCAGTGTGAGAAATAAACTGCATTAATGTTTTTCGTATTTCACTTGCAGATTATGGGAACATATTTTATTTCACTCTCTGTGAATTGGATTCTAAAACACTAAGTCACATCCACTTTGTTTTTAAGCTGGATTTTGTGGTGCTCACAAACATTTAAGATTTGAACTTCCACCTACTTTAAATATTTTCCCAGAAGTCCTTGCCAGACTTGTATCTCTACAACAGTATAACATGCTTCCTTTTATTTGAGTTTTCAAATAATTTAAGTTAAATCAGCATAATTGTTTGAATCAATATCCAGAAAGCTTCAGAATGTCTGATAAGTAATTCATGACTAAATATTTATTGGGTGTTAAACTTTGAATGCCAACATACTTTTTTTTTCTTACTGGAATGAATATATGGGCTACAGATAGTTTTTCCAACACAGCTTGTCATTTGGCCCTAAAGAGTATTTTCCAGAACCTTCTGTATATGGTGGTTGGAACGGGAATAAAATTATTGATTTCCAATCTGGTTAAGACAGCAAGAAGAAAGGAGTCGCCAGTGTAGCTAATTATTGTGAGTAGGGTTAGAAGCAATGCTTGGAGAGCTGGCTAATGATTTATTACAGGATTATAATGTCTTCTAATCAAAAACAGGCAGAGACGTTGTAAAAATAAATGATTATACTTCATTCGTATTACACCAGACCGTGTATAGTCTTGTACGGTTTGAACCACAAAGACAAAAAAAAAACAACAAAAAAAAAAACCCTGAAAGCCTCCAATCTTAAATTCAGCTACGGACGAACTGAAAAGCTGATGAAATACAAGGAAAGGTAAAAATTTCCCAATAGAAACACTGAAAAAATAATTATTTGAGGAATCTAAATGCAACTTTAAGCTTGAAATGTTGAAACACTTAGAAAAACTCAAAGTTATAGAATTTTTCAAAGGCTCTATCTTCTTACTAAAGTCATTTCCGTATGAGAAATATCCTTGCTTGCTAATGTGCGATCCCTTGAAAGCAAATTGGACTACCTGAAGCTGGATTTAACCACCAAAAGGGAAACAAGAAACTGCTGCATTCTCATTCTGTGCATTAAAAGTCTGTTAAAAGTGCCAACTTTGCATTACTTTATAAATAATGATACTTTAATGCACAGTTGGCACTTCTAACGGACTTTCAATGCAACTTTTAGAGCAACTTTGCATTAAAAGTTTCCTTATTTACCGAATGACACTTCACAAACACACACACTCTAAAATAAGATCATATTTTGCGCTTTGCAGCTCAAATACTCCACTTTTAAAATAAAATAATATATATATTTTCCAGTAACAAAAAAGTTACGCCTCTAGTTTCTTTCACTAAGCATTAACTGAATAATGGGTTCGTGTGATACAGAACAATGCTGACAAAAATGATATCTCTGCTGTTGCATGTGGATTGTTTCACACAGTCACATCAACAACCTTCCTTTTTACAGCTTGTCCTCTGTGCTGCTTTTCCAGGAAGCTTGCTTGACTTCGTCAAAGAAGGTGACGGTAAATTCCTGACGCTCATCACGCTGGTGGACATGGCCGCAAAGGTGAGACAAACATCCACAGTTTCCCGTTTGTGCAGCATCGATTTCAGAGCTTTATTTTAAGACGTTTATAAAAAGAACCGTTACGACAGGCAAGCCTGTCAGGTTTCCCTTTTTTTTTTTTTTTTTTTTTTTTTGCCTTTGCTTTGTGTGTTTTGTGTCCGACATTGTTTGAAGCTGAAATGATTCACGTGGATATTTTTTTATTTTTAGATTGCAGACGGGATGGCTTTCATCGAGCGGATGAACTACATTCACAGAGATCTGCGCGCCGCGAACATACTCGTGGGCGAGAACTTGGTGTGTAAGATTGCCGACTTCGGTCTGGCCAGGCTGATAGAAGACAACGAGTACACAGCCAGGCAAGGTTGGTACATTCACACAGAGACACAGCTTGTGTGTGTGTGTGCGTGTGCGTGTGCGTGTGTGTGTGTGTGTGGAGAAGGAATGGAAAATACAGGAGAGCTATATGTGGTCTCCCATCATGGTGAATTAGGCTAATGGTGGAAACCAGACGCTGCTATTTGCTCTGATTAGTTGCACTTTTCACACACTGTGAAATGAAATATTTCTGTCACCAGTTAGAACACATTTCCTTCTCTACATGTTTTTTTCTTGTTCATTGTAAGATCACCATATAAAATTTTGTGCAGTGCTGCACTGATAATCTTTTTCACGTTTTGTCGTGTTGCATCGTGGCCTCAGTGTGTTTTCATTTCTATGATAGACCAAGACAAAGTAGGTTACAGCAGGGAAATGAAGGTTTAAGACACATTTTACAGATGAAAATCTTAAAATGGCTGTTGTGTATTTGTATTCAGCCCCTTTTCTTAATCCGAGACCCTAATATAAAGTCCAGTACAACCAATTAACTATCAGAAGTAATCTAAGTTATAGACATAGCCCAGCTGTGTGTAATTTCATTTTATAAGCCCGGATTTTCTTTGAAAGCCCCAGCAGTTTGTCAAAGAACATTACTGAAGAAGCAGCGCCATGAAAACCAACGAACAGAGCAGACAGGTCAGTTTAAAGCGAGGATAGGTTATGTGATATGTGATACAGTGATATGTTCAGCCAGTTATCTGGAAATGGGGAAAAAAGGATGGAGCAACTGCACACAAGCCAAGACATGGCCAGAAACTTCAACTCAGAGATCCAAACGTTTCTGGCACAACTTTACTGACTCCCGATGAGGAAAGTGAAGGTTCAAGATCTGGTGAGGCGAAGACTCCAGGAACTCTTGAAGTACTAGAAAACAACTTTATTTGCAAACCAACACGTTTTGGCTTGTGAGTATTTGACTGCTCAGAGATGCTCTTCAAACAATTAACTGATCTTTATAAATTCTGCAAAGAACAATGGAGCAAAACGTTCCGTGTCTTGATGTCTTCTTCCATGTTTTGCAAAGGTATGTCTTTGCAAAACTGGCAAAGACATACCTCAAATATTAACTCAGGGGAGTGAATATAAATGCACAGCCTTATTAATAATGGCTTTATGACATTTATAAAACAAATATTCTTCTATTTCACTTGTTTTTTTGCTACTTTGTTCTGGTTTATATTATTAATTAAATACATTAATCCTGTGTTTGTAATTAGAACTACTTTCAGTTATGCAATATATATTTTTTGAGGACACAGCCTCTGATCTTACACCTCTTCATAACCATCACAGGAGCCAAATTCCCAATCAAGTGGACGGCCCCCGAAGCCGCTCTGTACGGTCGCTTCACCATCAAGTCAGACGTCTGGTCCTTCGGGATCCTCCTCACCGAGCTAGTTACCAAAGGCAGGGTGCCCTATCCAGGTGAGCGACACACTCCTCCATCATACACACAAGTCTCTTTCTGATTTATGACTGCAGCAGATTGACTCCAGTCTGTCAGGTGTTGTCATGCTGCTGTTGTTAATGTCAGAGGACAAAGTGAAACGTCTCATACTTTGTGTAAGGTGGTTGTTTGTGGCTCTGCAGGGGGGCTGGAGGAGAGTGGGAGGGGGGAATACTGACACACACTCTCACACACATGGTCAGATTTGAGATTAGATGAGGCCATCTGGTGGGAGGCGATCAGGAGACCAAACAGCTCAGTTATTAATGGCCATCTGCCGGACTCATTCTGCATCTCGATTTCCTGCAGTACCGTCGCAGATCACCTCGCAAGTGTCCAATGCGGCGTCTTTAAGAGATTAGTTCAGATACACAAAGTAGATGCTTAAACTACGTGTCTTATTTAGAATTGTCTCTGTCATGTATCGAGTTTCAAGCTTTATAGAGCAAAGAAAATGTTGCGTTATTACAAAAAGTAAAATTTGCAGAAGGAGCTTCAGGAACATTTTTTAAAAATATATGCAAATTATTATAATTCAAACCAGGAATGTAACTTTTTTTTACCAAAAATTTGCAAGATTAAGAATTTCACTTAAGTATTTTCAATCTGGATTTTGTCCATCCGTCCATCCATCATTAATGTCCCATACTTTAAAGACTGACCAGTGTAAGAACATCTGCAGTAAGATATGCTAAAATATTCTAAAACCTCTCAGGAATCTCTAGGATTAACATAATAATTAATTCCAGACATTAATTTGTGTATCTTGAATAAAAGATACACAAAAAAATTTAAATCAGAATCAAATACATCCAGACTGTCCAGATTTGTCCTTACGTCCAGGTTTGTGATTATTAATGATGGTGAATAAACATCCGTCCTGGATGTCCAGCTCTCATTGTAATCTGCGATCCTGACGCCGCTCCTTTTAGGTATGGTGAACCGGGAGGTGCTGGAGCAGGTGGAGCGGGGTTACCGCATGCCCTGCCCACCAGGTTGCCCTGAGACCCTGCATGAGATGATGATGCTCTGCTGGAAGAAGGAGCCGGATGAGAGGCCCACCTTCGAGTACCTGCAGTCCTTCTTGGAGGACTACTTCACCTCCACAGAGCCTCAGTATCAGCCTGGAGAAAACCTATAGCCATCAGGAAGAAGAGGCTTTGCTAAAGACTGTTGCATACAACTCTACTTAATTTGTGTCCATTGTTTTTATTTAGTTTTTTTTTTTTTGTTTGTTTTTTTGTTCTTCCATTATCAGTTCAGATTTTTGTTTTTACATGATTTTTTTTATCTTCTCACATCTGGCACAACAATAATTATTGGAGGGATTATTATTATTATTTTTTTTTTTTACCTCAACGTAGATTTTATCAATATGTATGATTGCAGTTATGGGCATACACATTCACGTTTAAATACCAGACATCACACAGTGTTATGTTTCTGTGAAATAAGCTGTGATTGAACATCCACAATGAAATTTGTAATCATTTTTGACATCTCTATGGTTTACTAAGGCAATTTGCCTCCTTTTATTTGAACATATTCTCCCTGATTTTCTCAGTTCACAACAACTATGAAAGTATGGAATGTTATTTCATTTCTAGATAAAAAAAAAAGAGCACAGAGTTTTTTTTGTTTTTTGTTTTGGTCTAGTCAATATTCCCTACACTTACAGGGAAGAGAAGGGGCAAAGTGCAGTAGCCAGTTCAGTACGTGGTAAAGACAGAAACGGTCCAGAGGTAACGCTGTGGTGTCCAGTCTTTGTAGTAGCGATTTTTGAGCCCAAATATTTAGTCCCCGATCCTGACATGAGTCATTTATGATTCGCTTTTCACCCAGGCTGATATACCTCAACGTCAAAACCATTCAGACACCCAAAACACTCACCCGATTTAAAGTAACTCGCTGCATTTAATCAGTATTACAGGGTCCACTTTCGATTGTGCTCCACTTAACTGTGGCGTTTTTCATGATGCAGCATGCGTTTTGTTTTGACAGCAACCAATATTTAGTCCCAACTCTATTTTCTGTAGGACAACCTTATGTTTCTAAAGGTTTCTGTGACTCAACTACTTCTATACTATAGTCTCCAGTAAACTTCAGAGCAGTTTTCAGAAACGGTAGGCTAAGTTTGTTTAGTGTTTTGATATTACTCTTTGATAATTTGGCTTATAATGTGTAGAAATAACATACAGATGATGTCCTCCCGCCTCATCAACTTAGCATCTTGTTTTGAACATCATAAACTCTAATGGATTTTGTTTCAGCTGCTCTCTGCCCAGCCCTGTTACACAGTGAAGGTCTTTCTAAAGAGTGAAACACTTTTTGAGTGAGAAGGAAAACCCAGATTTGCAAGATTGACGAAATAATGTGAAAAATCTAGAAACAGCTTTGCAGACGTTGCAACTTGTAATACAATTGCTGTGGTCAACTGTTGCATCACTCTAGAAAACTGTGATCCCAAAATCATGAGCGAGCAATAATTGTTTTGTTTTCTGAGCGTGATTTACAGCAACGATGATGAACTCTGATCAAGTTTGCTGTTTCATCTTTTTTTTTTTCCACTCCATGGGAGCGTTGGTAAATATAAATGTAATTAAAGTATTACTAAATGTATCTACTGTTTGTTCTTTAGCCGTGTTACTGCGTCATTGAATTGGTGTTCGAAAGTAGCCCATTTGAAGGAGGTTAGGTTGTATTTTCATAGCAATGTTTCTGTATCAAGGAACAGATGTGTTGCCAAAAAAAAACGGCTTATCATCACTTTTATTATCACAGAAAAAGCCCAAAATCATTGTGTCCAAGTTTTGAAAACCATAGATTTTGTAAATGTGCCGTTTGTTAAATTAGCATTTTCAGAAGCAAGGGTAATATATTTTGTCAGTAGAAGTTCTCAGGGGGTGAATCTCATGCATTCTTATTCATTTTGGGGTGATAAAACTTAAAGGAAATCTTACACGACTGAATCTTACGTCCTTTGTGTGTTTTCTGTGCTCCATTTTCATACTTTGTTATAATATACATTTTCTTACATTACACAGTCAGTGTCTAATAATGAGACTTTCTATTTGCTCACCACTCAACCAAGCAGTAATTTGTGTCCTGATTATCACAGTCCTTCTTTATAACCGCTCTATATATTGACTCACCGGCTGGGTTTTTACAGTGAAGAGCTGCTGAAGAAACCTATGGACTGAGGCTTTCTGTCAAGTCATCATGACATAAAATGTTGCTTCCAGCCAAGTATGAAGAAGACCTTTGCTGATATTTGTCTTGAAGAAAGCAACGCCTTTTATCCACTAAACTGTGACTGCTGAGAAACCTTTGGACTTGCCCGTTTATGTAACCAAAAGGACAATGCAAACACTATATTTAAGACATTGGATGGATGTTTTTAATGTTTATTTTCTTTTTTCTTAATGTTGCTCTTTCATGGACTCGGCAGGATTGTATTAAGATGAAAAGTGAACACAGGCCCTTACAATGAGGGCTTTGTATCATAAAATCAGAATGCATCTTGAGGCGTTAACCTGTGGGGAATCATATGTTCAATTTGTAGAATAAAAACTTGATTTTACACGGAATATGTCCCTTTTGAGACAATTTGATATGTTTCTTTAAATCGTGGTTTGTCTTTTTAGCCAATGGCGGTGTGGTGAGGGAGTGGGTGGGATTATAATCCGCAGGTGACTGGAGAGTGAACCATTGCAAGAGACTAGTTAATTTGAGTGCAAAAATGTTGCAAAAAATAACCAATTTGACTGTGAGGGACGTGAGATTTCCTACGTCTTTGGAGCAGCACGGCTCAGATGCGATGGTGAGACGTTCATGCACAAACATCGAGCAGATTGGGTTCAGATTCAGTTAAAGACCAGGCCTTCGTGCGCTGTCTCCTGTCCACGCTGCAGCACACGGACCCGGATTACTCGGCCGCTTACGTGGTTCTGGACACGGACAGTGGGCTGAAAGGTTTCGGGCTCACCTTCACTTTAGGAAAAGGGACTGAGATCGGTAAGAGTTGAAGCAGTTATGGAGACTGTCACTGCGTGTTGTGTTTCACGTGACCAGAGGTTTAACTTGGTGCTGCATTCAAGTGCTTTTAAGAAGCTGGGATTTTTAATCTTCTTTGGATTTGAGCAAGATTGACCGCTCGTGCTGATTGGTGAACAGAGGCCATAGAGAAAACGACACATTTTAGGCACAATGTAAACATACATAGATAATATATAAAGGTAATACTGAAAGAACAAGAATAATATATAACATAAGATACAAATAAGAATTTTCACAAGTCTGACCGAAATATTTTTATATAACATATTTTTATTTGTGACATTTAAACTGAAATATGTGCACCCATTCTGAAATAATATAGGAAAAGTATAAAAGAAATATTTTGGCAATTAAAGTTGTCAATTTTTTTGAAAGCTTTAAATGAGCCTTTTCATTGAAATAAAATAATTTCATTTTAGAAAAAAAAACCCCCTGATATTTAATTTGAGTATTCAGAGAAGAAAAATCCCAAATATGTTGAAACAACTGGTTTAGTAACCTTAACAATTCCTTTAAAATAAGTTAGGGAAACTTTATAAAATTTCTCACAAGTTAGTTTTTGTTTGTGTCTTCAATCTAGAAATCCACAATCCAGAATTATCTGTGGCAGATTTGGAGTCAATGTATTGTTTTCAGCTGCAGTTTGTTTCCGACTGAAAGTTTCGCTGTGGTCCAGGTAGAATTTTGGTTTGAATCAGAACGAGAATGTATCAGATAGGACAATGATTAGGATAATGGCTGAGGCCATCCAACCTCAAATACCTGGAGGTCATCACCAAGTAATATATAACACATGGAAAACTTCAAATTTGATTATTGTTATTCAGTACTATTTGTAGCTGGTTATTAAGAATAGTTTAAATAATGCTTTAATTTAATTAAAAACCTAATTTACTAACAGGTTCTGGATAGGTGTGTTTCTAACATTGCTGCAAGAAAGCTTTTCTGTCAAAACCAACAGTGCCACCTTGTGGTCAGTCCGTGGATTTTTTTTAGACCTCTGTTGGATTAAATATTCAAATGTACTTTGCGGAATGTAGGAGCCTTTATGCATACATTAATGCATTCTATTGCAGTGTTTTACCATTTGAACTCCTGCAGTGGTGCGTGCCGTTCAGGCTCTAGCAGGACTGGTTGTTGGGAAATCTTTGCAAGACATTGTGAGCAACTTTCGGGACTTTTACCGGCTGCTGACGAGTGACGGCCAGATGAGATGGGTAAGTTGGGATGGATCTGAAACACACAAAGGCTTTTAGATTTTGAATGTGGTTGCTGTGCGAAATTCGCTTTCAGATTTCATAGAGGATTAATGCTGCAACCAAGGAGATTTTGGTGCAGCTTTATCATGAAACAGTTTACTTATTTCTCAGTTTATTGACTCCAGTCAAAAAGCAAAACTTTATGTTCATAATTATGTTCAATATAATAAAGCACACATCTTTTGGTTATACAGACTTTTTTTCCTTTTCATACTTTAAAGAAAAGATCTAATAATAAATGCAGCTAATGTTATATATGCTTGTATTTATTTTTATCATTTTTTGAATCTTTTTATTCTGGACAAAATTGAAGAAACAAACAAATACAACAGAGCTGGAACTCATGAATTCAGGTTTTTCTTTATTCACATCTGTTGTAGAACCTAAACAACACCCTATTAGAGATCAAATATAAAGTATTGCTTTCATTAAAGCATCTGCAATACCTTATCTTGGCTGGTGTAGCTGGGTCCAGAGAAAGGAGTGATCCACTTGGCCACCGCTGCCGTTCTCAATGCTGTTTGGGACCTGTGGGCTCGGCTGGAGGGCAAGGTGGGACCTTCATATCAGGCTCTCATGATAACATTCACAGTTTGTCAGCGAGGCTCGAGATTCACAACCTACTGTCGCTATTTCCCTGTAGCCTCTGTGGAAGCTGCTGGTCGACATGGTGAGTGTGAGATAAATCAGATTTGTGTCCAGGATGCGATCACCGGGGACAGATATGTTGTCGTGTGTCGATTCAGGATCCGAAGCAGGTCGTCTCCTGCATTGACTTCAGATACATCACCGATGTCCTGACAGAGGAGGAAGCTCTTGGTGAGACACGTTAGAGGACTACTTGGCCTTTCGGTCAGGGCTTTTCGTCCACTCGTATACATGAATCTGCATTGATTTGGGGGTTTTAAAGACAAAATACAATATTTGGATTCACAAGTTTGAATTTGCTCTAGACTGTCTCTTATTCAAACAGGTTCAAAATTATACATAAAAGCTAAAGAATATAAACATATGTCCCTTAATATCTGGCTAAATGTCCCATAGAAAGCTGCAGAGAGACTTCTTTACCACAAAGAAGCCTCCAGTGCAATCCTGTTGGATGTTTGACTACATTACTAAATTTATATATATTTTTTATTGATTGGTTCCCCTGTTCAGACCTTGCCTTAAAACCTATGCCACATATCTTCAGTGTAGTTAGGGTTTGAACTTTCCAGAATAGTAATGTTAACCTGCTTTATCTGCTCAAAAGTCCATTTTTGATGTCTGTTTGGCACAATGTCTTGCTGGAGCACCTAACTGTGTTCAATTTTCAACCAGTTAGCTGCAGATTTGGGGTGAAATTGAATAAACTGTCCTTGATTTTCATTATTTTACTCACTTGCTGCAATTCCACTTGGACGTCTGGCAGAAAGACAACAAAGCGTGCACCTTGGTGGTTGCTGGATTTCTTTCCCTCTCAGGGTGATCGTTTGGGTCAGACGGTTGATGATGTCAGCACATCGTCAACTGCATGGTCCCGTAGGACTGCGGTCCTAAACATGCATCAAAATTAAAGTAGAGATGGACAAATCGGATAAAATGAATTCCCTTGACTTCCAAAAAGCCTCCTGTGTTCATCACTTTAAATTAACACTTGTGCAGCCCTCTTGTTCTTTTTTTAAGTTGTTGTTTTATGCTGTAAAATTAGTCCAACCTAAAAAAAAATGGTTCAAATGTGTCATTATATCTGTTAATGAGATGCGGTAAACTCTTCATTGTTTTTCTTAATGTGACTAGTCGACTTTATTTGCTCCCTTCTGCTTTTTCAGGCATACTTGTGAATGCAAAGGAGGGAAAGCAGCAGAGAGGTGAGCAAACAGAAGAGCCATTCATTTCACCCCTAAATTGGATTTCGCTTGAAAAACCTCTTTTGGCTCTAAGTCGAGCACTTTTTGTTAACTTAAATATCCTCGCTGAGGTCTGTTGTGGGTAATACTCTTTAACTGCAATGACTTTTCTCACCTGCCAGAGGACCTTATGATGAGCCAGGGTTATCCTGCCTATGCCACCTCCTGTGCGTGGCTGGGATACTCAGACCACCAGCTCAAACAGGTGGACTCCACAACAACCTGCTGCGTCTCCACACATTGGAGTGTCTTGTTGTTTTGTTTTTTTTTGTTTTAACAATGTTGTTTCTCCAGCTTTGCGCGGATGCTCTTCAAAACGGTTGGACCCGCTTTAAGGTGAAAGTTGGCGCTGACCTAAAGGACGACATACGGAGGTGTCGTCTCATCAGGCAAATGATTGGGCCTAGTAACACATTGGTAAGTTTTTGGGGGTCTTTTCCCCACTTTTAACCATGCAGTGAAGTGTTTTTGTTGAATTACGAAATATGTTCGTGTTAGATGATTGATGCCAACCAGAGATGGGACGTAGCCGAGGCCATCAGCTGGGTGACCAGACTGGCGGAGGTCAAACCTCTGTGGATCGAGGAGCCCACTTCTCCGGATGACATCCTGGGTCATGCTGCTATTTCTAAGGTGAGAGAAATGTTCATAAATATGTATTTAACAGCACGTTGAACCAGATAGTGGTTTTCTGTGTATTGTTTTTAGTTGTAGTTTGTTTCTCTAAGCTTATTTCATAACTTTTTTGTTGTTATTTTTACAAGAGTTTTTGACTTGCTTGTGGATTAGTTATATCTAGAATGCTTTGAAATGCAAAATCAGTGTAGGCCACGTACTTCTAGATAGGTTTAAATTTTTTTTAGCTAAATAAAGGCTTGCACATTTCGACATATCACTAAACCTTGATAAATTATATTAAAGATCGTTTAAAAAATGAATAAATATGAACAAATGTGATATGAATTAATAATTTTATTAAATGTAAGAATTTACAAAAAACATTATGAAAACCTAGGTCAGAACTTTAACATGATTTTTTTTTCTTTTTTTTTTCGTCTTTGATCATAAATGAATAATCTCTTTTCTCAGGCTTTGGCTCCTCTTGGGATTGGAGTGGCTTCAGGCGAGCAGGTTGGAGTTCAAGCGTTTTCTACGCACTTAAAATAAGGCTAAACAACTAGATTTGCTCCTCAGTAACGATTTTGGTTTTTATTCTGCAGTGTCACAACAGGGTGATGTTCAAGCAGTTCCTGCAGGCTTCGGCGCTGCAGTTTGTTCAAATAGACAGCTGCCGGTTGGGCAGCGTCAATGAAAACCTGGCTGTGCTGCTGATGGCCCACAAGTTCAAAGGTAAAAAGCAGGACAACTTGTCTTCAGTCACGCATCATTCAGAGACCCATGCTCTGGAATAATGTAGTCAGCTTATTTGTATGGCCTCACTTCACAATAAACCGTTTCAGGGTACTTTGCGACACAAACACACCCAACAAACTCGTTAGTAACTCGCATACAGTGAAATTATTTTCACTGCAGCCCAGTTATATTTGGATTAAAACACACACAATCCAGTTCAGTTAGAATTCATATACAATGCAGTCTAGTTCAGTTGACTCATTCAATTCCAATTAGCAAATCTCAAGTAGCAATTTGACGAGGCTCATTTGTCAGATTAAAAGATTGAAAGTCATTTTTGCACATTGACAGGTATTAAACATGCTTTAAACATGTTTATTAAACATGCACCTTTTTCAAAAGACTACATTTCTGCAGAAGCATATTACAGTCAAAGACACTAATCATTCTTGTTTTGTACAAACTGATAATTATGCTGTATAAACATGACCATTGCGTCCAGATGGTTTCCTTTCGGTGCTGAATAATGTTGCAATGTTACTGAATATCAAAGTTGAGACTATCAATTGTCTGTTTCATCACGTATCAAGTACAAAGTGTAAACATTAAACCCTGCTCCAGTGTCTTTATATCAGTGGATCCATCATGTTTTTAAATAACATTGTGTAACCGTTTGTTTTTTTCAGTGCCTGTGTGTCCTCATGCTGGAGGAGTCGGTCTGTGTGAACTGGTTCAGCACCTCATCCTGTTTGATTACATCTGCGTGTCGGCGGATCTCAGCGGCCGGTGAGAGGCGTTTTAATTACCGACTGCCACGAATGCCGGTAGCGTCTGAACAACCCTTCGGTGCCTTTGCAGAATGTGTGAATATGTCGACCATCTCCACGAACACTTCACCAGTCCTGTGGTGATACAAAACGCCCACTACCTGACCCCGAAGGTAAAGAAATCCCAACAACACTCGTCGTTTCATCTTTGACCGAAAGATGATAGGGTTTTAAGTGATGGACCAAGACAAAGATCTACAAATTTGAAAATTGGAAAGAAAAAATGTGGCAAGGTTTACAAAATATTTTACAAGTAAAAAAACTGCCATATAATTGTAGTCGGCCCCCTTTAATCTAAAAACAATGCAACCAAATGCCTTCTCAGTTCACCTCACAGCATATAGTAAATCTAAATCTAATTAATCTGTCCAGTCGGACTGAACTGGAGCCATTTTGCTAAGAATGGTTAAACATTTCTGTCAGGCAGTGGCACGGCCAGACCTGCAGCAAAAGGTGGTTCTACAAAGCACCGACTCAGGGTGGCTGAACACCAAGACGCAACTCTTTCATTGTTTTCTGGTCTTGTCCATCACTCAAAATAGATTTAGGCTGGTAGCTGTAAATTGACAAATGTGTGGAAAGGTTTAGAGGCGTGAATAATACTTTTACAAGGCACTGAATCTGTGTGGTGCTTGTTGGTTTTAGGATCCCGGCTATTCCTGTGAGATGTTGGAGTCATCAGTGAAGAGACATGAGTACCCGGAAGGAGACGTTTGGAAACTACAACTCAACAAATAAGGACTTTATTGTCAACATTTCACTATTAAATACTCACTGTAAAATCATTTACTTCAAATCAGCAGAGCGTTGTCAAACGCAAAGAATTTGGAGGGTTCTTGTGATTTGTTGTTTCGAATCAGGTTGATCATAAAGTTTTTTTTTTTTTACAGAATTAGATAATTTATCAGTTATAATACAGGAAAGAAAAAAAGATAGTCAAGAACCAACAAACAGTAGAAAACATCTTCTGGAGCAAAAGAACAATTTTCCCCCTAAATTAGGCAAAACAGCCTGGTGGGAACCACAGTCTTAAGTTTAAAAGGCACACACGGCCAATTTCAGGTCTCACACGGCCATCTGCATCTTTATGGTGGGGTGTGGGTTGTAGCCGCAGATCTCAAAGTCCTCTGCCTGGAAGTCATTAATGCTTTCCACTTGCCTCTTGATTTTTAGTGTTGGAAAAGGGCGAATCTCCCTCTGGAGCTGCACATTTGAACAGATCACATGAAAAAGAAATCAAACGCAGCAAAAGAAATGTTTGAGCTGAACCGATCGACCTAACCCACCTGCACTTTCAGAGGTTCGATGTGATTGAGGTAGACGTGAGCGTCTCCCAGAGTGTGGACAAAGTCACCGGGCTGCGAGAGACGAGATGCGAGATGAGACGTTTGGACAACACGTCTGCAGATTAAAACAAGAATCGAGAGGCTTGCGCGGCGCTCGCACCTTGAGTCCCGTAATGTGTGCAATCATGTAGGTGAGAAGTGCGTAGCTGGCGATGTTGAAAGGCACGCCCAGACCCATGTCGGCGGAGCGCTGGTACAGCTGACAAGACAGCTCCCCGTCGCAGACGTAGAACTGACAGAGGGCATGGCAGGGGGGCAGCGCCATGATGGGGAGGTCTGCAGACACCGAGGATGTTCAAATCAGAAAACAAATAACAGAAGGGAAAAAAAACCTGTAACCTCGACTTACCTTTGGGGTTCCAGGCGCACATGATGATCCGTCGGTCTTCCGGGTTTTTCTTGATGGTGTCGATGATGTTTTGTAGCTGGTCGACACCTTGTCCTGTGTAATCTGTTGAAAGCGCAGGGGGAATCAACACATTTAGATGAATGAAAATCAAACTGGATCCTGTAATTAAAGAAAGAACCCTTAGCAAATATACAGTAGTTCTTAAGAGGTTTACTGTAGCTTTTAAGGTTAATTCAAGGCATACAGTAGTAGTAGTAGTAGGTATTTTGAAAAAAGGGATACTATATTTTCATACAGTCCATGGACTTAATTAGTTATTTTCCATTTTTGTTTCATTTAAATAAACAAGTGTGTATTGGCTGACTTATGATAGGTATCTAATATAGCAAAAACTAGAGGGTGGGCCGGCTCAGCTCTCTGCAGTGAACCATAACAGCTGCAGGTCCTGTTTCTCGTAGACTACTTAAGTGATTTGATAACAAATTAAATTAAATATATTATTAAAGTTAAATAGTTAAAGTGAGAAAAATGTATTTTCATTTTAAAAAAAGACCATCATATGATATGCTTTAGTGGACTTTATGGGTCAAACATTAATTAAACATCCCACTGAAGTTATTCTAATAGCTTTGCAACAGTGCAGTACCTGTGTGCATGTCCTTGTACTCTGCACCAAAGTGCCTCCATTGGAAACCATACACAGGTCCCAGATCCCCCTCCTCCCTCTCTGTGAAGCCCAGGTTGTCCAGGAAGTCACGGGACCCGTTGGCATCCCAGATCTTCACTCCTTTCTCTGACAGCTCCTTGGCATTTGTTGATCCCTGCGTCGTACAAAACAAATGCAACAGCCTCGTTAGCCCTGGTGAAACATAGAAAAATGAAGAATCAAGAGGGGGTTTCCCCATCGTCGTCACCTTAATAAACCACAACAACTCCTCCAGGATGCCTTTCCAGAAAACTCTCTTAGTTGTCAATAATGGGAACTGGTCTGCAAAGAAAACAAAAGTGAAACAGATTAACTGCTAATAATGCTCAAATATGCATGCTTTTTATATCACAATTCTAAGATTTTTTTTTTTTGCAATTCATACCTCTGATTGACCTAAGGGAGCTCTAG
This sequence comes from Poecilia formosa, assembly GCF_000485575.1. Lineage (NCBI taxonomy): Eukaryota > Metazoa > Chordata > Actinopteri > Cyprinodontiformes > Poeciliidae > Poecilia > Poecilia formosa. Next base: position 2,420,527 of record NW_006800010.1, on the reverse strand, counting down.
TGTTTTGAAAAAATAAATCTTCACACACCTATGACTTTTTCTGACTTTATTCCATCATAAACAAAATATTGTGTGGTGGTGTTTTTTTTTTTTTTTCAACCCTAGCCAGCCTAGCCAAAGTGCAGGTCTGGTCTTTGACTAGGCCACATTAAAAGCCACATTTAGGTAGGGCACAGCTCTGTCATTCCAAGTCTGTAACAGCCTCGCCTTGGTTATCTTCTCATGAACTCTAATTTTCTCACCTTTTTGGAAAACTAAACTAAAGCCGCCAATGTCCTAATCCCTTTTTGTTCTAAATCTTAGATCTTAGTAACTCTAAATATTGTCTCTTACCATCTCTGCACCTGTACTGCATTTTCATTCATCCATTCCTTACACGACTGTGTTTGGACACACATATAGGCTAAAGCTGGTCTGTACCTCGTAGGTTGTATCGGACTTGAGCTCCGAACAAAGACAGGACTCCTGTCCCGGTTCGGTCTCCCTTCCTGCAGCCGTGCTCCATGATGTGCTCCGCCAGACTCAAATATCCGCGTTCATCACACAGAAAGCCGAACTTCTTCTCCTCTTTCTCCACTGCAGGCTTCTCGTCCGTCCGAGAGGCGGCATCTCTCCGCACCCCCTCGGTGTGCATTTCAGAGGTTGCAGGCATTTTAACAGATAAAAGTCGAGGTTGCTTCGGTTAACGGAGCAGAGTCCGAGCCTCTTGAGTTAATCAAGACAGTCACGAACCCGCGTGTTTGTTTGTATTCCCCGGGCAAAATTTCCCGGGCAATACAGGGCTTCCTATTGGCCCGACAACAGGAAGCCCTGTAGAAGGGGAGGAGCCACGGGGGGGAAGGTGGGGCTCCCTCCCCTGAGACCTTACCTGTTTTGGCCGAATGAGAAAAGGCAATTTCCGTTACCTCCCACATCTCTCCCGCCACCCATGACCTTTATGCAAAAATAAATAAATAAATAAATAAAAAAGAAAGAAAGAAAATCCTCACTGGAGAAAACAAACTTTTGCTATGTTTTAGTATTTTTTTTTGCCCAATAAAATATTACGAATATATTATTGCAGAATAACATTTCACATATAGTTAACAGGTTATCTACACTGCATTAGCGTGGCACTGTAAAAACAAATAAAAAACAGAAGTTGCATGATGCTTATTGTGTAAAATGGTGGCACCCCAGTTCTGGAATGCTACTAATCACTATGCTCCATACAACCCCAATACGGATAGATTTTATTTTTATTTTATTTTTTTAACTTGCATAAAAGTTGATGACTCAAGGTGTGATTCTTCTATTTCTTTATTTTCATCATGTCATTGCTGAGGATCATGCTGATGAAAAGTTTGGCCCGTTAAGAAGGAATAATAGTAATCAGTGCATCAGATAGTATACTGTAAAGCAATTCAAACTCTATCAATGAAAAGCCAAGAAGCTGAAAAGCTTTCCCAATTTGTTTTAGTGACATAAACTTCAAATTAGACAAGATGAGTGGACTGAGCATTTTTTTTCCCATCTTCAGAGGAATTTGTTCCGAAATGGGTGGTCAGTTCGTTCCTGTAATTAAAAAAATAAAAAAAATAAACACATTTTGGATTTCTGTTCAATGTGACTGAGATACAAAAATCAATTTTAGCATTAAAGTATCTAAAATTCTAAGAGTTTTTATAATCGCAGTGTTTTAACTTTGATTTCAGGGTGTTCTAAGGTGACACACAGTGCATCATGGGAATTAAGAAGAACATTTACCCCTTATTTGCTGCTTATAGAGTGTCAGAGCATGGTGAGCAATATATTCCATGAAAGCAGGATCCTCTACCATCAGATCTGCTGGGACCGATACAGTTAGAGGAGCTGAATCCAATATGGACACAACCACGCTGCTGTCAGCTCTGGGGCTGTTAGTCCTCAGTTGTTGCTGTTGCTGCAGATTCACCTGAAGAATAATCAGAGCACACCTGCATCATCTCACTATTTAAATAAGAACAACTTATTTAAGATTTCTGTTAATAAAGAGACTATGTATTATTATTTTTGAAACTGTTTTATTGCAAAAAAAAAAAAAATCAGATGCTGAATATTCACTCATTATAAGTGGCAAATCTCTCCAGAATTGATGTTGCGGTCCAACAAGAGAGAATGAAAAGCAATACTTTGCTTTGTAAGTTGTTCTCCAGACGTACTGCGATCACCCTGAAGATGCTGCTCTGAGCCCCAGAGACATTGGCCACCCGGCTGATCCAGCCATACTCGTCCCTGGTGTCCCCAAGCCACCTCTGTGTGCCCGCTGCGTGTCTGCGGACGAGCTGCAGCCTGTCGTCATACTGGAGACGAGAGACGTTCAGCAGGGTATGCATCTCTTCCATCTCAGAGTGCAGCTGCTGCAGTCGGGGACACTCTGTGAGCAGAAACATTAATGGAAGGATCAAATCGAGGTAAAAAAAACAACAACAAACTTTATTATGAAATCCTATAATGTTTAAAACATCACTGGGAACTTTTCAGTCCATCTTATTTATACCATTGCGGGCTATTCGGTCTGGGTTGCGTATGTTCTCTTGTGAAACAGGACTGAGGTTGTGCTGTTATCATTAAAACTTTACAGCGCCCACAGATGTTGTGCAAAACGATAATTGTATCGATAAAAACACAATTCAAACAATATTATAAAAATTGTATAAAGTTTTTAGCTAACTTATTTAAGTCTTTTTTGCACCTCAGTACCCCAGCAGCATCATGGAACCTCAACTGTACTTCGATGTTCTTATTTTTTTTATTTTTACTTTTGCGCAAATTTTTACCATTTATGTATGAACTCACTGAAATAAAAGCCTAACATAGAACCAACTCACAGGAAGCACAACGAGAAGAAGACAATTTTTATTTTACTTTTCTCTTAATATTTTTCTTGTTAAACATCTTGGAAAACCATTTGTCCTTTCTTTTCACTTCATGCTCTACCTTCTGTTAACCCACCACTTAAAATCTGAATATAATATGTTTATTGCAACATGATAAAATGTGTGGGGGAAAAAAAGGTCAGGGGGCAGCTGCATGTGCCTCTATGTCAGAAAGTTAACATAACTCTTTTTTATCATGGTTCTTGTTCTATCTACAGTGAAAGAAAGCAGTTCAATTTTAGTTAGTTTAGTTAAATCAATTTATTAAGCAAACAAAGGGCTAGGAAACAGCACTTCATTTACCTCTTATCAGATTGTTTCCGCAGGTCTCACACAAGCTTTGGAGCTGCCAACACTCTGATGCCTGTCTGCGGAGCGTTCGGCACAGATACCCATTTGGATGCTGTCCAAAAGAAGAAAGCGATTCTGCATCTTTGGACATTAATAAGGAATTTGTCATTTTTGCTGGCATAAAACAGATAAAGACATAATGCATCAGGACGTGTCAGATACCTCTGTTTGAGTGATGAAAATATTCATCAGCTTCTTGAATCTCTTCGAAGACATCCTCCACCGTGGAGCTCAATTCCTCCAGCACATCTTTCCCAAACTCAAATGCTGAGTAAAAGACGCGGTCCAAACCCCAACTTCTTAAAAATCCACCATCAGATTCATCCGGCGATGCAGAGGTAGACCCCGACTGGAGCTCTGAGGTGAAGGCTTCGAGAAGGGAGGGTCCAAGCACGTGCTGCAAGCTCTTCATCAGACCGATGCTGTGGTTGTACAAGTCACTCATGTCTGACAGCAGCTGAGTGAACGCAGCATCAGCCTGCAGAAGCTCCACGTCTGTTTCGTCCTCTTTAATCTGGCTCTCAGCTGAACCAGATTTAACCTTATCTGAATTCAGCTCTGTGGCCTCAAGCTGGGAGGCCGTTTTCCTAAAAAATTCCTCAACCTGAAAACAAAGAGGGATTTTTCAGGTCAGCACCTGTTATGCGTCATCATCACTTTCTGCCAGACTTTTTTAAGCGTGAAGTCAAACCTTAAAAACAAAGGACGCGTAGCCACGGCGACATGTAGAGGTAAAGAAGGCCTTACAAGAATCCTCCAGACAAGGCCGACAATCCCCAAAGAAAGACTTAGTTAAATCTTGACACTGCCGCTCGGCCTCCTCGAGTTTCTGCTCCGTTTCCCTGGCCAGCTGCATGGCCCCCTGAAACAACCCCCAACAGACACCGCTTAATAAGCCAGAAGTTTGGCATGCAGCCAAGCCTGTTCTTCTAAAAAGAACAGAAAACACATAAATCTGTAGACGGTTCATTTATCCTACACAAGCTGTGTTCCCACATTCACGATTCTCTGACTGCTTTGTGGTTTCTCTGTGGCTCTGCTGTTTAGGAGGCAGAGAACAATAATTTGCTTTGAGAAGAAGCAAAAAGACAAGCATGACACTGCAGCGCTTTTTCTCTGTCAAAGCTTTCAAGATACAAATTGTAATTTTTATCATGAGTGTGTCAGAAGTCTGTGGAGGAGGATAAGGGACACTAAAAAAATGAGAGGATTCCAACTTTAATCTCAGAATTAAAACTTAAATCTCAGCATTATAACTTTTTTTTTTTCAGAACTTTAAACCTGACTTCTTCCGTGTTCCAATACAGGAAGGTGAAACTGACGTCTAGCCTTCCCGTTAGCTGCTGAAGGCAACAGGCTGACTTGTCTCTTCAATGTTTACTCTCTGTGACTGATTACTAATTTTGTGAAATAACTAAAACTGCAAAAGTACTGAATGGTAAGTAAGGAAAATGACCTGCACCTGGTAAAGTCCAACTTTCTATTGTAACAGTCTGGATGAACAGACAACATGCCAAAATACAGATTTCCTTTAAACGGCTGCTAAGACATGTTGTGCTTGCTCTTGTTTCCATTTTAGACACGTTGCTGAAATAGAAAATAGATTAAATAGACTACTTTAAGTCTTCTTCCTATAGCAATAATTTTCTCACTGCATGATGCATTCAATGATCATTAAAAATAATTGATTCTTTAGTTTCCAACCTGTTATCAGAGGCTGGTACTTTCATCCACTAAAATGCAAAACTGTTATTAAATGACAAAAAAAATAAATAAATAAATCACACCCTTTTCTTGTCTCCACTGTGCTTCACTTCCTCCATCAGGCGTTTGTGCTTCTCTTCTTCTTTCTCCATTTTTTCTTTTACTTGCTTCACTCTGAGTAGAGATTCCTTTATCTGCTCGTTCACATACTTCTCGCCGGCTGCAGACAGATCTACACAAATCAGAGAAGCAATCAAGTTGTCCTTGATTTCCCCCCCCCACCCCCTTTTTCACAGTCAAATTATTTACTGTAATGGGAGACCTTACTTGTCAGGCTGTCTTCACTCAGTGAAGGAGAATTAGCAGAACACAGGAAAATTTTAGTGATGCACAGGATTTGAACTAGAAGCCTCCTCATCCTGTTTTAAAACAACCAAAAAAAAATTGTAGAATTTCACTTATTTTTTGTTGGATAAAGCAGAGGTTTCTTATGTACATTGTAAATCTGGGAACTTTGAAAGACATTTAACTCAAAATATATGTGGAAAGTGTGGATTCTTTTATATTTCAAAACTGCAGAATTTCTGAAAAGGTGGCCACAAGGTGGCGCCATTTCTCAAACCTTTCCCTCAAAACATGAAACATTTGCAACACAGTAGGAATGGTAGGAATACATGCATTAAATGCAACTTGTGTGACCAATTATCTTACTTCATAAGTATTCTGGAAATATGCAACATTTCTGAGTGATGCAGGAAGAGAACATTCCAGACATTTAAGCTTTGATAAATGTCTGGAATGTTAGTGTTAGTGTCATTTAGACACTAACATAAAATGTCATAATGCAAAAGTTCAAATGACTTCTTTTGCTAGAAAATAAAAAAAAAATTCTGTTTCTTTTGGAGAACCTGTATATTATTAGCTGCTGCTTTTAATGCTTTACTTATTTGTTAATTTAAGTTCTATGCAACACAGAGGGAGAAACAGAGTAGACCAGAGTTTTACCTTGATGAATAAACCAGACTCAGAGTGAAAGCTGCAGGTCCTCTCGGATGGGTGAAAGTGGAAGAGTCTGCCTCCTGTATTCTATTTTTGTGGAGCTACTCAGCAGCACAGATCCTCTTAATGTATTTGTGCTATGTGTGGAGCATACCCAGAGATCAACGTAATACCGGCATTAACACACATTAATGCGAGGCTCAGTTGTTTACATGTCTGTCTCTTGCACATACCTGCCTGGAACAGACTGCAGGACCTTCCTCAGGTTAAACTTTACACTCTAATCTCCAACAGGCTGACGGTAAGCCTCGACCTCCTGCAGAGACCCAGCACCTACTTCCTTTGTCTCAGACAGTGGCTAAGCTTCTACTTTAGAGGCCACCACATGTGCAGGACAAGAGGAGCGTGTTACTGGGAGACAAGGAAACAACTTATTTAATGTCCAGCATAAAACATGTCTATTGCATACTCACGTTCATCAGTTGGCTTGTATTTTTCTAACTCTCTTTAGCATGCTCCCAGATCCTGGACACTCTGGGAAAGCATCATGAGTATCTGTCTCTGACAGAGAGTTAGATCTAGTCCTGGACGTTTAGTTAGATTTGTGGGCGTCTTCTTTCTCTTCTCTGAGGGATACAGATAGAGTCACAGAAACCATTTTTATTAACTAAGTTAGTGGTTGACTTTTTTGTACCGATCTTCGCACTCTTCAGTACGAAGATCGGTACTGAAGAGTGTACCGATCTTCAGATCGGCATCAGTAAGCGACAGTCCCCACATTGAAATGTTTTTCCAAATGGAATGTGTGTCCATGGAATAATTCTGAAGTCCTGCAAAGTCCTACAGAGCCTCCAGTCTTTGAACAAGATCATCTGTGTGGGACCAGCTCAAGCATCAACTCTGACCCAGTGCCAGTGTGAACGATTTCAAAGACCGGGTACAACAGCTGTGGGCGGACTTGGCACAGATTTATGCAGAGTCGCTCTCTGGTTCAGTTTCTCTGATTCAAATTGCCTCTGTACTCAGGCTCAAGGGAGTCCCAGTCCATACTGGCATAAGACTTATCCATATGACCTAATAATCATTACAAGACCTTCAACGTGTGTGATTTCATTTCAGTTCCACCTACTCTGATTTATAGTTTTTTGTTGTTTTTTTGTCAGAAGGTGCACGAGAATTCAGATACAGATGGAGCCATGCAACCAGCCACAAAGGAAAGAAAATGCATTCTGATCTGTGCAACATTGTGCAGCCATAACATGAAAGCCACAAGCAATATATCACACACAACCTTCTCATGCTGCATAACTGAAATAGTTGGACTCATAACAGCTATAAAATTTTTTCTTGGAGTATGAACCGTTTTTTTTATCCCATGTGCAACCCAAAGATATTTAACTAGACTGAGTTTTAAGGAATCTGGAGTTAAATACTTTAGAAATCCTATTTGAAAGGTGCTTTTCTGCTTCCTGTCATTCAAGCCTGCAGCATCAATTTCCCTCTCCTTCCACCAGCTCAGAAATGTTAGTTGACATACTTTCTCTTCATAATATCCTCTCATGTAAGCTGCATGGTGAATGTGGAATTCCTCTGCCGTTTTGTAGCCTTGTTTTAATCCGAATCCGCTGCTGAAAAGCCTTGACCCAGCAAATGAGATCCGAGACCCTTGAGTGAAAGCCAGCAGAAGGAACCTGTAAGATATCTGACCCTGCATCTGCTTCTTATCATCTCAACACAATCTTTGAGCCCTAACACAAACCTGCTGCTGAAATTATAACTGACAGCGGGATAACAGTTTTGAAGCCTTTTGAAAAACAAGAAATTAGTGTATTTGTCCTTGAGAGGTTGGTCTGGAATCTGATATATGGCATACTTTGTAGTCTTTTGGAAAAGAAATAGAGAGAAATAGAATAAAGAATACAGTTCAGAAGAAATGAGAGCAAGGTTTTCTAAATCCTAAACTATAAATTAGCTAGTTTGAACTTTTGTCAACATGAATTATCATCAGTAAATATCAAGACAACAGCGTGCATTCTGTATTGCTTCCTGTTTGCCCCGCAGGGATGCAGCTGGGCATTCAACCTTTGATCATTGAGCTGCATCTGTAGGCCGGAGAGACTGCAGACGCAGGAAGTGTTGGAATTATCACAGCACCTGGAAGAATTAAAGGAAAGTGGTTTCTGGTGGACGCTCTATTTTATAACCTTGATGAGACAGGGATCATTTCGGTTGCTTTAGGGAGGCCATCTGTCTGTCACCGATAACGTTGTTCAATAAAATTCATTGCAGGGTTAAAAAAAAGAGAAATCATCTTTGTGTATTAAGAATAATTAAAATGTATTTATTTGTGCATGTGAATATATAACCAAAACAGTTTTGTGTGAATATGCAAAAATGTATTTATTAATTAATTTATTTATTTATTTATTTATTTTTGGTTGGACTTAGGTTTGAAATATTATATCACAACATATATTATGATAGGAATTGGGCTAAGCTTTCTGTTTTACATATTTTTGCAGGATTTTAGGTTTATAAAACACACACACACACACACGCACACACACACACACACACACACACACACACACACACACACACACACTTTTTATTACAAATATTCCACCAATTCAACATTGACAACATTGTTACTGACAAGATACAAAGACTTTTTAAAATTTATTTGTTCATTCATCTATTTAGAATAGGTATAACGGATAAGTATTATTAGGTTTCTGATCTATAAAGACATAAAGAATATTAGCAAACGTCAAAAAAAAAAGTTACAAAATGTGTAGGCTGCATTTAATACTTATTCTGGCTATTAACTAGTATTTGTGCCTTTTTAAACATGATGATGTAAAAACAGGAACTCGGCATAAAATGTCCTTGAAACACAGTAATGGGTACCAGGTTTTCTCCTGGGGGACATTCATGACGGCCATCCCCCCCGCAGTTAAACTCATCTCCGGATGGATTTTAGGCTGCAGTGCCGCTCGTTGGAGCCTCGTCTTCCAACAGGAGGAGACTGGACTGTAATGCAGAAGCAACAAGTCAAGTTCTAGAGAATACTGCGGAAAATACCGGAAACGGAAGAGCTGACAAAACAAAAGTTTCACAGAGGTTGGACATTTACTTTTTAAACTTACACGCAGACGGATACTTTTAACTAACTGGTGCTTTTGTCGTTGGACCCAAAAACATTAACGACACACATAACGCAAACACCGTAATTTGCATCTCTAGCAAAGTTTCCTCCAGAACTGAAGCTACTTTTTGTTACGCCCTCTAGTGGATGATCCCCAGTATGCTACACGCGGCCAGATGCAATTATTAATAATGGAAGCTGCGCATACGCTTTACGAAGCGTAATTATCCATCCATGACCCATCCATTATCTTTGCTCACTTTTCCTTGTAGTGTCCATTACCTCTATCCAGCGGTCTTTGGCCGAGGGGTGGGGTTCACCTGGACAAGCCGACAATCCACATGGACAGACACTTTCCTTATTTTAGTTTTAAAATAATAAAACTTTATTTATATAAATTGAACAAAAACAAAAACCACTAAACACGTTTGATTAATTCAGAATATAGACAGATGTATTAGAAATGGAATTTGATGTGTCTATATAATTGATCAATCTCATAAGAAATCTTTAGATAGCCTCCCAAAAGCAAACAGTTCAAATTTTAAAGTAAGGCTAAAAATGACAGGATATAATTCACCAATGCATTGGTTCTAAGAATGAAATACAATCTTCCTGACGTGGTCGCTAGACTGAGCTTTATTTTGAAACTAACAACAGCAAATGAAACTCTCGTCTAGGCCTTGATTTGGTTAACTTGCTTTCAGCGCAAGCTTCTCGGCTCCTCTCCGCGCAGCGCCGAAGGATAAGATCCTCAGATCATCAGTGCAGCTTCCGGAGCTCCTCTGAACCGCAGCGAGCGGAAAATCAAGAGACGATGGAATTTTAAATGCAGAGCTGGACATGAGCTCAGGCGTATAACTTCGCAGAGTGTTAAGGCAAAGAGGAAGGTGTTGCTCTGAGCGTGAAAAAGTTAACTCCTTTGCACTGGATGCGGAGATGCGCAGAAAGTGATTGAGATCCTCATCGCTTCTACAAACCTCAACGAGCAATTGAAACGCCATGAAAGGTACGAACCGTGGAGCGAAACAGTTTCATGCTTCCTTATCTCTATAATGTATTCGTAGTTTGAGTTTTTGTTTAAGCTGAAAATACGTTTGTCAAATGATAAATGTGATGTAGCTCTGTGGTAAAAAAACAAACAAACTTGTCAAATCTCAGATGATGTTGGAGACTTGTCAACATCAGGTCAATTAGCACAATTTGAGTTAAATAGAGACACGCCTGTGGTTGAACTTTAACATATTACGTCAAATACATTCCTATTTTTTTTAATGACATCATTGGAAATTTAAAATAAATAAGTGAAGATATCAGAAAGAGAATAGTGGAGTTGATAATCTAAGTTTGGGTCATTTTGGGTTCTATTTCACATGTTCAAACTATGCAAACTCTATTCACATAGAGAAAGAGTCAGGTTATGTGTCCAAGAAATGAGAGTGTCTCCGTATGAAATGTGGATATCAACCACCAAACCAAAGTCCACTCAGCAATGAACAATCCATTTATCTAAAAGCAAAGACCATAATTCCAGCAAACTATTCTGAGAATCTTGTGGAAGGATTAAATCCCTACAAAACAAACAAACAAACAAACAAACAAACAAACAAACAAACAAACAAACAAACATCTCTTTCAGTGTTTTGGTGTTCAGTAATATAAATAATTTTGGTATTCTTAAATGATCTAAAACAGGAAAAGTTTATTTAGTCTTACTTAAAATCAGACTCTGAGGGGGAAATGGAGATGTGTCTGGTTTCAACTGTATAATCATGCAGAACTGGCATGTACCAACTTACTTAATGAAACATAAATAATTGGACTAACCTACTAGCAATGTTAGTGCAAGCATTAGCAAAGTAGCAAAGCTAGCTCCTGCAGGAAATTAAGAAAAAAAAAAACATTCTATGGGATTGTTCATGGTTCATTTATTGATTATTAAATTCCTGATTTCCTAACTTTGCCCCAAGCCCCACTGGCTTTACCCTAAATGACTCTAGAGGTATGGCTGAAAGCCCTCCCCCCAAAAAACAATAGAGTGTTCATACACATTCATTTTGGTTTTCAAAAACCTTAAAAAGAGAAGTAGCGAGGATAATATTTTGAGATGGACAACAGTAAATCAAGTGCAGGTGCTGGTTTCTATCTGGGAAGATCCCAAGTCCATTCGAAAACCAAACGGCGTTTCTTATCCTTATCAATATAAGTTGATGAACATGAAAAGCCGTGACTGAAATTACTTTTTTTCAACAAACTGTGCAGTGAAATAGGATACTTTTTGCTCTTTTTTTTAAAATATGACAACACCAAGTACAAATTCTACTGTTGTAAAATTTTGGTCATTAAGTCTGTACTTGTAAAACAACCAACTAAATATCCTGTCTCCCAATTAGTCTGGTTTGCTTCAGCTAAACTTTCAGTGACTTTGTGGAAGCCTTGAGTGTCAAGGACCGCTATGCTGCACTTTTTATAGATTTGTAAAAAGTATTTAACGGCTTGTTCTTCTCAAGAGTCTGTATCGGAGTCAAAGGTTTTTGTGAATTGCATTGGGTGAAATTAATCAGATGGCTCTCCCCATTTCTAAGCTGATGACACAGTTATTTATTTACATACATATAAACTCTGTTGTCATGGAGTTTGACTGTCTAGTCTTCAAGTCGCATTCAATGTCATTACATCACATTTGTTCCACCTCAAAATGTTACTTAATGTCAATAAAACAAAGGGTTTGTTGATTTTAAGCGAAATGAAAATGATTGCTGCCTTTCCGGCTGTCATGTCAACACAAAATATCTTGTTTTTTTTTGTGTTTTGCTATATATTTAAATAGATTGAAAAAACTTCAAGACACATGCTAAACATGTGATTAACTTATTAAATAAAGTTTGAGAACTATTGCACCAGTCTCAACCAATGACAGCGGGAGACAGACAACAGCTCTCCTGCGACCCCTGCATGCATAAGCGGGTATAGGGAATTGATGAATGGAACTTTTATATCAAATTGTTAACAAATTAAACAAAAATCCAGAACAAACAGCCAAGATAAGATACAATTAGACCTCAACTCTTAGCCAATGTAAAAGACACTGATGTTAAGTGAATAGGAAGTGGATTGAATTTTATTTAGCACACAAATAGCTTTACACTAGAGCCAAATTCGCTGATTCCTACTCATAAATTCACCTTCAGTTGCCAATTTGGTATTAAAAGCATTACCCACTGGAAAACCTGTACACGGCAGAGGCAAGCTGGAATCAAACCCACAACTTTTGCCACAGAGATCCACTAGTGATTCAGTCTTTATCCGCGTCTCTTCATCTGATCTCACGCCTTCTGACCTCCTACATCGATTAGTTCTCCCCTCTCACTCCTATCTTTCTCCCCACAGCTCCATCTGCCTGTCATTACCCAAAATGCTCTCCGTGTTTTCGTCCCGGTTTTCATTGTAGTGTGGCACGGTGTAATTAGAGTTTACCGTCAACAAACCAGAGAAACCACAGCTTGTGGCGTTCCTGGGACCACTGAACCCCACACATGAACACAAACACAAAGACAAGAAATCTTCCTTGCATCCCCACAAAAATTATTTAATTTGAAGATAAAAATCTAACTATTTGGCTTCATGAACTTATCCATGTTTCTGTTTTTTTATGACAACAGCATTCGATTCATTTTTTGCTGTATTTTTTTCCCCATTATGTCCCCCAGACGACTTTGGAGACGAGGAGGAAGTACAGTCTTTTGGATACAAGAGGTTCGGTGAGTGGGAACTGATTTCTGTTTTAAGTGTGTCTTAAAATTGTAGTGGAGAGAAACGAGCACACTTGGACCTCTGATTATAAAACTTTTATGGCTTTTCAAAGAAGTTGCCCTCAGGAACAGATTCTAAGTGTGTGGGCTTAACTCTTTCGGATCTTAAACAGTTGCTTACATACTATTATCTTTATATTCAGAGACATGATGCAAAAATCGTCGTATGCCCGGACCTCACCAGATATCTGGCACGAATGCTGACGTTTACATCACCTGATTTGATCTCAAAATGCAGTGAGGTCCAGCTCACTGCAGGCGGAGTACATGTTGACAGGGCTAACCGGATCAGGAGGCTTAAGAGAGTCTCTCCTCTATCTGTCTTTTATCAACTTACTGACTCACTTGATCTCATTGACTCACATTAAAACCTCTGGGGTGAAAAATTGGTTGCACGTGCAAAATTTGTTATTGTGGGTATGCTTTTTTTTTTTTTTTTTTTTTTAGTTTTACAAATACCCTCTGGTGGTTGCTGAAGGTCATAGCAGTGTTATTACTTGAGAAGAAGAATTATTGTTCAAAGCTGAAACAAAAGGTGCTTCACAAACCTTTTGTTTAATGTATACATATTTAAGCAACAAGCTTATTGCAGTTTTTGTCCAATAAACTAGTTTGTTTTTCGCCTCAATTTTACAGGATATGTCACCTTTAGACTTGAAAAAACTTTAAAACGATTCATTAAAATGTATTTCAAGTACAATACTAGCAGGAGGACACTTGAGAGGCCTCCTGCTAACACTGATTATGATGCTAGGTCCTCCACAGAGACCATGTTAAGCAACGACCGACTCTG
>NW_006800010.1:2350242-2406597 GCF_000485575.1 Poecilia formosa | reverse complement strand
TAAAAAAAACATTTCCTCCACTTTTCTGACATATCGCTATTGTCGGTGATAGAGCACAAACCACCATCGCACTGTAATTCTGTTAATTCAACACAGGTTTGGAGACCTCCGTGTTTCTGTATCCAGGGTGTTACAGTTTAGCGTAACTCATTCAGACCAAGATTCAGACAAAGGTCCTCCACAGAGACCATGTTAAGCAACGACCGACTCTGCTCGACTCAGCACCGGAAAAGATGGATTTAAACCGTGTTGGAACGCAATCTCTTTCATCCCAGTCATCTGAGTAGAGGCATCCTGTTTGTCTTTCTCTCCGAGCGCGTGCGAGTCCTTTGACTCATTTTTTTCCCAACTCTGTTCAAGCAGAGCCAGAAAGTCGCCGAACTCTTTGCCGAGTGTCCTACGAGACGCAGGGCAGCTGTTTGGGTGAGCTGGCTCCAAGGTTCTGCCTCACCCCTCCGGAGGCTTTGTTGCACAACAACGCTGCATGCATGCAAACCATCACAAGCTTTCATTCTTCTGCTATTAGAGCTGTCGCGTCAGCTCTCCTGGGAAATCAAACAGTTAGCTCCTCTTGACATGCTTGGTCTTAATTCAGTGCAGCCTCAATACAGTCTGAGGGTGTTTAAAAATGATCAGACATGTCAAAACTGTGAGTGTTTGGAATCTGTCTCAAGTTTCTACAGTCAGGTCTCAGTTCTGAAAAACAGAACAATTCATCCTGACCATCTTATGTGGTGAATAACAAAAAAGAGTTCCTATTAATGTTCATATTCCCATACGGGACAGTTTGTGAATAACTCCAGAAGGTTTGTTTGGTAACCATGAAGGCAAACACTGGTCAGATTTGTCGCATAGATTAATTTCTTGCTTTTAAATCATCATGCAAGCATCAGAAGAAGGCCCAGTACACACTTTAGTCTTACAGAATGTCATGCAGGACTGTAGGTTAACCTCATGCCAAGGCTTCCACCTCGCCATGCCCACACTGGTCTGGCATCGCTCCCAGTAAGCTGTGATGGTCAATAGAGCCATCTGTGTGACTCTGGCTTTAACCAAAAGATAGTCCACATTCTCACCATCAATACATACAGCTGCACACTTAGACCTCTTGCATGCGAACTGGTCTGCTACTTACTTCCCACTGGGGATAAGCAGACACACACACGCACACGCACACACACACCCGCACGCACACATACACACACACACTCATTGAAAGCAATGAGATGTCTCTGAACCTCTCTTACTCACTCGTCATCCTGAAGGCATTTGAACATTCTCTATAAGTACACAAATACATGCATGTGCCTCTTCAGCTCACTGGAGACACACAGTTTGATATATAAGCTGATCAAGTTCATCTGGTTATTCTATTGTCCGCCCTGCCAAGGTAAAGTCAGGCATGACTTGTTTCCATGCTACTCGAGGTTGAAAGATTTTTTTTATTTTTTATTTTTTTTTGTGAGGGTCTGTTACTTAAAGGCCAATTAGGTAAAAACAAATTTAGTTGAGCTTTGGCTGAACTCTTCCTACCCAATTAGGGGTTGGTTTAGTCATTGGCCAATATACTGGTACTGGTCAACCCTTATGTGGTTCACTTTCAGCAGTAATACCACTAAATTAACCAGGTATCCAAAAAGAGGAAGTAATGTCACTGTGCACATTTTATTTCATAAAACGTTTGGTTTTCTAGCTTGTTCTCCTCTGTTAATGTAGCTAATGTTTTTCACCTGTGTTACCTGTGATCAGTTATTCTCCTCACCTGTTTCCTGTAGTAATCAAGTTCGAGTTATGTCCTTTGTTTCAGGATTCCTACACGTCTCACTTGGTGTTTCCCATGTACTGTCAGATCGTGCCTCTGAACACAGAAATAAATCTGCAAAATGCCTTGCTGCCGTTCGCCTTTTGGCTCACCTTTATTTCCTGCAACGCTAACCGTGACACACTGGTCTGTTTTTACTTGGATCATATTCACCTTTAGCTCCTTTATTACAGTTTTTGAGATTTTTTGGTGCATTTCTTATATCAGTCTAAACACATGGCGCTACTATGATGTGCACAAATGACTGAGAGTTGCTGAGGATGAACTAAAAGTTATGAGAGCTTTAGTACTGATCAGAGAAATGCACCAAAGAGCCAACAAACACTGTTAGCTGTAGTCATTCCTTGGAGGTGGTCAAAGTCAACACAATTTATAAAGCACACATTCAAAACAATGCTGAATCAAAGTGCTCTAGAGGCAAGATAGAAAGATATTAGCAAGGTGTCACAATGAAACATGAAGAAACCTATTAAAAATGTAATGAATAGTAATGACTAAAAGCACAGAGCTAAAAAAAGACTTATGAGGACAAACTGAAAAGATAGGACAGAAATCAGCTCTAACCTAAACCTCTAACACCAACTATCCTAGGATTTGATGATTTGAAGGCTGCAAAAAAAAGCACCAAAATGGCAGAATTGCTAGAGTCCTGTGTATTCTTATGTATTTATGCCAAGCACCACTTGCATCTCAGGTCAAGCACCACCCTGAGTTTTCCCTGCTGTTGCCTGTATTTGCAGTGCAGCATCTCTGGTACAACATCAGCACTTGACACTGAAGTTTACTAGTTTTTACAACTTAATTTGCTTTTAGAGTTCAGTTAAACCGATGAGCATCCACACCTATTAAGTGGAATGAGAATGGCTTTCCATTCTCATTCCACCTATTGAGTGGAAAGAGAATGTTTTGTATTCAGGGCACTATAGTGAATTTAAAGTCTTACAAGTTTAACCTGATAAGGGTCAAGATGAATAAAAACAAATTAAAGTAAGCCCAATATAAACAATAAATTCCAAGATGGCCGATGGAGTTATAGACCGATGCTCTTACTTTAGAGGGTAACTAGAAACGAGAGTTCTGGATGTGCGTTGATGTCGGAGGTCTCACTCACAGCGCTGTCTCTTGTTCCCACACATGTGGATTTGGGAAAGCTGGACTCAGGAGGGTTGCGGCTGGCGCAGGACCCCGAATGCACTGTATCTATTTCCTGCACTTGTTATGGTTTCTCCAGCAAGGCTCTGGAACATTCCTGCAGTCGTGCTCGGTATTGGAAGGGTGTCTGTGCCTTGAGCCAGCTGTGTCAGCACAGGCCGGCTCGGATCAGTCCTGGGGGTCTTTGTGGTTGAGGGAGGACCCCCTGCTTCACACCGACACCTCACCCACCACCTCATCCCTCCTGGTTGATGGGGATTTAGACATGCTTATGTTAACATGAGCACTTGTAATGCCCTGACACTTTTAATGCAGGCTGCAATATTAGGATTTCATGCTCTTTTGTGTGGTTCCTGCTGTATTCTCGTGTTCTTCTTCCTTTGGCAGCTTGTGAGCACTTAATACATCTGTGAGGTGTAAAATTCCCTTTTTCACTGCCTGCCATGCCACAATTTCTTCCACTGGCTTTGAGAACTCAAAGTCAGCATGTCTCAGCAAAGACATTAATCATGTGTGTGGATGATCCTAATTTTCTTCGATTACTTCTCTTTCTCTTCATGCAGTTCACGCGTATTTTCTTAAACTGTCATAATCTCTTCTTATTACTTTAAGTTACTTACTACAATAATGACGTTTGGTATCTAAAATGAATATGTGTCTAATATATTTGCTCTAATTTGGTCCCGCTGCTTTTGACATGGCAAGAATCATTAAAAACAAGTTTACGGGTAACACACTGGCCTTAAATTATCATTTTATGTGGCCAAGAGCTTTGTGGCCGAGTTGCCGTCCTTCTCAGTCAATTCCATTTTGTTATAATACCACTGGTATTAATAACAAGAAAAATTTAATGACTGGCCTTTTTGCAGAGGTGGCACGCAAACTAGAATTCACTAAGCAACCAAGATGGGTCAGTTTTATTGGCCATATGCCGTATATTTATACAGAGAAACTATTTTAGTTATTTTTAAGAATTTTGGTGCTTACAAATAACTAAAACAAGTGCATCACTAGCACAAGTACCTGATGATTTGCTATTTGCACACATTGCTTATTGTGTACCTCTACACATCTAAGATAAACAGTATCGTTTGCTTCATTTCCTTTGTTAAAGACGTATAAGTTAATGTGACATGAGGATGGTGAGGGCAAATATATGTCGTCACTGTCTTTTATGAGACAGAGCAAAAACAAATGTAAGCAGATGGTACCAATTTATTTTCCCGCAGAAACACCCAAGTGCACTGAATTAGTGTGAGTTGAAATAAATAAAGTCAGACGACCAACATTGTGTTCGCATCTCAATTTCACTGTTTTATTTTTGCTGGACAGTAAAGCGACAGACTTGTAGATAAACAGTAGGATGATGTCTGGAAAAAGGAGGAAGGATTTCTTCAAATCTACTTTTTGGGAGTACCTCACATGTCCCAGGATAGAGAGAGACGTATCTCATAGATTTAAGATGAGTAAGGGGTTCTGGCACCATGGTATTTTATCCCAGGAGAAAGTACAGGAAAGTGAGAGGTGGGAAAAAAAAAAAAAAAAAAAAAAAGAAAAGGCAGCTGGTTGAAAACACGGAACAGGGAGTAGTTGGATGGGCTTGGAGGAGTATGAGGTACTGCTGTAAAGAGATAAGTGAATTAGATGATAAAGCAAAGCTTGAATGTTTCCAGATACAAGTGTTTATTTGAATCACACTTCCCAGACAGCATGTTACCTAAGTGCTTTCTACGGGAAAGAAAAACAAAGAGAGTTGATGGTAACCACAGGTCTGTTAGTGGAACAGCCCAGTGAAGATGCAGTTCAACACAGAAACACTGACTCAGGACTACGATGGGAAAAAACAAAATAAGGCAAAGAGAACCCAAAGGTTAATGACAGCGATATTTTCTTCCAGGAAAGAGATACAGCTAAACAATGAACTACTGTGTAAATCTACTCAAAGTAAAGCAGTGAGGAGGCACTGCTTTACAGTATTGACAGGAGTCAGCTGAGTTGGTTTGTGCATCAGGTCAAGATTAATCCTTGTTAACAACCTTTGTATGTCTTTTGCGACGTGGGGCTGGTAGAGAACTTGTTGAAGGGACTTTATTCAACCCGCCCGGCCAGAGAACTCCCTAATATCCCAACAAAGTGAGACAGAGTGTGTTTCTGGCCTTTCCAACTCTGCAGCTCCAGATGACAAAACGTATGACCTGAATAATGTAATGACAGGCTGGAGAAAGCCTCTCAAGTGGGATCTGAAACACCTCAGTTGAGTTGTTCGTTTTATGGTTTGTTATGTAACTTTGATGTATCATTAAACTTCTAAAAACGGCTTCGACTGCATGGCGAGGGAACAGTGGTGGCGTTAGCATCTTTTTGAGCTCCAAGAGGTCCCATAAACCTTTCTGTCCTTTAACTCCCTTTATGTCTCTCTCATTGGTGTCGCTTCATTAGGCTACATAAAACATCGCAGCAAAACTCCAGGTGCTACATATAAAGAGGAGGCGTTGATGGGTGATGTGCTTGCCAGATGAACGCATGTGCTATTAATTAGCTGCTGTTTTCGACGTAGCCTGTGATCCCCGAGCGTCAGCCGCTATTCTGACTCTCCATTAAGAGTGAAGGAAAGCAGCAAAGTCTGTGTGCTCCTCCTCTAGAATAATCTGGGTGTCCGTGATGTGACCCACATTACGGATGTCAGGGGAAAGTTTCAGGAGTTCACCAATGCCTCCATAAAGTGTCTTTCAAACTCTTGGGCTCGACTCTTTGAATGAGTAATTAAATAACGACGAAGGTTCGCCAAGACACCTGTGTTTCTGTAACTCCTGCAGTTGGAATGCTTACACTTTGCTTTGGCAAGTTGCAGTTCTCTGGTCTGCAAGAAACACGCTTGTACCTTAGCCCTTACGCCGGCGTTCCCTGGAGGGTGTGTGTTTCTACATGCATGTGTGAGTTACGCTCAAGAAAAACACACGGCATCACTCTTTTGTTGAACCAACTGGTACTTTTCCGTGCTCACAAACACCCCCGGCTGCAGAACACACAGGCGCACTTTTACAATGAGTTTGGGGATTCTAATTTTTCCCTCTTTTAGTGTAGGCAATAAAAACAAAACAAAAAAAACAAAAAAAAACTCAAAATCTGGTACTCACGCTCCAAGATGTTAATGAAAGGAGGAGAAAAAAGCAACTGAGGGCTGCCAAAATCAACCCACTGCTTCCTGGTTTGCAGAAAGGGAGTTGAAGCGGAGAGGAGCAACGTTCGACTCCAGAACCCTGTCAGTTGTATAATGGTTATCACATTTTCCATGTGTGCATGAGCCTGCAGACAGATGGAATTCACTATGTTTCATTTTCTGGTGCCATTCCGCAGTTCTTATCACACAGATATGTTTAATAACAATGAATAAAAACATCCTACAATCTACAGTACATCTCTGTTATATCGCAGATTCCATACCTGGTACTGTTCAGTATAATTTGATGTAAAAGCATCTCCAAACATTCTGTTTTTAAAAGGTCTGTGTCTTGCAATTCATCTGTTCAACATTTCCAAGTTTCCAAATCCGGTAGTTTGGTTTTGTTTGTGGAGAAACATCAGCTGATGTGCACATTAACAGGACTTTAGACTCTGACCTAATTTACTCTGAAAGCCATGAAAGAATTTGCTGGGACACTCTAGAATCCTTTGGATGAGTTTCATGTGTTTGCTGTGTGAGTGAACATGCATTTTTGTATATTTTGAACACGCAACTTGATTTATATGTAAGGTCTCTAAACTGTTTGTCCAATTTAGTCCTATGTTTTGTTGCAGTATGTAGGTCTAGCCTTTATTTAATCACAGTTTCACAACCTTTACACAATTAGTTGTTACTTTCACTGTACCGGGGTGAAAAACTACAGTATGCTCTTGCAGCCATGTCCTGCCTTTTAAGATAAAAAAAAAAAAACAGCTGCCTCATTTAAGTGATATGTTCTCACATATTCCCCATTTTTAATAGAGGCTAAAAAAATGTGTGTTTTGTCATATTTATGTAGTAGAAAAACAGAATGTCATTAAAAAATAATCCTTTATCAATCTAAGTTAAAACAGGACTTTATAAAATGACTCAACTGTCTTGTTTAGAGGTTATGTGTGTGTTTGTGTATATGTGTACATTAAGAGCTTCTCTGAGAAGACAGCTGAACAAATTTGCATAAATCATCTTGTTGATGCTGTATGGCTCTTATTATAACATTCACCACACATGTAAACCCAATTCAAGACATATTCCCCATTTTAGCAGATTGAACCAGGAATCAAAAGGAGAAACATGAAAGGGTTACACCAAGTGCCTAATTCAGTTTTGGACATTTTTTGGTTAAATAGAAATAAATCAGCAGAAAAAATGTCATAAATAAATGTGCAATCTTCAGGACTGCAGTGACATTTTGGCTTTAATATTTGTCTCTCTTGAGGTATGAATGGAATTGCATTTTACTTTAACGTCCTGCCAAGATTTCCTCGCTGAGACTGATGAATTTATTTCAGCCATGAGTCTGACTCCTTTCTTCAAGGATTTATGTCCTAGACTCTGCTACTGAGTTGATCCTGAGATTCTTTTTATTCTGAAAATATTCCTGAAATTGCATCTCTCCTAAATCAAAAAAAGTTTGCCGCTGATTTCTGTACTAAACTTACGGCAGCGTGAGTATTGTTAGCGACAGTGGCAGCAGATGCGTTTTGTCTCCAACCGATGGCTGAAAAACTCAGATTTTAAACGTCCGATCTTGATACAGGTTTGTCCTCTGGCACTTCTTAATAACTCTAAACAAACTGTGATGTAGAGTAATTCAATCCCCTTGTCTGGAGTTGATTATTGCTATCAGTGTGTGTGTGTGTGTGTGTGTGTGTGTGTGCGTGTGTGTGTGTGAGTGTGTGATTCACAAACCAGATGTCAGGCAGTTCCTCTTGCCTTGAGAGGGTTCATGTTGACTGCGAGGAAGTGGAGGAGCGTGCCGCCCTCACGTCTGGAGTGTGGCTGTCTGAACGGACGCTTCTTCCAGCAGCAGGACGGTTTGTTGTCTTTCACACCGACTTGCCACACACTAGCATCAGACCACAGAAGAAGTCGGAGGGCCCACCCAGTAAAAAAAATCAAAAAAACACCGTGTTGCATTAAAAGGTTCTGTTTCAATTGATCAGCTTTTTTTTTTTTTTTTCTGTATTTTGACTTGTTGATTTTGGAGGTTCAACAGCATTTGGAATATGTGCATAATTGGGTAAATTAACATTCTGCATGTGGGTTTGAAAAATGTTTGCGTCCTAAAATGAATTTTTGTGGCGAGCACTTCATACATGATTGTAGTTATGTTCTTTCCGTTCTGAGGTTTCCTCTTTGAGAAAGGAGTGTACAGGACTGTCTTTAATGGAAAAAAAAAATAACCATCACTTTCTGATACTTTATATTTGTGTTGTCATGCTGTAGAGTGCCTCACAAGAGGATTCATAGTCCTTCAACTTTTAAGATTTTGTCATATTGTCATGATCAAATCAAAGAGATTGTTACCATTAAACTTATAGCTTCAGCTACGCAGAGCACAGTTCATCACTTGTACAATTATCTTTCTATTAGGTGTCTTCCGATGGTAATTGGACTGGATTTTATATGGAGGTATTCAAATAAAGGGGGCTGAACATCACTCTTCAGCTTCTTATTTGTAAAATGTTTTGATAACCATACAACCTGCCGCATCTCCTTCACAATTGAGTGTGTGCTGATCTATCACGTTATAAGACACCGTAGAGTTTTTGTCTGAAAATATATTTTTAAAACTCAGTTGGGCTTCAGCACCCAGACCACAGTCTTATCCGTATTTTACTGCTGCTGTTGGATGATATTACACAAAACCCTAAAATCACAGAGCGGTTTCTTCCACCGTGACCATGATGTTATATAGCCACTGCCCACAAATGACAGCAGAGGTAAAAAGTCAAGAACGCTGGATTGCATAGAGAAGTCTGTCCATGAAGACTTTATTTGTCCAGGTGGCAGGGTTTGTGGTGGATAGGGCTGATGTGGTGACAAGTTTTTTTTTTTCTACAGTTTGTTAGACCACTACGTTCTTGGCATGTTTTCCAGAGATACACACAGCTCCTTCAGCTGTTCAAGGTTTTAATGTGGCAACATCTCATCAGAACAGTTTAGTGTGTTTTAGTGCTTTTGAAATGTCAGAGGCTGCTTTGGGATTACAGAGGAAGACATTCTCTCTTTTTATGGTGTTTTTTTTTATTTATTTATTTTAGATATTGTCAAATTGGGCTCTCAAAGTGGATTTTGAAGTTTATAATTTTGTAACTGATTTTATCCATCTGCATAAATGTATATCTAAAAGAGCCATCACGACCTGAGGCCATAGACTTTGTGTTCATCCCGATTCAACGTGACTAATTAACTCTAATTAGAGGCACATGGCCAGCGTTGTCGTCACCTACCAGTTTAAAAATACTTCCAGGTCTCTGGAAGTATTTTGGCTCAGTAGTGTTACTTCTCCTGTTTTTAGCTTTTGTTTAGCGTCTTCCGTCTCCATTTTGTGACTTGTAGGAGGAGTCAAATGCAAATCTTTTAGGTTATGTGATTGCATTAGTTGTGCAGTGCGCTGTGTTTGTTACAGTCTAAGTTTTTCATCTTACTTTTGTTGCTCCTTGTTAGTAAGTAGATTAACACAACTTTATAAAATTTATTTTGCACGTTCTCATTTATTTTCTTTGTGCTATTTGTATTGCAGGTTTTTTTATAAAAACCATTAAGCATATGATTTTAGTCCGGATTGGGCTCAGACAATAGATTTAAACTCGAATTTGCATAATAGTGTCCATGAAAAATCTGATTCTTAGAACTGGCTTTTTTTTTTTTACTGCTTACTATTATTGCACCATAAGCAACAGTTTCTCAGTTTTCTTTCCCACCTTACAACTTTAGTATTTTCATAAAAGTTATAGATTGAAATAAGACCGGTGTCATAGTGAAGTATTTCCAGCTGTTTTTGTTTTTTGTGCCTCTGTGGTTATGACTAAATTGCTAAGAATGGTCAGTAATTAAAACATGCCCTTCAAAATATCCTCACCATTCTGGTGACCTATTTGTTACTTTTAGAATTACAAACTGTTCTCATAAAGCATTTTATTACGTTGAAAGCAAAGGACAACAACTTAAAAAAAAAAGAATTTAAAAAACATATTCATATAGTCAGTTGTCATTTTAAGAGATTGTCCTTTATAAAAAAAGCTCAAGTTGAATTATACCCCAAGTGCCATTCTGGGGCTTATTATTCCAGCTGCTCATCAGAGGGAGGACGTCACTGTATTTATTTTATTCCTGGTTTTCTCCGATTTGTGACATTTAGCTGTTTGTTTTCCTTTGAACTGCTTTCCAGCGCTCCATCTGCACCGGGGGTCTGTGTAGTGGGTTCTTCATTTTGACTGGCACTTGAGGCGAACAGCAGGAGGTCGGATAGAACGAGCCAGAATTTGTGTTTTGTGCTTTTGTGGGTTTAAAGCTATGGCAAACAATTAAAGATTTACAGTTTGTGTTGTTTTGTGATTTTAGACATATAACGAAGAGTGTGACATTAGTGATTTAAGCAAAGATTTCATTTTTTTTGTGGTAGTTTTAAAATGACCTTTGAATTGTGTTTTGAATTCTAGATCAAAATATTTCCTGCTTTCCTGGAATCAGTTCTGACTAACTTTTCTCCTTGCTGACGGCGTTGTTTTCCCTTTAAAGTCGAGTGTGGGCAGACTATCGAGTTCTGGATGCTAATGTGATGGTAATTAAGCAGTGGGCCACACACACAAAACCAAAGGACATCACACACACACACACACACATGCACACTCAAGGACTAGAACTTTTGGAGCGCTTAAGCTCCGATGTTTTGCTTTGAAACCAAAACCCAAGTCACTCTGTGGGCCCCAAATCTCAAAGCTGAGTAAGACCATTCCCACTGCCCACTGCTTTGTTGATAAAATTTTTTGGAAAGATGAACTGTTTGTTTAACTGCAGCAAGCGCCGAGTTTCACAGTCGAGTGGGGGAACTTGGAGTTCGTGGGAGGTGAGTGGACAAAGCAACGCAGGAACGTTTCTGGATGCTGCTGCAGCCTTGAGGAAACAGCATCTGAAAACTATTTGTCGGAGACTTCTTTACCTTTCATATCAATTATGTAGTAGTGGGACATGTTTGGGTTACACAACCTCCTGAAAATTGAATGGGAGTAATTTTGCAATAAAGTTGTTTTTGGATTATTCTTACATCTATTTGAGATATCAAACTCCAAGCCTCAGTGTTGACTTTGGCTTTACAGAGAATTTTGCCATCTTTTAGCTTGTTGTTCTGGATCGACAGCCGTGAAATCTGTTCTCATCGGTTCAACTTCAGCAGCTTTTCGCAGCCGGAGCCAAAAAGCTGTGATACGTCTGCTGTGCACCAACCTTAGTAACAACCGTAGAGAACTGACTTTATCCCACAGGATCTCCTGTAATGCTGCTTCATGTTGCTTTTGTTCAGCTTTATAATAACAGGGTAATCACTGATGTTTGCTTTTTTTACCGAATAATTATTAAACGAGGTAGTTCAGTTGAACTGCGTTGATCTGTTGTGGTCATTTATCTATGGTGGTTCTTGTACAAGCAACAAAGGGTTAATAAATCTCAATAAATATATTAAAGAATCACTGTTCCGTTCTGGACTTGACCTTTTTAAACTAGAGATAGTAAATAGGGCCCAGGTTCCTTACAATAAGTGAAATGTTCCTTTACTTTGGCAAAGATTTTGAAACAATAAATCAGATGCCGACTTCAGCGTCATTAGAAGAGGAAAGTTTATGGCAACATTGGGCTTACTAATAATTTATGTTCTGTGGGTTGCAGACTGTACCTTGTATCCAGAATGCCACAGCACATACAATTAAAGTTTCTTGAAAGAAAGCGAGGCCTTTAGTTTAACACCTAATGGACCTTTTTCCAGGATCCCGTGATACTTTGCATCTTGGCAACTTCTTGTAATGGTATTTTTACATGCAAACAGGCGAGACAGGTAAAAGCATGTGAGAACATCATGTTTCACAACTTAAACTGGATGATATTGTTGCATCACTTCCTTCATATTTCAAGAACTGAATAGTGAAAAGCCTTAGAAATGGACTTCAACTACGTATACCAGCTTATTTGTCTGACTTGCCAACTTTATTGTTATGAGAACTGAAGTACAATATAATTTATTTAGTTTTGATTTAGCACTGTCCATTCTTTTTGATCACTGTTAGCACATTAATGGTCAATTTTTAAGGGAAAATATTCTGTGGCGAGCAAGAATGTGATTAGATAGGGAATGATTAGGGCATCATGCACAAAAGGGTTATCACTGATCATGAAAGAATGTAACTATGTTACTTGCTATTTTGTTAAAACTCAAATTTGTCAAGAAGCTTCTGTTGGTAATTTATTGAAACTATCCAGGAATACTAAGTTCTACATCTGGGGTTTGTGCCATTGAGCGTATTTTCTCAGGATTTATTTCATTCTGGCCAATAAATGACCTGTGAGCGATGGCCATGAGTTTCAGAACTGTTTTGTGGACATAAAGAATCATAAAACAGCATTGAATAAGTTGGATATGAAACTGAAAATCTAATATAAACTTTAGCACCATTCTTCAGTAGTGGTGCAAATGTCTATGTTTTTATCCAGGGCCTATGCTGTACACAACAAAGTTGGGGAACCAACTCAGTTTTGAAATGATATGTAAATAATATATATATTTTTTTTATAAAAATACAAGTTTATTTGCAACTTGCATGGTAATCATCTTATTGGTAAGCTAAGATACGACTTTATCATATGCCTTTTTAGCTACAATCTCACATTGCACTCCTCCCATGTAACACTTCACACTTCCCCACATTACAAGTCTCAGTATCTTGTAATGTGGGGAACAAAATGGAGCTTTAAATTTGCACACTTTTGTTGAAGGGCTTGTAAACTCTGTGATAGTTACAAGTAGTGGATCTAACTGTAATCACCTCAGTCTAAGTGCTGAGTTTTAATAAAATATGAAAAATGAGACTTCAGTTAGGCAAAAACAAAAGCAATCCAGACTGTCTGGGAGATAAATGAAAGGATTAAGTAACTAGGTTAGTTCTGGTGGCCTTTTATGGTGGATTAAGTAACTAGGTTAGTTCTGGTGGCCTTTTAGAATATGTTTTGACATATTCACATGTGCATCTTTTAGCTAAAGTCATAACTTACAGAGGTGCTTGAAGGATAAATGTGATCTCATTTTACTAAGATTCAGTTACAAAAATTGGACGCTACACACCTACTCGCCAATTTGGCTCTGTGTACATATGTTGGCAGCTCAGACTCAGCAGATTAACACCATCCCCATGCTCCATTACATAATTCCCACTTTGACAAAGCCAATGTGTTTAGAGCCTGGACTTCTGAGAGATTGTAAAATAATATAAGCTTGATTTAAAAAAAAAAAAACATTTTCGCAGTGGGTCTGATGTTGGAGGCACATTGGGAGATCTCCTGTCAGCGAAGTCCCACGTTTTTCTTGATCTTTCCATTTTTGTACGGTTGGTCTGTCTTGTGGCTTTGTGCTGGAGAGATTCTTGGCTAATTCTTTTGACAGAAGTGAATGGATTTCACAGTTTGTCCATCATCCGTTTCTCTGTCCAGCTCTTACGTCTTTCTTTGCTTTCCTCCTCTAGTTTATAGCTTTTCTCCCAGTCCATCCTGCTTGTAGCTAAACTTGGCTCTCTCATCTTTACATCTCCTACTTTTCCCTCCTTTATTGACAGGCTTTGGGCTTCATGTCTGACTGTCTCGTGTGATGAAGGCGTATGTTTTCCATCACATGCAATACAAGAGACCGAGCCTGAACCAGACCACACAAGACGCCGGGATGGTGTTAGTTCCTAGCAAAGCGCCAAAGCTTTCTGATGAACTCAGAGAGGGACCCAGAACTTTGGCCACAACTCTCTGCCCTTCCTCTGGTTACATCACTTTCCAGGTACAACCTCGAAGTGAGCGCAGTAGGCATGTAGAAGGACATAATGTATTCTCCAGGCTGCTAAACAGTTATTAGGGGGGAAGCATCCCGAGAGCCAGGACCTCCACTGCGAGAGAAAAATGTATTACCAGCAGACGTTTTTAGCATGGATGCACAACATTTCCATTTGCTGCCTCCATTAGAGCAAAACACTCACAGGAACTCATAGGCGTTTTGCCTCAAGATATAAAACTACTTTTTTTTCTCTCTCCTCTTCATTACTGCTACAACAAAATCCTCCTCAGAGTAAATATTCTCATTGAGTGCCTAATTTGACACTCAAGCCAGAACCTCAGCGTTTTCTTTTTTTTTGTCAAAAACATGAACGGGGGCCCCCCACCTGATTTAGTGCAAAACCCTTTAACGTCCCACTGAGAAATTTGAGCAGCGGGTGACTCATTTACTGGGCCGTCATCTGCCTTCTGACTGTAAAACAACTTGGCCCAGATTACATTATGTCAGAGATCCTGTTAAACATCTTAGTAACGAAGGACAGATGGTTTGACATATTACAAGACTTTGGAAAATAACAACAGGAAACAAACACGCTGCGATTTGGCAGTGCTGTGCGCAAGATCTATGTATTACACAATTTTAGATGACTCATCACAAGATTAGATTTGTCAAAAGGATAAACATGTGTCTTTATTTTCCCTGGGAGTAGCGTGAACACAAATAGCTTAAGAATGAATAAGCAAGTAGACAATGGAGGTTTTTTTTTAAACAGGGTGGAAACTACATATTTTATGAGGGGAAAGATTCAAACTGGATTTTAAGGGATATCGCCAGGTGAATTTCTTACACTTGTGTAAGAAATCCAGCAGCAGAGCATTGATGTTCTGCTGCATCATGATGGTTGTCAGTGTGGTTCAACGGTTTCTACAAAATCCAGTCAGCTAAATGCTCATGCATGTTTTTTCATCGTGGGTTGTTCTGAGTGTGCTTCACATTTTCTATTGCTATTCAAATCTTAACTTTATATTAGTCTTAGATTTGATCTCTTATTCACTTCCCATGCAAATCGATGCTGTCTCTTATAAATATATATATGCACAAGTCTGGTTTTGAAAGCTCTTTAGAACTGCCTTTAAAATTACAGATGAATTCAAGAATGTAGCTGCACATTAGAAAAGAAGTGAGCAATTTGAGATGGGGTTTCTTTGCTTGATACAGACACCCTATGATGGATTTTTTTTTTATTCAAATATTTTTCTCTCTGACTGCCAAAGGCGGTGTTCTGCACATTTTCTGAAATTCCTGCAAAAACTCAACCATTCTACTGCTCCAGACTTTAAAGGACAAATATCTGTAGCATGGCTGCAGATGTTTGTGGGGTTGTTCTTGAATGCCTCAAATTTCAGGGTGACAGTTTTGGCCATACGGTGAACTCTTGGCCACAGTTGACTTTTCCAGCATTGAAATGATCCTCAACACACAACAGGACTGGATTTAAAACAGCTAAATCAGGTTAATGTTAAGATTGTTGAATTGCTCCTGATTTCACTTCTGTTCAAAATGCATGGACTCTGTTTTCCATTCAGTTCCTTGTTGGGAAACCAACTAATTTGGTAGGTTCTTCCGTTAGTGATCAGAAAAGTATCCCAATACTCAACCAGGATCATGCAGACAGCTGTTAAAGCTTAAATATATTTGTGGGATATGTGACCTAATCCAAATTTGTGTAGATGAGAGAGAATTAATAGTTAAATGGAAACATGTGTACCTAATTCTTGCTTTTAAAAGAATCACCCAACTAATGGCTCAGATTTGTCTTTAAAGTCCGAAATTTGTTATGCTATTAATCCCCATAATAAGTGGCACAAACTCATCGGCTCTAATCAGAAATTTAAACAGAAAGAGAAGGTGAAATGGAGCCGTGGAAATGTATAAACATCTTTCATTGTTTCTATTAAACCCCGCACAGAACCGGTGAAAACCAAAGACGAATTTTTCTTCTCTAGCGTAAATTTCCATATAACCGTACATCCATCACTTCTACATCCCTATGGTGTTGTTACCTCCTCTCCGGTCGTAAACTCTTCCTCCACTGCTGCAATTTGTGTTAAACTGCTGTTTCTCTTTGGTGCCAGGTGTAATTTTCTTACCAATCTCTTAGTAGATTTGCTCTCTGCTTTCTTGAAAGTGTTTAGCGAGGCTGAGGTCCAAATCACAGTTTCTGTGACCTAAGCATCACACGGCCTTGTGTTCACCATGGTTTCTATAGCGTTCCTGCCGCTGTTTACTGTAAATAAACACAGCCTTTAAATGTAAGAGGCTCATGTATCACTGTGACCTCACGGACTTTGTTTTGGCATTTCAGAGGCTTGGTGTCTGGGTAAGGCTTTTGTTTTAGGAAATTAGGCTGATGAATGACACGGACTTGGAGATGCATCGACATCACAAAAGGTGAACACTCTCAATCACACCAGCGCTGTGGTTTTTGCAGAAACAATGAGTGAATCTGAGCCAAAGAACATAGTGACAAAGTGAGGTTAGTAACATGTCAAAGCCAGCTCTCGCAGTGTCCTTGTTTCAGAAAATACCCTTTATTTCCAAAGCTTTGTTTTCTTTTGCTAGGGAGTAAAAGTGTGGCTGTCAGCCTGTGGCTTCACTTCCTTGGTTATTTTTCAAGTCGTTGCCCGTGTGACCTGACTTCATCTGCCTGTGCATCAGCTGATGGAAAAGCTAAAGCTGTGGTTTCTCTCTCAGCCTTTTTCAGAGTTTTCATTTTATGATAAGTTACTGGTGATTTGTCGTTTATAATCTATTTTTACCTTTTTCATATAAAGCAGTTATTCGTATAGCATCGTATGTGACCTCTAAGGTAAATAGAGTGCCTTGCAAAAGTTCCTCAAAGGTTTTCACATTGCAACCAAAGCATGCAGCGTATGTCTGGGGGGATTTTATGCGATAGATTAAAACACTGTTGTAATTGTGAAGTGGAAGAAAAAAAACACATGGTTTTCAATTTTCAAATTTCAAAATAAATCCTGAATCTGAAAAGTGTGGCTTAATGCATTCAATCTGTTTGAGTCAAAGTTGTTTGCATTCTCATTTTGGTACAGTTTGAACTGCAGGTCTTTGCATATAAACTCGTCACATAGTTTTAGAAAATAACTGAAGAACAGTCAAATTGGATCGATTTTTTTTTCTTTTTTTGTGAGAGCGCTAAAACGGTCCTCTAATCACATTTTCCCACCTGAGTTGGGGATCCCTGGAACTCCTCCAGAGCCAAAATAGACCTCTTGACAGTCATTTCAAATATTTAGTATTTCTACCTGAGAGATCATGAAGTTATTAACGTTGAATCAAAACAAGATGTCCCATCCAGAAATATATATGAAAAAACAACAACAAAAAAAACAAGTTTCTGTTTCCTGTATCTAGTAATGTGACCTTATCTCTGACTGATCAGCCACATGTTGCATGTATTTGACCACCATACCAAAAGTATCCAGCTTTTTACGGAGCATCTAAACGTCATTCATAACCTACAAAGTGTGTCTGCATCGGTTTGCCTCCGCAGATTTAACAAACACTTTCAGCTTGTTTACTCCGAAACAGCAGCTTTGGACAGAAGCGCCTTGATTTCTGTGAGGTGATGGACCGATATGCATGCTTCACTGTTGAGTGTGCATAAAAGAACTCCTCATATATGTCAGAGGGACATGAATGATTCCAAAACGGAGTCGTTTCATTGTGGCTGCATTCCCAGCATCCACTTTTCTGCTTGCAGTAAAGATTTCTGCTGAGTAACTCTCCCCACTCCCACATTTGTAGCAGATGTTTCTATAGTGGAGCCTAATGTTGATAAAAACCTTCCCTCGCTTTTATAAACTGTTTCTGACGTAATTGGCAAGGAATCTTAACATGCTGATTTGCAGTGGGGCAAAGTGGCCAAAAATGAAATCACTGTATTTCAGTCACTCCATTTTATTTTCTTTATTTTTTGTTTTTGTTTTTAATTTCAGTGTGGAGCAGCAAGATGGAAGGTTTTGTTCACAACATGAATGCAGAGAAAATATGCAAAGAGTAAGGAAGTACTGCCAAAAGAAATTGGGTAGATTGGTGGTATTTGAGTTAGCTATAGCAAATTGGAATATTGCATTTAACTTCACAAATCTGTTCCTGTCTTTGCTGTTTCTACTCGAACCAGTCAGACATCGGGTTTTTAAATGGTTTAAATCAGAGGTCAACAGACATGAGTGGCGAACACAGATATTCAATAATCAGGCAATCCTCTTGCCAGTTTTTAACACCTTACTCGTAAAGATGTGCCACTTGAACGCATCTAACTGAAATTGCTAGCTAGCTGTTACCAGTTTTATACAAGTCTGATTTCTGAGATTTTACTCCTGAGGGAAGTTTCTGTGAAGACTGAGATGATTGGAACTGTTTAAAGATGGAAAAAAATCCACATTTTTCTGGTGGATAGCTCAACTTTCTGGTTTGAACTTCTTTCAGCTTCTCAGAAATTTGTAACACGACTTTAAATGTACAGAAAATATTCTTTTACACTACCAGTCCAGCTTGTGTTTGCAAATAAGAACAAAATTAACAGAGTAAAACCCAACCAGTGGTTATAGCGGCAAATTAAATGTGCCTTTTTTCTGTCATGTTTGAGATTAGGATGCAGTCATAAACTGTAGAGTCTGAGGTTTAGCTCTCAAACTATTTTGCAGTTTGCCTGAGGAAACATGATCTTTAATTTTATTTATTTATTTATTTATTTTTACTTTGTTCGTTTTGAGCTTTTACAACGTTGAGTTTAGATTTAAATAATGTCGGAACCTGGTAAGGACCAGCTCTTAATAAATTACTTGACCCAAATTTGTATGTTGACTGTAAATCAATCTATCAACAGAAGAAAAAAAAAACATCAATGAATATAAAATCACCTATTTTGTTGGTGATATCATTTGTGGAATTTATGGTAAAAAAAAAAAAAAGAGCTGTCTCTGTGCCTCCCAGGTCCAACCCCCAACTTTTCACCAGAAACCTTCACTCCCCGTCCTGCGCTTAACTGACTCCTAACTCTCAGTGACCATTAGCAGTCCCTTTACACCTATAAGGACAAGTCGTGCTATTAACTTTGGCATCTAAAATCCCAGTGGGATCTAGCAAAAACCAATCAGTGCTGCGAGTGTAATCTATTGAAGCGCGGCCTCATCGCTCTCGAATAGACGTGCACGATGTATGATTCCTGCCGGCTCGACTGTTTTCAAACGTTGAGTGACTGATATCTTTATACTACACCTAAGAATCGTCAGGAAGTCCTACTCCAGGTGCATAAAAGCTACAACACCCCCCCTCAGCACTCACACACATACACACTTGCCCTCCCAACCTTTCCACTCACACAGACACACACTTCCTGAATTGAAAATGAAATGCAGCTGTGTTCCCGGCAGCACTGTGGATCTTGCCACTCGTCTGTTATGAAAAATATCCTCAAAGAGGAATATTCCACTGGTGCCCTCGTAAACCGGAGGACCTTGATTTGACTCTGATCCTGCGAGGAG
Source organism: Poecilia formosa (assembly GCF_000485575.1). Classification (NCBI taxonomy): domain Eukaryota; kingdom Metazoa; phylum Chordata; class Actinopteri; order Cyprinodontiformes; family Poeciliidae; genus Poecilia; species Poecilia formosa. The sequence goes on along the minus strand of NW_006800010.1, from coordinate 2,387,023 downwards.
GAGGAGGAGGAGGAGGAGGGGCCAGAGTTTGTGCTGAACAAAAGTACAATGAAGTTAAGGGGACTTTGCTGAGTGAATCGTGAGTTTGGGGAAACAAGCATGTTACTGAGTGTAAACAAGGCAGTGTCGGGGGGGAGAGGAGGGCGGGTGGCTGTTTTTGTGTCCCCTTCCCTTTCACCGCCCGTTCCCGGAGGGAACTGTTGCTCCCTTTAATGTAGACCCAAGGGCTGTTTATCCAGATGTGGAACTTCAAGCTCCCCTAGTGACCGTCAAACTCCAACAATATGTCCATGCTAAACGTTTTTTTTTTTTTTTTTTTTGCTCCAGTATGAAACACACTAAATCATGTGGTTTTCACTGTTCTCACCCAGGGATCCAGGAGGGCACCCAATGCACAAAGTGTAAGAATGAATGGGCACTGAAGACCTCCATAGCTCTGCTCTATGTGCTGTGCACACTCCTCACTATTGCTGTTGCTGTTCTTGGATACAAAGGTGAGATGAGTTTTCTCTTCTGACAGTTTTTCCTTTCATGCATATATCATATCATTTCATGCATATCATCAGCAAAATCAAAATGTGACCATGGAGTAAATAGTTAGCAAAAATCTGTGTAATCTATATTTTTTTTTTTTTCAAGAAAAACATTCTGAATAGAAACCTGAGGTTGCTTCCATGGACACTTTTGCATGTTTTCTATTTTGAGACTTTTCCGCAGAGGCTCTGTTCTTCCAGCTCACCAACGGGGAAGCTTAAATCACCGCGCACGAAAACTTTAAAAGGCTAGCACAATGACCTGTTTTGTATTAAGTCTTAGATGTGTCTAGATTTCCTGGGGGTGGTTTATGTAACCCTGTTTCCTTCCTAGCTGACTTATAAAATAAAACTGTTGTGATTCGAGATAGCAATGAAGAAACCAGTTGGTGACTTGCCCAGCTGCGAGCGTAAACTAGCCTAAAAGGCAGGAGGAGTACGGCAGGTCAAAACTTCAGCAAATGAAGTGAGACACAGAAACGCTTACATCTGTTACGGAGGTCTCCGGATTCCAGCTATACTTGAGGTCAAGCTGCGTCGAAACAAAGCAGCCGCACTGATACGCTTTGTGTGGGTCAGTGATGGAGAACAGAGAGAAGCACACATGTTAAGTGCATAGAGGGGTCTGCGTCTTGCTGACATAACCATCTGGAGGTTGGAGAGCATTTGAACTGTGGTTCCTTTGACAGAGCAGCGTTTCGTACGAGTAAAAACTCAATTCTAGTGGGTTTCTCCTGAAGTTGCACTCAGTTCACCCGATGCCCATCTGGCAACAATTAGACCTGCATGACAACATGCAGCGTAGAACAAGAAAGACCGACTTTGCTCAAAACGTAGGAGACTGTCGTCGTACAGGCAGTCAAGGCGCAGCGATAACCTCCAAAACATGTTAAGTTCATGCCGTTTACACCAATTGAAGTAATGAGGGTACATATGGGAATGTTTAGCACAACTGCAGCAGGGACATTACGGATTCAAACTTGGAAAAAGACTACAGAACTGATTTCTGAACTGGAAAAAACAGAATCGGGACGTTCAGCCCAACAAAGCCATTAAGAGGTTCTCCAGAGGTGTATGCTTGGGGAGTGTGATGGAAAAATACTGGGAGAAGGTTACGGGGTGGAGACAAATGAGCTGAATAAAAAAAAAAAAAAACAGAGGAAGAGGAAGGAAAGGCAGTCACTCAAAGCTGAAATTTAAAGGGCCTGCTCGCACAAATTACAAGAATTCAATTACTTCTTGAGGTTTGTAGCGCCAGAGATCGGCTTGGCTAAAGTGCGGAGGTCTGGGATTTTTTTTCATCTGCACAAAAATGCTGAAGGAGGGAAGCAAGTTTTTTTTTTTGTTTTTTTTTTAACAAATTCTACTGAAATTCTTAGAGACAGTACGACACATGAAAAGCAACATAGACAAACAGGAAATATGGTATTGTGAACAGATTTTCCCTTTTCTCACATTAACATTTAACCTTTAAATAAAAGAAAAACAATTTAAGCAAATCTACACCAATGTGAGAAAAGAATTTACCCCTTGCTGAATCATGAATAACTGTAAGATAAAAGATGTAAAGAAAGGAACACATCATGTCCTATAGAATGAAACAGAGGAGAAACAAAATTCAGTCTGCTAAAGGTTGCCAAGTCTCTTTAATAAAAATGCATTTGCATTGACCATAAAATGACAAAGTGGAGTTCTTGGACATCCTGCTCAGATGTTTTACAGGTTTTTCACCTTCAAAATCTCTCCAAATTGGCCAACTGTAACTGTAAAAATAGTCCCAATAACAGAATGACAACAGTATTGTAAATCCAAAACCCAGAAAACAGTGACGTTTCCTACTGTGGGGCTCAGTCCTTACAGTGATTGGAGTGTGATCAATAAGTGACCTCATTTTTACTGTAGGTGATATTTGATGAATCTGTTTGACAGCATGGGCAAACATTTCACACATAGACCTTAGCTTAGTAGGTACACAAATATAAACCAATCAGCCAGAAGAGCATGACTACAGGGCCTGCATAGCTGCACACAACCAGGGTGGGCTCAACGGTACGTTCGATTTCATATCACACACTTTTGAGAAAAGGAACGCAGAACTTACACTTAAGTTTCTCCTGGAGATTCATCAGTGTTAGAAGGTTGTATTTCCAGGAAAGGCGCGGTGAGTCGTGGTAATGGTACGTCCCCTTAAATGATTCCTGCGATTGTTATTTTTGTAACTCTAACAGATTTGAAGTCATAATTTGCAGTCGTGATTTACAGTGTATGAAGACGTGCTGAGACAGAACGGTCATGTCATACTTGGCCACCGCGAAGGCCGCTGGTGAGACAAAGAGCTGCTAACAGGAGGTCTCATTATAATCGTAAGCTCACTGAACACCAAAGGTCTTGGCTGCATGATGAGAAACCTAATATGTTCGACCTCTCGCATTTACAACGTAGTGGAAGAAAATCATTACATTTAAGGAAACAAAGTACATTATCTTCTAATTTAAAAGATTTTCTAGTGCCACAAAACCTTGAAAAATCAAACAAGAAAGTAGGAGATAAATGAATACTAATATGCCTTTACATTTTTCTGTGGCAGATGGGTGACTTTTAAAACACTTAGCTTTAATTCTTTATTTGAGCTTAGATGTCTCATCCCTGCAGCTGAAAAGCTACCTGAAGCCTCCAGTAAGAAAATATGTTGTTTTCAGTTCATTGCATCAGTGTTGATGGTCGAGGCGTTAACCTCCAGTTTATATTTTTAAATTCAAAGAAGGCAAATAGTTAAGTTCAAAGTACCAACGGTTTGCTCACTAAGAAAATTGCAGATTGCATTTTTCATTCATATTCAAAGAAAGCCTTATGAAATAATTGTGTGTTAAATAAAAGTTTGTCTTGTAAAAAAAAAACCTTCATCTGACTGGACCATTGCAAAACTTGATGTACGCTTGGACTCACTGTGATGTTTAAAGGAAATCATTTGCTTTCTAATGAAGGTATGGATTAAAACTGAATGGTATTGGGTACAATTCATAACCTCACCCATCTTTGCAAAAATCATAATTCCACCTGATGAAACGTAATCCCATGACTCTAAACTCTGCTCCTTAGTCTAGTCTATATACTGTATATGCAAAAGCTGTTTGTCAATCTCATCCTGTGCATGAAAAACAAAAGTTGCATCAACAAAACCAACATTTTAATCGGGGTGCGTGGACTGTTAGATGTGCTCCATTTAATTTGAACAGCAGCAATTTACAAGGCTCTGTTAATGCGCTCAGATTTATGATAAAACAATGGGGTGAAGATCAGCGCTTCATTTACCTTCAGGATTAAACTCAGGAAGTAGTATTCTCGGCTCATTTTGCGGCATTATTGTCAGTTGGACTGCAAACGAAACCTGTAGCTAAGCACGCAATCAGCATTATGCTATCCCAGCATCTTGTCTTTCTGGTAAAAGGCTTTTTGTACCTTACGTATTTCTTAGCTGCTGGGGTAAACAGTCTCCTGGTAGAAAAACCCATGCTGCTCCCAGTTGGAGGAAGTGTCCCCCTGGAGAGGCTGGTGGTAGAAGTGGGCTGCATCCCTGGAATCCCAGACGCATTCCAGAGGAAATGAACGCTGGTGTCGCCTGTGGGGGCGCAAAGAGCCTCCCCGCAACAGTGTCTGTCTCCAGTGGGTTGTCTTTGATCCGTCTGTTTACTGAAGAATTCCCTTCACCCCCCATTCCCCCCCCCCCACACACACACACACATACACACACCCTGATGTCAGTTCCTGTCCCCCAGTGCCCTGGCCTGTGTCCCTCCATGCAGCCTCACCTTGGTCCAACTCACTGACCACCCAGTATTTTCGCTGAGTCATTGTTTCTTCTTCTATTTGTCTTTTCCTGAACACATACATGTGTTGTGCAATTTCTAAATTCCTTTATTCACCTCTTGTCTTTTTTTTTTTTTGCTTAACGTAAGCAATGACTTTAATAAAGTCTATCTTTATTACATGCCTACAAGACATGCAGATGAATTCCTGTAGTATTAATAAGATATTTTCATCAGTTCCTCTCTGAGCTCTTTTATATGATGATGTCTGTAGCTGGAGGTCCTTCTGCCTTTTTGAAGTACGAGCTTGTTATAACACTAAACTTTGCGTTACCCCCTTTGTTTGCTTTGCAGTGGTGCAAAGAGTCGACAGTGTGTCTGAAGGTATTGCAAGCTATGGCGGAAAGATAATTGCGGTCGAGACAGATCTAAAAAAGCTTGGTACGTATTTACTAGTACGAAAAGAATACAAAAGTGAGACAGCGGAGAGATTTCTCCATTTCAATGTGCTGGTGGTCATTTTCAGATGACCAGACGGAAGAGAAGTCCGAGAACACCACCACGGAGATTCAGGCTTTCAAGAGCAACGTCTGGGCCCTGCAGAGGCAGCTGTCTGCGGTGCAGGAGCACGTCCACAGCGATCAGGTCAAGCTGAGTCAACTGCAGAGCATTGGCTCAGAGATTCAGAGCAGCCAGGGCACCATTCGGGGGCGTCTCGGCAGCAACACAGCCGCCCTGCGTTCGGTAAACGGCACGTTGCAGTCTTACGGCAACATCATCGAGAGCCTGCAGGAGGACACGGCCAGACTGCAGAGGGAGCTACAGCAGCAAGTGAAACTACAAAGTCAGGCGCTTCTCAGCATCAGCAACCTGAACCTCACTCAGGCCCAGCAGAGAGGCCTCATTGCAGCTCTGCAGCGGGTCGTCGATGAAACCAGCCAAGCAATTCACAAAATGCGCAACGACTATCAGAACCTGGAGCAGACGGCGCGTCAGACACACTCCGACGCCGAGTGGCTTCGTGGGAAAATGGAAAACCTGCAGGTCGTAGCGAGCAATGCCTCGACTCTGGCTAAAGCCAACAACGACAGCCTGGAAGACGTGGGGGCACAGCTCGCTTTTATGACCAGCCAGCTGCAGAACACCAGCAGGCTGGCTGAGGGTCATGACCAGACGCTCAGGGCGATCATGGACCGGCAGAGGGACTTCAGCAACCTCACGTCCGCAAAGTTCGACCGGGTAGAGATGCAGGTGGATGAGCTGGAGGAAACTATGGACCGCGTTACGGGCAACATGAGCCACACCACGCAACTTCTGGGAGCCATAAACTTGAACCTCAATGACTTGCGCAGCTGCTCTGAGACCATCGGCCGTCACTCAGACGTCCTGCAGAACCTTAATGACAGCGTGTCAGACGTCAGGATGGATGCATCCAGCCTGAGGTCACAACAGGAGGAGCTGGCAGCCCGCTTGGACAAGGAGGTCACCAGCCTCTCTATTGTCATGGAGGAAATGAAGCTGGTGGACACCAAGCACTCACAGCTGATAACAAACTTCACTATTTTACAGGGTGAGTAATCGGGTGAAGCCTTTCTTGAACTGCTTTTGAGAATTTTTCCTAACTTCAAATTACCTTTTACATTTGAAGGCCCGCCTGGTCCGAGAGGACCAAGAGGGGACAGAGGACCTCAAGGACCACCTGGTCAGATGGGAACCAAGGGAGAGAGGGGTGAAAAGGGACCTCCAGGAATCAGAGGATCTAGAGGAGAACAGGGTTCACCGGGACCACCAGGTCTCCCAGGGTTAAAGGGCCTCCCGGGTGTACCTGGAAGCCCTGGACCAAAAGGTTCTCGAGGGTCAGGAGGCAGAGCTGGACCTCCAGGAGCAAAAGGAGAACCAGGACAGGCTGGTCTTCCTGGAAGAGATGGCCAGACTGGTGTACCAGGACTGCAAGGACCACCAGGCATCCGCGGACCAATTGGACCAGCTGGGGAGCAAGGCCCCAGGGGTCTACCTGGACCAGTTGGGCCCCCAGGGCCTGTGGGACCACCAGGGCTACCAGGAATCCCCATTCAAAGTCCAGCAGTGCCTTTTCCACAGGAAGAGGCAGTTCCTCGTGCACTGATAGCCCCAGGTAAAACCTTTTCTCTTCTTTAAATGCTTCCAAACATTATCTTGTTCTTCAATGGCCGGCTTATGAAGATTAATGTGTAATTCACAGTATGTAAACGTTAAAGATGCAATGAAGTGAAACTGGCCGCATGCCCCTTCTGGAGGAGGGGCTTCTCTAAATTTAGTAGCTTAATGAAGTGCTGCATTAAAAAAAAAAAAAAAAACCTTCCCGGCTGGCATAGTAAACTGATTCTTACTGCATTGTTTTGTAACTTGAGTGAAGTTGGAATGTATGTAATGGAACTTGAATCTTTCACTATGTCTGTATTTAATCTACTATATAATTTTCCTCAAAATAAATTGTTTTGTGAAGTGGCGCTTTGTAAAACTAAATTGAATTAATGAAACTTTACCCTTAAGAGAAATTAAACCACCAGCATCTGATTATTAGTGGTTGCACAATTTTCCATCCGAGAAGAATCTGGTGCATTTTCCTATTAGCTAATTATGGAATCTCTTAACGTTTTGCAGGTTGCCCTCTTGGTTGGGTGAACTACAACGACAGGTGCTACTACTTTTCCAAAGACCTGGACAGTTTTGATGATTCAAAAGCTAACTGTGAATCACAACTGGCAACGTTGCTGATCATCAGCGACAAGGAAGAACAGGTGACGTGTATATGTGGTCAGCAGCTGTAAACACAGACAGAGCTGCTGTTGCGAGTTCAACTTGTGACTGACTGTTTTATTTTTCCCGTCATGTAGAAATGGTTGGAGGGGCAAATAGTTGGAAAGGGCTACTTCTGGATGGGTTTGACGGACAGAGAAGAGGAGAATGCGTGGCGCTGGGTGGATGGAACAGTTCCTGCGTTCACGTCAGTGTTAAATCAACATTCAGAGTTTTTTTTCTTTCTTTGCTTCCAGAATGATGTCATCCCAATTAATTAAGTGTGTTTTGGCATTGATATATTGTACAAGTGGTGTTGTATGTTTAAAGTTTTACATCGTTACTAGGTAAGCCTTGTGATTTATTATGTTTCTGACCCTCCTGATTTGGCTTTTAAAGTGACCTTCTCAGGGTCTGCTTTAAGTCCATTTTAATCAGCATACTGAAATTTCACAAATATCCCAATACAATTTATTTGTAGACTATCTGCTAAACATTTATTCCAATACAAAAAAAGCACAATAAAATGATTTATAAATGTAAGATTAAACTTGTTCACTGAAAACTAAGGCATAATTTTCTTTGTAAAACAGTTCAAACAATAGATCAAAACCATTTCAAAATGTGATCCAATTCTCTTAACGTGCAACATGTAAAAAAAAAAATAACAATAGGGGGGGATAAAAATATATAGAAGACCCTAAAAACATATTAAAGCTAAATGTAGTGATGTAAAAATCCTTAACACTGCAAATCGGAAGCCAAAAATTTTCCTTTTCTTATTACAAATTTCTTTTCGGAGGTGAACTTGTGCTCTTTTTCCACCTGCCTCTCACTGTGCAGTTACTGTAAATAAAGACTGTTGTAATTATAATGTGTGGTGGCCCACTGTTGTCCACTTGCAGGAATTGGAAGCCCGGCCAGCCTGACAACTGGGGCCACAGCCATGAGTCGGGGGAAGACTGTGCAGGTCTAATCCACGAAGGTCTATGGAACGATTTCTTCTGTGAAGATCTCATTAGCTATATCTGTGAGAAAGAACTGGAGACCTGTAAGTCTGCTTCAGTGTCTGGATTTGTATTTGCAGCCTGACCTGCATTTATTTAGGCAGTCGTTTTTAAGGGTTGCTCTCGTTTTTGTCTTTACAGCAAAATCATAGCAGTTAAATAAAGGAGCGCGGCGAGCAGCTCAGCTTTGTCCATGCAGCACTGATTGACTGAAGGGGCTTGTGGACAGTCTGGACGGAGAGCGGAAAGAGACAATTTTGAAATGAGTCCAGGGGCTGCGGTTTTTCCGAAACTGTGTCTTCCGAGGAGACTCGAGTGCATCATTACCAGCAAGTGCAATACAGCAGGACATCCAAATGGAGGAGAAACTGTTAAAAAAAAATCAACAACTGATTTTTCTATATAAAACATGTTATATACCTGTACTTGTACAACTAAACACCTGAATGTTTGTTTCATTAGCCAAGTTTTATAGGGAAGTGTAAGGGTTATAAACGTCAAAAGGATTGTAATTTTGTATAATTCAGAGATTACAATGTGCAAAATGATAAGTAAAAAAAAAAAAAAGCACATAGCAGACATACTGTCTTCAACGAAACATGTATCTAACCTCATGAATGTGTATGTACTATTTTCATTTAAATACAAATATAATGAAGGTACATGTATAAGGAAAATGCCACAATCAAATTAATCGGTGCCTAATTCAGTCAGGCACCAATTTCTTCTTTAAGGTCTCATGTGCCGATTGTGAATCTAAGGACTGCAGCACATATGAGAGAAAAAAAAAAAAAAAGCTGTACGTTGTTTGCTGGAGCTAATAGTTCTGAATGTTATAAGAAGTAATTATAAGATTCTTTTTATTTGGCCATAAAATCATTTGTACCAAATCTTTATCTGGCTGTTATTGAACTCAAACAAGAGCATCACAGTAAAGCTGCATCCTAACACATTAGAATGTGATATGCACGTTTCATTTATTGGGTTTGAAGGTGAAGATCATGCAGATTCATTGCAGAAGTGGTTTATTTTAAGCAATTCTATATAATAATTTTAATAACTTAAAAAAACAAAAACATTACATGTATGTATTTGTCCCCGTCCCACAGTTTTGAACTTAGTACTTGAGCCCAGCTGCTATTGCAGAAATACTACATCAATACAACGTGGCATGGAGATAATCATCCTGTGGTTTTGATGAGGTGTAATGAAAGCACATGCAGCTTTGACGGCTGCGTTGCTTGCTCTGGAGAAAGAGTCTTGTCACTTTTCTCCTTGACTTATGTAAGGCAATCCTGATATTTTTCCTGTTCTTCAGGAGTTATTTTGTTTCCTGGATGTCTGGAACTGGTGGTTCTTGCAGCATTAACTCCAGCCTTATTCCACATCCCAGAAATCTGCCTCAAACAGGTTTTTGAACGTTGCTTTAGAGTCCTCTGTAGGCTCTAGTTATCCTTGTTGCTTTCTCACCTCTTTCTACCAGTTTTTCCTTCCACTTAGCTTTCCAGTAAAACATGGGATGCAATACTTTCCCTTCCTCCTCATACTAGATCCAAAGGATTTCTACTATTTGCAGGACAGCTATCAAGTCAGCAGTTTTCCACATCACTATATGCTAGGACTTCAAATAATGTTTCAGTTAAAATCCTTTTTATTATCAGTAAACCAACATTTTTAATTTAACAAAATGAATTGCCTGAAATATGCCCCACTGTCTGTAATGACTCTACATTCTAAAGTATCAAGTTCTGTATTTTATAACCGAAATAAATATAATAGCATTTGAATTTATTGAGATGTACCTGCATCATCATGTTGGATGATGCATTTAAAGACAAAAAAAGGTTTAAATGCTATTAATGAATGAGGAAGAAATACCTCTTTTTAAATAGTTGCTCTGCCAAACAAAAATTAGAGAATAAAGGAAAAAATGGCTGATCCTAATCTCAAGGCAGTCGACTGGTTCATCTCTAGGACCCTCAGTATAAATAAAACCCATATGTTGAGCCTTTCTACTTGTAGAAAATGTGCTTTTTTTCTCCACTCAGCTTTAAATTACAAAACAATGAAGGGAAAACCTCACCAATAAATCCATTAAAACATAACGGTGGTTTGATTTCTGCGCAGCTTAACCGAAGTTCATCACAAACTCTCTTCGCTGTTGAAGGATTGAGTTTATTCATTTTGCACAAAAAGGTATTTTCACATTTCTTTTTAAATATCTTTCCATTAGATTTAACATTTGGTGTTTGTTTTCTCCTCTTTAACCCAGATGATAAGCAAAAAGTGTTGATTCGCTTTGATTAACCACAGTCCATGCAGATCATTGACCGACATTTCCTTTCGGGTCATTTCACATCCAGCTTTCCTGCTTCAGGTCAACTCCAATCACAGTCACTCCTTCAGCTGCACAGAAGATTGAAAAGATCTTAATAGCACCTTTAATAGGATAGAGGCTAGCTACCTTTCTACGAGTATGGACACGTTAAAACACAAAACGAGACGCAGAACGATGACTCAGAGCGCTGACACAAATCTAAAAATGCTCTTTAACAAACTATTACCTCTGCAAAGACTCTTAGGAAGTCTTGTGGACACAGTAAACATCAAAATATTAAAATAAAGCACTAGCTGAGCCAAGCAGACAGAGTTAAGTTGGAGCTGTGCTTGCTCTAAGTGAGACGGTGTGTGGTTTAAGATTTCACATTGCATCATTTACACGAAAAGGTAAAACAAATATACACAAAAGCAGCAGCACATTTGTCTAAATGTAGATTTATTGTTGAGGTATGGTTGAACTTTTTGAACCATGATCTGTGCAGCCACGTTGTTTTTTTGTTGTTTTTTTTAAATCTGCCAATTAGTTGGGCTGAGGGACAATTCAGAGCACACAACGTACAATCTTCCTTCCACGTTTCTTCTCATGTTTCCTGTCATGACGCAGCGATGTGGCTCAGTTTCTCTTCGGTGCAATGAGATGGTGTAAAGCCAGTGGGTGAATGAAGGAATCCAGATCTCTCAGAGCTGAGACACAACTCCAGAACTGTAAACATCTTGCCAAATAACCATTCAAAACAGGAATTTATCCAAGTTTTCGTCGTCGTCATCATCATCATTATCATCATCATCATCATTGCTGGTTGTCAGGCAGGTTGTCAGCTGCTTCTCGGGTCCCGTGCAGTTAAGAATGCCAACAGCCAAAAAGAAAAGGTGAGATGTGTTGCGGGTGAGCGGGTGGAGTGGAGGTCAGGTGAGGGCGATGTGGAGGCAGGCTGGCTCAACGGATGAGGTGGTGCCCATCTAGTCATCCTTCTCCACTATGACTTCACCGTGGAGCACCCTCCTCCTCTGCCGCAGCATGTGCAAGTAGAGCTGAGGAAAGACTAAGAAGAAAAAAAAACACAGCACAGACATAAACTGATGAAAAATCACAATAATACGGTTGCCACGAGGACATCTAAACAGTGCCTTGCTAAAGTGTTTTTACTTTTGGTGTACATTTGTATTCAGCCTTTTTGACTCTATTAGTCCTAAATCCTCTGAAAGACCTACATATGTTTCCCCCGAAACAGAGAGGCAGAGTAAGAAGAGAATTAACCAGAGAAAGCCAAAAGGATAATGACAACTTGATGAGCTTCAGAGATCTACAGCTCAGGTGGGAGAATCTGTCTCCAGGAATAACTTCCTCTAATAAACACTGGGGAAGAAAATGAAGATGGTTCTATAAGACAAAAGGGAAAGTGGGTGACGTGAGGGTGGGGGTGGGAGGGGGAGAGCAGCAGAGAAGATACAATATTGTCAAGACTCCGATTTGAACACAATAGAAACACCACATTGTTTAAAACAGAGAAAAAGTTGATCTTCCACAATCCTTTAAAAACCGTCAACAACTTGCACAAAATGAAGAAGAAAAACAATTTCAGTAAATGTGAAATGTGGAACCAAAGTGTGGTTCCATTTTCTAGTTGGACCTAATAAAATGATGCACTGCCGGCGCTGGTTTTACAGGAAGAGGGTGATTTTGTGGGGGAATAAACAGAGCAGAGCAGCAGGGGGAGATGGATTCTGACTGCAAAGAAGGTACAAGTTGCATAACCAACAGACAAACAAGTTTGTTGAGCAAAAGGCAAATACTATACTAGATATTATATGTTTGTTAATTTTTAGTTCATTTTTTCTTCTAATGTCATTTCACTCAGATATCAGCAAGAGCAGGGAGAACCCAAATTTAAAAGGCTTGATGGAACAACCAACAGGTTAAAGAAAGCTGGGACTGCATACTCCTTACTGCCACCTAAAACATTGCTCAGAGAGAACACGACGACTCACTTGGCTCTGATAACAAAGGAAACTTTAAGACTGTTCTGGAATTAATTGCTGTCAAAATTGAAAATGTTGACATTTGTGCAGAATGCAAAGTACATAAATAAAATAATTGAGAATGAGGTTCTGGATTGTCAGGCATCCGATGGTGGCGCAGCAGGAGTTGAGGCTACAATCAAGGACCAAGCAAAATATAACTTTTACATCCACTGTCTCAAATTAACTTTAGTGGATGTGGTCAAAGCTATTCCACAGGTTAATTATTTACTGTGCTTGTACTTAATTGTTCAAAAGTAATAGATTAAGTTAACGCTTTGGTTCAGTCACTGAATGACTTCAGACAGGAATTATAGTTTCTTATTATCTATGGTAGTGGACATTTCTGACCAATGTGATTATGTAACACCTGCAGGCAAAAAAAAAAGATAAAAAAAAAAAAACTAGGCTACAAATTTGGTGACAAATCAGTTTTGACAAGTGTTGGTCAGAGAGAGTTTAAACGAGATCAGGACTTTTTTCAAACAACCTTTTTCTACCCGGTCATTAGATCAAATGTTCAGTAGGCTGAACAAGTTATTTTCAGACAAGCTTTAAATCCCAAAAGTCATTCATTCCTAACAAAACTACTTACATTTGATCGTCTGTATAATTTAAATCTTGATGACTTAAGGAACAAATTACTTCATTTAAGTGCCCGTTTAGGAAGTAAAGTGCAGAAACTGTTGCGAAGACCCATCTGCTCTAGCAGATCCAACTCTGGTTCTTGAGCCATATAAGGAGGTGCTTTTCAGACTCTGCAAGATAACAGTTGCAATCCCAGTGAGCACTGCAACTTGTGAACACAGCTTTTCTGCTTTATGTCAGTCGTAACTGAAGAGAGATTAAAAAATCTGTGACTGCTTTGTACTGAGTCTACATGAGCTGAGGCTTTGAGTCCTCAGCTGTTTGTTGATCGGTTTTCCAAAAACCACAAAACAGAGTTACTGCAGTACTAATAAATACAGTGAGTTTCCTGGTCGAGCTAATGGTGTTGGAGTTAAGGTTGCACTGAAATTTAAGAATGCATTTTTAGTTTATTTAGCTAAAAATGCAACTAGCATTAAAATGCACAGATCTGAAGTTAAAAAGAGATGCTGAGACGAATACTGTTGTTACATGTTGTCACTGAACCACATAACTAAGAGATTGAAGTATTCTTTGGTAAATATATTTATATTTTGGAACCTTCTGAAATCTATTGTATCTAAAGCGACTGCAAATGAACTGCTGTTATTATATTGTTGCAGTTATAAACTAAAATTTGAGATAACTAGAGATAACTTTTGTAGGGTTGTTTCTTTTATTTTTCCTTTTACAAATAAGGGTAATTTCTCTTCAACATCATAATTATGCACTACTTTATTTTGGCCAATCCCATAAAATGCCAAATGAATACAATTAAGTTTGCATTTTTACCATGACAAAATATGTCAAAATTTAAAGAAGGCATGAATATTTTTAAGGCTATATATTGCGTTTTTCTCATGACTGTATATCAAAGCTAAGTTATGGTAATATGCACACATTGTCATCTTGCCAATAAAAGCAAGGCCATTTGTGAAATACATTAAGTTTCAATGTTTTTTTTCCACAGATAGTCTTGGAATAACCCTGAGTCATCGTTTCAACTTGAGCGTAACTGCTTCTTCCTGTCTGAGGGAGGTGCTGTCACTCCAGTCAAGATCTTGTGCTCTATGTTTTGAGCTGCTGACTACATTAATAAGGGTTTCTATACATTTGCCATATTTGCACTTAAACTTGTGAGTTACGAATCTATTGTGCCCATTTTAAAATATGACTATGGATGACAGAGGGGCATGCTTTAAACATGAAACCTGTAAAAACCAGAGACTGAATGGAATACAAAAGGACAACAAGGGAAAACCAGAGCATAAGGAAGAAAGACAGTTGGACAGAAAGGAGAAAATAGAACTGACACACTAAGGACCGAAGAAAAATTAAGGAAACAGGGAAATGCATAAGAGAGGAGGGTAAGGAAAAAATTAACAAAAGACTTTGAAGAAGGAAGGGAGAAACAAAAGAAGAAAAAAATCTGAGGCGGAAAGAAAAGTATAAAGGATTGCGGGAAGGATACAATAATAAAAGAAAGCAGGGAGGGACACAATAGTTAGACAATGGGAACAGCAAACAAAGTTTGGAAATACTAAGATGTTTCCTTACTGTCTTTTTCCATACTTATCCAGACCTGGAAAAAGCTGAAATAAAATTCCAGACTTTTGCAGTGTATGTCGAAAAACTTGTCTATGCTAATGTTGCAAGGAAAATATGTAATTGTGACACTACTGCTGAATAAAATCTACCATTTTCCCTGTATCTCGACACAATGTTCCTACTACTTTCAGAGATTCAAGAGTCCTTGTAACTGGCCAAATATATTATCGAAATGCTGGGTTTGAGCGCATGACCCTTTTTTTCCTTTTACAAATAAGGGTAGCAAACTACCAAAGAAAAAATAAAATTTTGCAACTACCAAAGATGCAAAGATATTCATCCAAAGAGTATTCTACAAATCTTGTGAATTTTTTTACACTGATATTGTAATGACAAAGTGCAATTCAATACATTTAGAAACCCTTGATTGATGTCTATTGTCACTACTGGTTGTACAGTGGCTTCTAATACACAGTAGTTTCAGAAGCTTTACATGTCAATAGAGCAATCTAAAACAACCTTTGGATCCATTTTGTTCAGTTTAGACTTAGTTTTGTGAGGATTTTTCAATTATGTCACGTTTTGTAGATTTGACAAACTTAAAGAGGGAAATGTCTCCTTACGTGGGATGTAGGACAGCATGACGATGATGAGGAAGTAGTAGTAGTCGAACGACACATTATATTTGTTGGGGAGCCTCATAGAGTACATTCCAGACCTGCGCACGAATGGCAGAGCAGCGTAAATGGTGAGCAGCTCTCCGACGACTCCCAGTGGGTACAAGACGATGAAGAAGTTGTATCTGCAGAACAGAAAAACAGCAGGATGTCTTTCAATCCCAGTCTAAGTTATAGGCAAATCCAGTTGAAGACAGTAAGGTAAGCACACGGAAGACTTGAACAAACTCGCATGCAGCACCATCACTTCTTTCATAGGTTAATTTCCTTTTGATTAAAAGCCACTTGTCATTAAAAAAAACAACTACAGGCCACTGATATTTTACGTTTCATTATTTGTCACTACTTTGCCATTTGCATGGAAGGTCAAGCTTAGTTGAAAACACTCCATAGTAATTATGGGGATTAATTGATTAATTACTTGGGGGAACTGGAAAGAGAGAAATCTATATGATATCTTCACGTTTTCACCACTAATTGCATGCATTCCAATACCTTTACCCAATTATATAATTAAAACATTTAATTTATGCCACCCAGGAACTTAAATGTGAGCCTAAAATAGTGAACAATAACGGTCGATGTTTATCTGTGCTTGAGCCTGCTGCGCATTAAGCCAGCCAGCGGATCATGAAATTGAAGAAAGCGCTCTGAAGTTGGAGCTGAGGACCTTGATCCAAGATATCTGGTCCAGTCAGTGATCTGGCAACTGGAGACTGTGTGTATGAAACTGGAATGACCTGTGTGTATACATGGCCTGGCAGAGTGCACTGAAAGAACTTGTTGTTTGGTACATACAGGTGGCCACGACATTATGGCCACCTGTATGTAACAATGTGTTTTTCCCAGCCGTGACGGCATAGACCTCCATTGGTGAAGGTGTGCCGAGGTAACTGGCACAAAAATGTTCCCAGCAGATCCTTTTAGTTCTCAAAGTCTGACATGAGGCCTTCACTGATCCGACTTGTTTGTTCAGGACATTTTACAGAAGCTCCGTTAGATTGAGAACAGGGAGAATTTAGAGCCTAAATCTACACCCTAAACTTCTTTTGCCCCTCAAAGCTTTGCTGGAGCCTTTTTCTTCGTGAAAAGATGGGGTGTACTGTTTAAGAGGCCAGACCCAATAGGAAATATTGTATTCATGAAAGTGAGTACATGATCTGCAACAATGGCCACAAGGATGTCAGGTCCTAATATTTCCTGGCAGTCGCATCATCACACTGTCTCCACATGCTTGCTGTCCACTAATGCATTCTGCAGCCACGTATTTCCCAGGTAAAGACACAATCACACTTGGCAATCAACCTAATTCATCAGTTCATCAATTCAGTGTACAGTACTGACATTGGGTCACCCATCAGCACGTTCTCTGTATACTGATGTCCCTTCTTCGGACCATTTTTGATAGCACTGACCCCAACAGACCAGGCAAACTCCACAGAAACAGCAGCTTTGGAGAGGCTCTAGCCAAGCTTCGTGTCCAATGGTTTATCTGTTATATCCCACCTTCTAACAGGTACTACAATGAGGACATAGCCAGTGTGTTTCCCTACATCCGTCAGTGGTCATACAATTTTGCCTGATCACTGTTCTGCCAACTGTTTAGAGTTACTCTGGGCACATTGCGCTCCAGCACCAAAGCTGAAAGTGGGTCAACAGCTTCATGAAAAGAAATGCAAATTTTAACATTTTAACTACATTTAACCAAACTTGTCCAATAAACGGATGTGTTTTGTGGAACAGCTGAAAAAATTACTTGTTTTCCTTAGTGTTTGTCCTGTGGCTGTGAAGTTCCAGCAAATTCAAACAAACACATTGTGAATCACACCTTTCAGTCATTAGACATTATTTGTATGCATTTAGACGGAAAATGTCATATAAGACAACAGTAGAAGTTCAGCAACTAAAGTAAATATAACCAAGGTTTGATTGTTGGTGTGATGCTTATCAGCATGCCAGGTCAGCAGTGATAAAAAAGCTGGCAAGTTGATCTGTTTTAGAGTGTAATAAATATAATTTGTGCCCCACATGAGCTGACCAGCAGCTCAACAGGAAGCTGCAGGACAGAGATTTGGTTTGGCACTGTTTTATAGCAACTCAAGCCGCTGGATCAGACTGTGGCTGTAATTCGACCTCAGACAACAGTTCACAACAATAACCGCACCATGACTGGATGCACTTTGAGTATTTAACATAGTGACACTTGAATTTACACAAAGCACTATTAAAACTGTTGTTGCGAATCAATAGTTTGGCACTGCTGAGCTGAAAATGAGGGACTTGCTGTTATGAAATGTCCGTTAAACTTTCTTTATTTCCTTTTTTTCCCCCTCAGCCAATCTTTTTAGCGACACTGGTGAAAAGCACCAAATATGTCTACTTTGCGATAAATAAAATGTATACCAGGGAGCCTCCAAAGAGCCATCAGCTTGAAACTTGTATTACAGAAGAATTTCAACTGAAAGCTGATTCATGTGTTGGGTGTAAAGATCACTTTTAGGCAAGGTATTCAGACCCCTTGAACTTGCACTCAATTGTGAACTAGAAGCAACACCCTTGTAAACTCAACATATCTGGTCTTTAGGGAAAGGTAGCAAGAATAAAGCCATCTGAGGTTCTAATAAAAGTTTAAATTTTGGACAACAAAGGTGATTTTGTCAGGGGAGACCATTATTGAACCTTATGGCCTACATGTAAAATGATGAAAGTGGCAGAAAGTGAAACACTGCACTAAACTCAGCAGAATTGCGAAGGAAGTATTTTCCTTGGCATAGACAGGGGAACTGATTGAATTAGATGTCAAGAAGCTAAAAACGCAGTTCTGGAAGAAGGACAACGAACCTAAATATACAGGCATAGTTTTAAAAAAATAGTTTTTCTTATTTTTTAAGAAAAGGCTGCTCAATATTCTTCAATGATGAGGAAAGCAAAGAACTTTAAATGACCTCTAGAAAACCTAGAAAACTCTACAGCCCCACAATGCCCTTGGGTTCCTTGAAAGCAAAATATGGAGACATTACTGGTGGTTTGCAAAACTCAGATGGATAGGAACATGATGTTTTCTGTCCTGTCACTATATACATACATCCAGACCAAAGTCCGTGCTTCACTGTATTGTAGTATACCATGGCACGATCCAGGACAGTGGAGATTAGTGGAGACAGCAGAAAGACTCAGGGGAGCGTCTCTGCGGATGTGAGAGAAACGTCGGCTGAACATTCCATGACCAAAACAGACGGTCTTAAAAACAGGAGCAGCTGAACATGAGCCCTTCTCCGGGGGCCTGGCTCTTCCACGCTTGAAGAAAGACGTGAAGAGCAGGGGAGAGAGAGAGAATCAAGACCAGAGACCGAGCAAAAGGGAGAAAAAAGCCCCCCAAAAATAATCAAGTAGATGGTCCCTGTAGGTGCGACTTCAGAGGGTGTCGCAAAGAGCAACGTCTCTCTGTGGTAGTGAGTTGTACACACAGTGCCTTTCAGCACAAAGTAGTGCATAACCGTGAAATGAAAGAAAAATTATGCATATTTATATTTCAGCCCTTCTAAAACGATGTTCTGTAGATCCAACCATCTTTTCCTGCAAATACAGCTACAAGTCTTCAGTTAGGCCATAAATTATACCCTAGCAGATTTAGGTTTAAAGCAATCTTTTAATTTTATCAGGAAGTTTCTGCTGACTGGAAGTAAAGTTAACGTTTTGGAGTTTTGACTGGAATCTGATGTAGAATCTGAGGGGAGGAGCTAAAGATGAGGGTGATGGAAAATACATCCCTAAAAGACCTCTGAGTCTTTACCGTTCTCACAGCTAAGTCATGCTATGCTATGCTAATTTCTACTGGTCTGCCATATAAAATCTTAATCAAATACATGAAAGTTTGTGGCTGTGACATGATAAAATGTGGAAAGGTTCAAGTCATATGAAAGTGTTTGGTGGGCTGTTATTCCAGATGACTGATGGCTCTCTCTGTTCTATAAGACATGTGTGCTTGGACTGCTATCAGTGTCAAAACACTAATGTCTGCGTCTGATGTTCCCTCAGACGTCTCTGGTTTCAGGTGAGCCACTGTGAGCGCGGATCACCTCGTCACGAGTGACCACAGACATCGGAAGGATAGCATGACTTCCCTCTACAACTGGAAGCATTCCTACATTTTTAGGTTGTAACCTGTTGATAGTTAGGGATGCAAACGTCCAAAGTTGACAAATAGTCAATTTAAAACACATGCAGGTTATTTCTTCTGTACAATGTGAGCAGTTAGCTCCCAAGTGATGGATAACTGCTGTAAACAAAATGCAATAACAAACACATTCATTACTTCTTTGCGAGAGTCAGTTGATGAGTAATACACACACGAATGTACCATTACCAGACCAGACCAGCATGCTTGCAAAAAGTATGCAGCACCACAATATTAAATCGTTAGAGACGGTGTCTCCACCTGGCCCATTTGATGAAGTACGGCAGATGGTGGAGCAGGTTGAATGTGTAATAAGAATATCTGGTAATCTCTGTCACAGTCCACACGACCAGGAACAGGATTACACTTTCTTCGTTCTGAATCTTCAACAAAATGTACAGGTTATTGCCCATTATAGTAATAAATGCTGGCCCCAGACATCTTACGCTGACGGAAAATACTTTGACACTTTACGGATAATTCTAAAGGTAATATAAAAAAAGAAACGTTCAATTACAATTGATTTCCCTCCAGAAAACAGATACACCAACAATTCAGAGTTTATCAAAATTGACTGATGATCAGCCGTTCAGAAATAAAAATAAATAAATAAGTCAACGCATCATGCTTAAGCACTATGAGTTCAGGCTGATAACAATCTAGATCTAGGACATATAAGGAAAGAAGAAAAGAAGGAAGTAAATATCAGAGTAAGGACAGAGACTAGGCAGGAAGGAAAGAAAAAAGAAATCAAAGGACATGAGGTAGGAATAAAGGGACACCAGAAAGAAAACAAGGAAAGAAGGAAAACAAAGAAAGATATAAAAGGAATGAAGGAAGGAAGGAGCGACGGACCAGTAGAGAAAGAATGATGGACACAAGGAAGAGTAAACTATACACATATAAGCTTTCAATTTATCCATAAGAGGCAAAATGTATTTCTTTTTACTATTATAGTGCAACTTCAGCACTATTTTAATTGCTTCCTCAAAGAAAATTGAAAAGCAACACGTCAATGGGAAAAAAGTTATAAACTGGCCAAAGTGAACTGCGGAGGTTTCAAAAAGGTACTTAGTATTGCTTTTTTGCATACGTGTCATTGCAATAATTAATTTTTTAAAGCATACCAACAAAAAAGTAGATAAGATGAGACACTAACCCAAAGATCTGAGAAGTACATTTTATGCGTCGTTTGATTGGAATGAATATTTACCTGTCTGATGCTACTGGTGATGAACCAAACCATGTAAATCCTTGAACACACTTGAACCCCAGTTACAATCACAGAAGTCCTCACAATTCCTGGAGAAGAGGCAAAGGAAACACATTCACAACCTGGGAACATACCAAAGTGTATGAAATAGGATCAAATAAGTGAAGTCAATCCTCACATACCAACGGCACAATGTCCCACCTGGATGACAAAGACGGTAGCAATTGGAGTTAACAATATCTTTCACTTATTAAACAAAACTTTTTTTAAATATATTACAAACACTTACCTCAACTAATGCAAAAGTCTGGAAAAACTTGAGTGTCCTTGCTATACTTCTGTAGAGACCCTTATGTGTGCCTTTCTGGATGTAGAAGCGCATCATTGTGATTGCCAGAACCAGCCACCTGGAGAAAAAACAAGCCCCAAGCCATAAATCTTGTCCAGACAAAGCCATGGTGCTGCTCAGAGACAACAATCTGTAAAGGCTAACGGTATTTTTATACATTCGGAACTCTGTAATGAGTTAGCATTGGAGGATATATATCACAATGTGTTACATAACAAAAACTCAATGTTCAGCAAAGACTTTCTTTATAGATATGCTGTTCAGTAAATATTAAAGTATCCAGATTTTCTTAATCAAAACATTCCAAACATAGAGGCAAATTCAATAGAAATAAATGAACATTCCAATTCAATTGCAGCTGTGGTTACAGTTGAGTCAAATTCAGCTTAAAATGTGAGTTAATAAAATGTTTTCCATTTACAGAAGTCCTGCTGATTGGGGAACAGTGGAAAGGAGTGGCTGTTTTATCACATAAATACAAACCCAATAAAAACATTTATTACAAAGACAAAATCACAGTGGAATTAAATTTGTCTGCAAGATTCTCAACACAATTTTCTCTTAACAAGCTTGTTGATGGAATGAAAGTTTCTGATCCACTGATTCTGACTAGAAGTCACTCATCTGTTCTCTGAAAACGGCCGCTGGTTTCATACTGTAAGACATACAACGTTATTCAAAGGAGACATTGTACTGAACCTTAATAAGCTAGTCTTATTACAAAAGTATTTGCAACCCTCTAATTATTTTACAATTGTGTCACAATCACAAACTTGAATATACTTAATTTGGATTTTATTAACCAGAACACAAAGTGGTGCATATTTTTAAATCTGTCAGCTGGTGCTTTTTTGTTTGTTTGTTTGTTTGTTTTATTTAAAAGCAGAGCAAGACTCTGAAACAGTAAGAATTTGCTTATTACCACTGAGGTAATGCTAAATATTTATGCAAATCCGCTTTCACTTATTTGATCAAACAACAACTTGTACAGTCACAAGTTAGTACATCGACTTTTCTTAGCTAAATATTTGTAATGGAGCCAATGATAAAATAATAATAATAATAATCCACACTGGCTGCCATACATGAGCCAAGCAATTCACACATGCAAAGAAATCAAAGTGATTTAGTCGCAAAAGAAGAGTATATTCCAATCAATTTTTGGCAAGAAATACTTCTTGAACACGGAGGAAATCTCAAGCATTTCTGTATCTTTAGGTGGTATGTTATTTCAAGTTATATTTCCATACAAATCCCACAAGAGAAAAACACAAAAGACTTAATAGCCTAATCTTAGTCTGTTAGTTAATAGGCTTCAAACTACATTTATTATTTCTTGGTTTTCCAAAAACATGCAGGGTTCATTCAGCCTGTTTCCACAGTCTTGCATAAGCCTGATGTTTTTCTTTGTTGCAAAACTCAAAATTAGATATAAAATCTTAAGGCAAGGCAATTTTATTTGTATAGCACATCTA
Source organism: Poecilia formosa (assembly GCF_000485575.1). Classification (NCBI taxonomy): domain Eukaryota; kingdom Metazoa; phylum Chordata; class Actinopteri; order Cyprinodontiformes; family Poeciliidae; genus Poecilia; species Poecilia formosa. The sequence goes on along the minus strand of NW_006800010.1, from coordinate 2,364,474 downwards.
AAGCAACAACGCAATTCAGGGAGTTTTACATGATTACAAAAAAAAATAAAGCAACAAAGTAGCTAAAAAAAAAAAAACATTACATTGCATTGGAAAATTAAGGGAAAATCATGACAGGTTGAAAAATAGACTCCACCTTATAACATTCCAATTATTAATCAAATGCAAGTCAATTTGTTAATTAAAAAAATGTGGGATTTTAGCATTGCGTTAAAGGAATTCCGTTTTTTAGCATATTTGGAGTTTTCTGGAAGTTTGATCCAGAATAAAAACTGTTTCTTCATGTTTGGTTCTGAACCTGAGGATGCAAAGCAGACTTGAACCAGACGATCTGAGTGACAGCAAAAGAGAGACTGAGAAAGAGTGTGTGTAGCTGTTCAATTCAGACCTTGAAGAAAGTGTCTTTTGTGATTTTAGTGCGCAGGATGAAGATGCGATCAAAGACCTTTTAGGCTGCGGTATGTTATTCCTTTTTAGGCAGCTGTTATAGACACCATTCAGAAAAGGCATTTGCAGCTGTACATATTGGAGCTACCACCACGTATTTCATTAAAAATCTTTCTGTGTAAATTTCTCATGTTACAATGTAGACACCAGAGGCTCATAGACAAGTATGACTTATATGAGCACTTTTATTTTCCTTTGCAAAAGATAGTGGGTGAGGTCTATAAATCAAGTGTACTTAATATTTTGGGAATTTTGGTATATATTTAGCAAGAGCAAAGGCAAAAACTGTGCTTTGATATTGGGAAACATACAATATGTGATATATTTATATGATGCAATGCACTCGCAATAAATAAACAGAATTAAAAAGTGTTTAAGATACTTTTTTTTTAAGTAGTGTTATTAATTGAAAATGACACTACCCACATGTATGGCTATATATTTACCCAAAATTAAGCAAATATGTACTCAATGCTGGAGTAGTACCCAGCTTCAGAGAAAAAATGGAATCATCTATTTATATTTTAACAACAGGTTTCTAATTGAACAAAAAGCTTCTAACCAACCTTTGCTGTTTTGGCACTGAAAAAATTTGTAGTTTCTTAGTAGAGTGTCACTAAATACATCATGGGCAAATTTGAATGGAGTCTGGCTAGTTATATGCTTGTGATATGCATGCTGTACAGTGAAAATACAATAACAATATAGGCTATTTGTGATGATGTATTCTGCAGATCTATTCATTGTAGTGAAATTGCCGTAGAACATACTGAAGTTTGTGGTTGTACATGTGAATGGAAGAAAAAAAAAACACTTTTCAGGACCATCTATGTGAAGGACTATTTTCTTCCATAACCAGTTAACCAATTGTAATTTGCTTTTATGCTTTGATCTTATAAACACACCATAGCCTACTTGTAGCCTGACAGATGTTGTGTTGTTTTTTTAAAATCTGCTCATTGAGCACTTTCCCCGTCCCAGACTGGGTTCCAGTGTCACCAGCAGCTCAGTCCGGCTATACTTATCACTGCGACCGTGGGACTCACAGTGGGCCTTGACGCCGACAGCATGCAGTCAGCCCTATTTGGACACAGCTCCAACACCAGCCTGTCACTTTAAACCAGCCACTGTTCATTCATTTTCTGTCGCCTCTCTCTGAAACCTCCCGTCTGGCTTTTCTTTAAACTCGTCATTTACTCTCAGAACCAGCCTCCATAAAGTATTTTTCTACCAACTCCAGCAGCCAAGCAGCTGCTAAATCCTTCGAGCTGAACAGGCACTTTCAGGCTGACACACACAGGCTCAGTCCTATAAACAGCAACACACGCTTACAGTTTTTTAGGGAGCGGCAAACTTATCCGGCTTTCTTATTAATAGGCAGCAGGAGGAAGAGAGGGGGGTGGAATAAAGGGACATACCCGGCTGTCATGGCGATGTTGTAGAAAGTGAGCCATGCGGTTATGAGGGCGCTTTTCGTTCTCTTCTTGTTGTTGTTTTCCTTCTCCTCCACCGTGCCGTCCTCCTCGCTGGACGCCATGGCACCGGGGGCAGGGTGGGGAAGTCAGGAAGGGAGCTGACAGCTGGGGTGGGGAGCAGTGGGGTCGTCCATCCATCTAGCCACCCACAGAGACCCCCCTCTCTGTCACTCTCTCTCTCTCTCTGTGGGGCAAGTGCGTGGCCTGCTGGTGGGCCCCTCGACGCGTAATTAAACTCAGATTCTGATAGCATAAGGGTTCATTTACATCTTTCTTTATACTTTATTAATTCCAAAGGGAAAATAAATGCTCCAACTCAGATTATCAAAGTTTCTTCAAACGTTGCAGTTCCTGATGGCTGTGGGTAGGAATTATCTTCTGTAGCAGTCTGTGTAACGGCAAATTAAAGAAGCGTCTGACTGAAAACACTATGTTCTTGTTGTGTAACAGTGTCATGAGGAGGATGCTCATGACGTTCTGTGGATTTCAGTTGGACCGTTATGAGCAGTCAGTATTACACTTGCATTGGGATATTTGCCAATTTTAAGGTGAGTCAGGAAAATAAATAGCGGATTTACTGGAAGGTAAAAAATAAAAATAAAAAAAAGACAAAAACTGCTTTCAAAGGTGGGAGTGGGTAAATACTGAAGCATGCAGACATGAGATCTGCTAAGACTCCTGATAGTCTGAGGAAAAATTATAATCCTGAGTCACTAAGACTGTAGGCTTTTACTATTTGAAAGGCAGCTGTCTCCAGACCAAGATGTAATTTGTATGAAAGTCTTGTTACAAAGCCTCTGCAGAACTGAATGACTACTGCTGAGGAGAGCCATTTGATTTCGGTGAGTTGAAGCAGGGATGCATCTAAAGGTTGCAGGATAAACAGGACTGGACTTGGGAAACCCCATTGTCAACTCTAAGCTGTACATTCAGCAACACATTCTCGTTTCCCCAGAATGACAAGAAAACACTTTTATTAAAACACACCATGTCACCTCCAGGGACAGATTCTAATAATTTTTAGCATGAAAAAACTTATCAGATCAGTTTAGGTGTCACTGGCTCACCATTAATATGATTTTTGCCACTAGATGGCGGTGCATCAGTGAAGAGAATCAATTTGGTTTTGCTATTGTTGAATTGGGATTCTTGAATTACAGATCTCAAATCCACTTTATTATAGATTATAAATATATGAAATCTTTAGCTTTAGGTGCATTACAACTCCAACCTTCAAGGTGTAGAAATTGATTAACTTTATTTTCCATATAAAAACAGACTGAATGCCAGTCGCATCACTCTGGCGATTCACAATGCCTAGTGCAGTGTAAGCAGTTGGTTGAGCAGAGAGCTCAGGCTGTGGTGTGTGGAAAATGCTAGTGGAGGCAGACAATGCCGCAGTCCGAGGCCTGACCAGCCCTGAGAGGGGCAGGGGTCGCCTCACTGCGGCAACAGCCCCCCACCGTCTCCCTCCTTTCCTTCTCTTTTTGCGATCTGACACAGGATGGGATCAGGAAGCACACTGAAGTTTGCCCTCTGCGAGGTGCTGCAGTTTGCTGGCCTGTGTGTGCCACTCTTCATCGTGATGCAGAGATTTGCCATCATTGTGGCAAAGGTCAAAGCGTCTGCGCAGCCCCCCAGCGACACCAGCACAGCTTACTGGCTGATCGTGGCCTCCTCAATCGCCTATGTCACCTCCACCGCCCTGCTGGTGTGGGTACCCCTGAAATACTTGGTGTTTATAAAAAAGAAGTTTCTTGTTGGGAGGAAGAAATGGTGAGTTTCCGATGTTCTTACTGTTTGTGGTCATCAACTTGGATCCCAGTGCAGCCCAGACTGGAACAAGACCGGTTGGTGTGAGGCAAAACAGGCCTGTGGCAGGTTTTAAGTTCATGTAAATACCATGAGTTAGCAACTTCTGTAACTGCCTCTGTCCTGCTCTCTTATCTTTTGTTGTCCTCACTTCAGGAGGCCTGTGGCCCTGGTATATGTAATCCTGTCCACGTTACCCTGCTTTGCCTTTCTCATTGCCAGCTCTGAGGTAAAAACATGCAGAGAACTATTTGATACATCTGTTTAGGTTTGAAGGCCTTTGCAGCAAAGGTGACCATTAGCAAGAATCCCCTTGTTCTCAGGGGAATAATATCTAACTTAATGGTTAAGAAACTACTGATAAGCAGCTTGGTTCCTCTTCCTGTCTATGCTGTCAAATCATCTATCCATGAGGCCCATTCGTACTTCCTTGCTGGCTGCAGTCCAGTCCTGATTTGCCGTTTTGTGAAGTTTTCTCAAAAGTCTGAGCTGACCCTATGGCCCTTTTCTTATCCGGTGTCTTCCAAAAATGCCGTAAATTCTGCTAAGATGACCATCTTTGTCAGCTTTTTTCTGTGTTCCATCAATGTGAACTACTGACTCAAGCAAATACCATAGGTGCAAGAGATATAATGCAGCACATCGTGGTCATTCTTGCTGACTTAAAATGGAAAGGTTTGGGTCATTTGTAACTCAATTATCAATCCTAACCCAAACTCATTATTGTCATCTCATTGTTTGTCCAGGTTCAGATAAACAACAACATGAAACACGACACATTTACGGAGATCCCTGTGTCTTTGGTCTTCTTCTCCTTAATCTGCATTGATGTTGTGGAGAGGATCCGACACTGCAGATTGACCGGACAGGGTGAGAGCAAAACCAGCTCCTTTAATACCCAGTCATGTGCCCATTTAGAGGTAACTCCTATTGATATTAGATGATTTTTCAGAACGCAATACAGTGATAGATTTGCTGACCTGTCCTTAGTGTATGTTGCCTCTTACTCATTGACAGCTGGAGGTAGGCCCCAGCATCCCCTGTAATCATATTAGGATAAAGTACAGTGAAGGAAATTATTAATGAACACCTGTTAATTTTGTAAGATTGCTCACTTGTAATATGAACAAGCTTTAATTTTATGGATGTTTCAAGATCCAGAATAAACACACTACTTACCATGAAAAGTTCAAATATGACTATCATGCACATCTATCTTCTTTCTTCAAGTACCTTTTAAATCTCCATAACAGACCTTTCATAGTTTAATTCCATTGGCTGGTGAGGATCGTTTTTTTTTTATGAATAATATATAATTCAGTGAACTAAATGTTCAGCAGAATAGAGTGGTGGAGGTGACAAATGCATTGAAGGAATAGGGGACACTGATCTTGAATTAGAGTCTTCTTCCTCCATTGAGAAAATTGAAGATGGGTAACTAACGACCATCAGTTAAGACTCACTCAGGAAAATCTTTGCTAGGAGCTAAAAAATTGTTCTTGCCAAGCAGTAACCTTAGGACTCAGAGAAGCATTAAGGGTACAGAGGAGTAGAGTTCTGAAACATGTACTTACTTGTGAGCAACAAGGAAAAAAGTCTAGCTTCGCAAAAGAGATTTCAATGAAGTTTTAAGTCATGGATGATCAAATAGTTATTTCACTCTGATGTGACTAGAGCCTTCATGTCTTTGTAAGTGAGATGACTGCCTGTTTTTTTTTGTTTTGTTTTGTTTTGTTTTTCCATTTGTATGACTTTGGGTTGCATTCCTTTTCAACACCTTTTTCTCATTTGACCTTTTTTCGTTGCAGCTAATGAAATGGGAAGAGATGCTGAAATCCCCTCCACTGTCTTAACTCATGTGGAACCAATAGCACCAGTATCCCCCATCACTCCAGCTGTGTCAGGAGCTGCCGTTTCAGGACCAGCTGTGCCCGGCCCGGCTGTATCGCGGCCGTCGATGCACAGGCAGGGTATGCCAAATCCTCTTCAGCCTGGAACAAGTCAGATAAGTGACAGGAACCACAATGGAGGAGGGATACGTCCGGAGACCAATGGTGCCGTAGCTGGAATAAATGGGACCTCTGGCCGGCCATTTATCATCTCTTCTCCTGAACTGAGTTCACCATCAATGAGTGGACCAGTTTATCATTTGTCTCCATACACCTACACGGGCCCTCTGAGGTTTCTATGTGTCAGTGACGCCCGAGCAGATGTGTTCGTTGATAGCTTTATGTTCTGGATGGATACGGTGGAGATGGTGAGGGTGGCAGGACATCCACTGGTCTACTACTCCGGCTGGGTCTTTCCCATCTACATCTTCAGCTATGTGTCCTGCCTACGTGTGGTGGTCATGCCCAACACCCCACTCCTTTCCTCTCTAGGAGTCGCACTGCAGGACTTACCTTTCTTCTTTGTGCGTGTTGGCCTCATAGCCCTCTTCGGGTTCGTCACGCCCGTACTCTATCTGATGAAGAATCTGTTGGTCTGTCTGGCATTTGTCTATTTTAATTTCATGACCAAGCTGAGGGTATTTAACACAGAAAGGATGTTCTTTTGAGACCATGAATGCGAGGACAGAACGCTGTCAGGAAATGCAACCTGATGGCATTCAGAAAGGGGTTCCACCAGTTTATAATTCATATTTAGCAATGGTATTCAAGGCAAAACACAACTGGATGCAAATACACCATATATGTCATAGAGTTTTGTAACCTAACCACTACATATCATTGAAAAAAAAATTACTAAAAAGACTAAATCGAATCTTATTTTAAATAAGAGGGTTTATTAGTGAGGCAAAAGTTCAGCTTATCTGAATGAAATCTGGCTCCACTCTTCTTATCAGCCCTGGTGCAGATTTGTATAAAGCTTTCCAGTACATTTGTATGTTATTTTAGTAGCATAATCTAGACTGAATTTTTTTATTAGAAAATTTAACTTTTTTGCTTTATTTTGCAGACTTGATCTGAGTGATTAGAAATTTGTTCACTTGCTCTTCCCTTTAAAAATGACAATACAGGCCACTAATTTGATTAACACTCTTTGAAATGGGAAAGGTGAGAAAAAGGGGCATTCGAGGAAAACAGATGTGATGTTGTTCTTTAGTAGTCTTAAAATAAAAAAAGTTACTTGAATAAGGAGGTCTGATTCTTCCCCTGATGAGATGCCGCCCTGGGCAGTTGCCTATGTTGCTCATATCAGAAACTTCCACCAACTAAGCTGAAGAGAAGACATCATGAGTCTGGATGATCTAGAAACTGAGCAAGAAGGAAAGTAAATAAGTTACTCAAATGATAGGCTGGATTTCTTTTAAAAAATCACTGATATTTTGCTACTGCAGTTAAAGATTCATTTCTTTAAAGGCCCTTTGGATATCTTCACAAGGGAAACTAATCGAATTTAACTGTGAACAGCTCTGTTTTTAATAAATTTACGTAAGGAAAAATTTGTAAGAATTTTAAACACAACTTTCAATTACAAAGTGTTGAAAGGGCGTATAGTTTTGCTCCCTAAAAAAAAGTGGTTTCCCAGTTAGTTGAAAAATAAAACATTCATTTTCTTAAGATCAATAGTTTTAGAAAAGTGAAAATATTTGTGCTCAAATGTCATAGAACAACTGGTGGAACCAAACAGTTTGCATTTGATTAATCAAAAATGTTTTGCTGAAATAATCAAATAATACTTTTCACAGGCCAAATGGGAGCTCTCAGGCAATGCAGACACATCCAGTGTCAAATAACTGCTGCAATATGTTTCATTAACTCCATGTGCAAATATACTGTTTGTACCCCTTTCTACTCCTTTTGCAAAAATGGTTGTTTGACTATGACTGTAAGCTATGTGTTTTAAACCATCATAATGTGTTGTGAATATGTGTCATATAATAAAACAGAGTTGTTTAAATGAGATTTTTTTAAAAATATATCCATAAGAACATCCGTGTGAGTTTGTAACATAGATATATTTATTTTGGTAAGATTATTAAAGAAACTCTGAAAATGTTGACTTTTATGTGTAATTCATGTTGAGCATAGATTTTCCCTTTGTTCTGCCTGTTTTTGTCCCCAACTTCAACCTTTCACATTGGAATTTATACCATTTCTTCCCAAGTGCGTCCCGAGAGAAGAGGTTTCCTGCCATTCTTCCTGGCAACATTCCCATCACACAGATGAGCAACAGAAGGCATGGCTACAACGCACCTGCAAAGTGTGTTGTGCTTCAGCACAGCAGCCTTCATCGTGTAGCAGTTTGGTTAAATTCAGGGCTTATAAATGTGGAGAAAAATGTTTCTCCAACATCTCTAACGTACATAACTGAGCGGCAATCGTAAATTTGCTGATGTGAGAAATAAGCCAAAGAGAAACAAAGTCATGCAGACATAATTTAAATACAATTCTATGCTATTTTCTGTATTAATTTGTGGATACCAATGATGATAAAATAGCCAATTCGTCTTCTAAGCCTCACACAGCAAAATGTCTTTGACTAATACCTCTACCTATTTAGTTAAATTTTTTTAGATGTCGATTCTTCTTTGGTCGCACGTGGAAGAAAATCTTTTCTAAAGTGATTATTTTCCATTTTTGAAGTTGCAAGTGAAGTAAATGCATAAAAATGACATGTTTTGTTATTGCTAAGCTACTGCAGATGAAGATACAAGACTTTAGGTAAATCACATTACAGCATGTGATACCGTAGGATATGTAAAGTGATCTCCAGTGATTTAACACACATATGCTCCCTATGCATCCCTCTCAACAGACATGTAGCCAATTTACCTGTATCCATGTCACTGTTGCAACATTTCTGGACAGTCTTGCAGACCAGATTGGGATAATCTCTGCTTACTTCCCCAAACAGGAAGCAGGATTTCCTTCTTGCATACTATCTATCTACAACTAGAATAATCTCTGTAATCAAGAGATTACAGAGATTAATCTCTGTGATTTGAGGGGATCCCGTCAAGAATTAGATTGGCAAAGCAATGCAAACTTAAATTAGTCGTTCCTAAAAACCAACAATCATTTGCGAGTCATCTTGATAAATCTTTTCTGATTTATTAGATGCACATTGAAGGTCTTTTATAACTTGCCAAACCTAAAGGAAAACATTTGTTTCAGGTGTTGTTCTTCTACAGGTCATTTTTTGTGTAGTAGTGAAAGCATACTTCCTCTTCTCTTTTTCCACAAAACTCTTTGAAATCCCAGGGAAACTGCAGACATCCGACCAACCGTGCTACCACGTGACAGGATGTCCATCACTGTGATTAAGGGCACAGAGACACCATGGTTCTGTCATTGCTGCTCTCTGTCGAGCAACTCTCCACTCAACAGATTCCCATTCTCATGACTGGGAAACCTTCTGAGTCTAAACCAGACTTTGAGGATGTCACCTTTGTCAACATTTGCTCTGATTCTTTGTCTCCTGCAAGCCCTCCACATCAAAGCTGACATTGGTGAGTATCGTGGATACATTTGTCGATTCAGTGAGTTTGGGTGAAATTCATCAAATTCATCAGCATATTTGTGTGGTTTTGTTGTTTTGCAGACAGTGGTATTTTTCTGATCTTCAACCAGAACCACAACAAGTGCATAAAGGTAGAAAGCGCCAGCTCGGTAATACTGGCACAGTGCAATCCCCGTGCCAGTGAGCAGCAGTTTCGCTGGGTCTCAGAGTCTCGCCTTCTAAGTCTCTCCCTCAAGCTGTGTCTTGGAGCCACGGCAATTAAAGACTGGGTAAAGGTGCTTCTTTTTGAGTGCGACGAGAGTAGCAGTCTTCAGCACTGGCAATGTAAGAATGAGACCCTCTTTGGTTTGAAAGACCAAGATCTGCACCTTAATTGGGGCAACTTCAAAGAGAAGAATGTAATGATCTACAAAGGCGCAGGGGAGTGGAGTCGCTGGAAGATATTTGGCACTCAGGGGGACCTTTGCTCAAAGGGGTTTCAAGGTAGGAGTTTCGGATCTACAATAAATGAATCTATCCAGCTTTCTGGAAAGCTTGGAGATGACTCAGAGGTTCCCCATACAATAATTTCCGTGTAAGTGAGAGTTGCACAGTCTCATTACATCAAAAATAAAAAAATTAAAAATCAAACACTGGTGTAAGTTAAAGGCAAACAACTTGAAATGCAGATCATCAAATAACTGACTGGGTATGCTCAGCCCACTATGCATGCCCTCTGAGTTTCACATTTCTTTAAGTAAAATCTGATTTCAATATTTTTCCTGTTTTGTCAATGTTGACAGCATAATGACAGTGATTCTAACCATATCTAATCTTTACATGCTCAGAGACCTTTACCATAAGAGGCAATGCGTTTGGAGCCCCCTGTCAGTTTCCATTCAAGTACACTTCGAAATGGTACGCTGAATGCACAACGGATGGGCGCACAGACGGGCAGCTGTGGTGTGCCACTGAGAAGGATTACCACACAAATACGAAGTTTGGGTTTTGTCCAACCAAAGGTATGTCTGTTTTTTTTTGTTTTTTTTTCCTTTATCGTAAAGTTTCTCCTGGGTTTGTATTTTTGATCATTTTTTTTTAATATTTGTGTTCATTCTTAGTTATTATTTGTTTTATGTCATTTTGCACATATTTTTTATTAGACTCCCCTCTGTGCCATAACTCCTACAGCTTGCCCGTCTGATTTCTCTCTCAACTTCATCCTATCAATAGTCAGTCACCGATTCTCTATCTATTGAGCTTCCCTAGTATTTAAGCTTCTCAGTTTCTGAGTGATGGATTCTTTCATGTTTCTTTCATTTTCCCTTGTACTTGTCCTCATATTGGTAGTCCAATATTTCCATGACAATTTTATGTTAATTCTTTCATTGAAATCTTTACTACTCAGCTTTGTTGGCCCTATGCCCTTCAGTCCTTCTGGAAAACCGTGACACTTACATTGTATTTCTAAATTACTTTCCCTGAATTGGCTTGATCATGAGGTGATTTACAACTTTTTATACTTTCAGGGTCTTGCTTGAAATACATGAACTTTCTGGTCACTAAAACTTCTGAGGTTCTTCCTAAAGCTACTCTTACTTTCCTAGATCTTAAAACACAATTTTCCCCTTCTGGGCAATTAATCAGTTTGCCCTAAAAAGTACCTAGAAAATTATGGAAAGTACCTGTTTTTTTCCTTGTTGACTTCTGTATTTCTTATAATCCAGGATCAATTGGTTGGGACACTGACCCAGTCACCAGGGTTCAGTATCAGAGGAATACACAGGCGACTCTGACATGGCACCAGGCCAGGGTGAGCTGCCAGCAGCAGGGAGCGGACCTCCTCAGCATCGTAGAGCTGCACGAACAGTCGTACATTTCAGGTGTGAAGCAAGCATTCGGTCAATTACCTGTAACATGATTCAGCTGAAAATCAATCAACCTCTGATTTATGTGTTGATAAAGGGCTAACAAATCATTTGGGAACATCTCTGTGGATTGGACTAAACAGCTTGGACTTTGAGAGTGGATGGCAGTGGAGCAATGGAAACCCATTCAGATATCTAAACTGGGCCCCAGGTTTGCAAAAGAACTTGATTCTACAACATTTATGTATCAAATTGGAGTCAAAGAGGTTGCAACTAACAGTGAATCCTACAGGTAATCCATCTTCAGTCCCTGGAGAAAGCTGTGCAATTCTAAATACAAGAAAAGCATCAAAATGGGAAAGCAGCATTTGCAGCAAAAAACTTGGCTATATTTGCCGTAAAGGAAACTCTACCAGTCTGCCTCCACCACCAGGTAAATTGTTTACAGAAAATACTTCAAGATGACCCCTTTTAGGGCAATGCATCTGTATTTGCATGTGTTAAGGACATTAAGGACAAACTTCTGTTTGTCCTTAATTTCTAGATAAAGGGCCCAGCTTCTGCCCGAGTCACTGGGTGCCCTATGGAGGACAATGTTATTACCTGGAGAGGAGTAAAAAGATGTGGCGGGACGCTTTGGCAGCGTGTCACAAAGAGGAAGCAGATTTGGCCAGCATAAGCAACATAGAAGAGCAGAGCTTCATTATAACGCAGTCAGGATACTGTAAGTGGTGATTTACATGACTAGACGTCTACAGTAGTTATAAAGCAACCAGAATTTGGTGGCACACTACACAAATATCTACGACGTGAATTCAGTGTTTGGTGGTGGGCGGCTAAAATACGCTTTCTTCTGAGTCGGGAAGTCCTCATCTTACTGTGACTCAAAAATGGCAAACATTGCTAAGCAGGTACTATTTCTTACTTTTGACGTTGTTACACATTAATGGTTTTATTAGTTGCATTAAAATTCCTTAATCTTCAGTTGAAATAGCAAAATTATATTTTTTAGCATTTGCTTTTTATGTATTTGTTTTCCAAAAAAATGGTATAACAGTTAGTAGGAAAGGCAAGCATGCCCATAAAACAAATATCACTGTAGAATTTGTTTTAAATGTGAAATATCAAAAGATGTCTGTGGAGACTGAGGGGCTTTACAAGTCTCACTTTCTGATGTTTATAAGTTAGTAAAACACGGGTGGAAATAAAGACAATTCACCAAAACATGCTGATATCTACGTACATTAAGCAAATTAAAAGTTTAAAAGAAATACATCTGTGACAAACAAGGCTGGATGAAATATTTTAGCAATTAAACAAAACAAACAAACAAAAAAATGTCTTGCATTCACTTCCATCTCTGTGTTTTTCACCTCAGTACAGACAGATGTGCTCTGGATCGGGTTGAACGATCAGAGGAACCCGATGTTGTTTGAATGGTCTGATCGCTCTCATGTGACCTTCACCAACTGGCAGAGTGATGAACCATCTCACGCTACCAACCACCAGGAGGACTGTGTCCTGATCCGAGGGAAGGTAACATCTGCAGCTGTCCTGTTGTAAAGACTGAAGTTAATGGATATGCTGTAATCGTTTCCATATTTCTCACGAAGGAAGGAAAGTGGGCAGATCACATGTGTGAGAAGACATATGGATATATTTGTAAGAAGAAAGCTTCCACAAAACCGACCGGAGGTACCCAAGAGGAAGTCAACCCAGGATGCAAGCTTGTGAGTAATGTGGCTTAACGTTAACAAAACATAGAAGTAATACGACTCAATGCGTTAAGGCTCTTTGGTTTTGTAGGGCACCACTAGATTTGGCTCCTATTGCTATGAGATTGGACGTGAAACGAAATCGTTTGAAGAGGCAATGCAGGCATGCTCAAAAGGGGGTTCGAACCTTGTAGATATTGCTGACAGGTAGGAATCATTATTAATCTTGCGACTAAATGACCTTAAATCTAATGAAATGATACAAATATTACTAAAAATTGAGTTCAGATGCTATTTATGGCACTTTGTGCTGAAACACTCATCAACTCTTGCTTTTTCAAAACAGGTATGAGAATGCTTTTCTCATCAGTTTAGTGGGACTGAGACCAGAAAGGTATTTTTGGACGGGGTTGACCAACACGGAGGAAATTAATGTTTTCAAGTGGACGACAAGAAGACAGGTTACCTTTACTCATTTCAACGTTGGCATGCCAGGTAAAGTCCATGTTCTTTAACTATTTAGCTGTCTATCTTTACAGTTAAATTGATGTTTCTTACTGCGGGGTGTTTTGAATTACCGTATGTTGCATATGAAAAGTGTAAAATAAACTTACCTTGCCTCAATGATGCTTTTTTAAACTATAGATTTGCTTAGTTGACCTCCGTTTTTAGTTTTTATTCAACAAATGAAAGAATCTGAGCATAAACAAGCAGTCTTTTTTTTTAGATTTATTGGCAAATGTGTACATCTTCAATATAATTATGCATGTAAATCTAATTTACATGTGTCGTTTCTAAATGAATAGAACTAAGATGAGTTTAAGCTTTTTTTTTCTTTCTGAAAAAAAAAAGATAGAAAACAGGGGTGTGTTGCCATGACAACTGGGACTTTTGCTGGTTTATGGGATGTTATCAGCTGCAGCAACAAAGAGAAGTATATTTGCAAAAAAAAGGCCGAGGGTGTGCTTGCGACAACCGTCCAACCGACCACCCCGCAGCTGAGCTGTGCCTCCGGTTGGACGCCTGTTGCTAAAAGGAATGTCTGCTATAAAGTAAGAAGGAAGTTGTGAATTTTTTTTTTTTTTTTTCAATAATATGATGGTACTTGTAAAAATATATATATATACATTTTCTTTTTTTATTTGAAAGGTTTACAAGAAAATGAAGGAGAATAAAAAGACTTGGCAGGAAGCACAGGACTTCTGCAAAGCCATTGGTGGAAACCTGATCAGCTTACTGAGTATGAGGGACTTAGACAATGTGAAGTATGTTAATCTGCGCTGACATCCTCGTTGGAGCTTCCTATATTTGGCAGTTCCAAAGGTCCTCCGTAAATATGTTTTCTGTTTTCTTGTAGTTTTTACAGTTCTGATCCGGTCTGGATAGGCCTGAGAGTAATGGGTCCCAATCAAGGTTTTGTCTGGAGTGATGGATCACCTGTAAGACATGCAGCATTTTCAGCAATAATAA